>NW_028225179.1:152756110-153256110 GCF_052327205.1 Somniosus microcephalus
ACAGGGTCGGCATCTCCACATGCAACGGGCCCAATCACCCGGCCACCCATGAGGCGCTCCACGCGATGTTGCAGGTCGGTGAGTGGCTGGATATGGGGTCGGCCTCCCCCGGTCGCAGTCCGGCTCTTGCGATTATTCGCCAGCTTGGCCTGCAAGAGAAAGGACGGCCTCTAAGTACAGTGTGTCGCCGTGATCTTGTGTGCACTGCCTCCCATGGTGGAATAGCCTGGCCAGTGTGTCGCCATGATCTGGTGTGCACTGCCTCCCATGGTGGAATAGCCTGGCCAGTGTGTCGCCATGAACTGGTGTGCAATGCCTCCCATGGTGGAATAGCTTGGCCAGTGTGTTAAGTGCAGAATGTGCAATTGATGCTCATACCTGTCCCATAGCTGCTGGATGAAGGCTGGCCATTAGAGCTTTCAGGTCCCTTTGCCCATAATGTGAGGTGCACATGCAAGGATGAGGAGGTCACTGGAAAGGGTACTCACCCTGACAATGCGTGTGAGGTCATTTAACTTTTTGCGGCATTGGGCACCAGTCCTGGGGACGTCGCTGTTGGCTGACAGCTTGCTGGCGACATGCCTCCAGGCTCTCCTGTAGACGCGGACCGTCGCCTTCTTGCCATTGTCCAGGTACAAAACATGGCGCCTCTTCTCCACAGCAGCAATCAGCACACTCAGATCACGCTCTGAGAAGCGCTGCGCACGTTCACGGGCCTTCTCCATGTCTTCAGGCACTATTTGGGTCCAGCAGCAGTGTTCAGGCCTAGCTGGAGGGCTCCACTATCCAGGGCGTGGCAGCAGACACAGTCGACCCTTCCCCCTTAAGAGCTGGCCGGCGCCAGGGTGTCTGCTGTCAATCACGAGATGGCCGCACCTGCGCTGCGCCCGGCCTCGGCGCTATCGATCACCACCTCTGGCTTAGCGCCCAAAGAGAGGCATCCAGCAGCAGTTTTAGCGCTCGCCCGAGCTCCTAGGGCGAAGCTAATGAATATCGGAGAAGTGGCATCGATTTGGCGGCAGCCGCAAACTTTAGCGGACGCCCCACTTTAGCGCCCCAAAAGTGGCGTCAATGAATTTCTAGGCCATTCTCTTTCATAAATGTCTCGTCATTGAACCCACAAAGAAATCAATACATGGTGTCAGAAGTGGCTGAAAGAGATGAAGAGAAAAACTCTGAAGTTAAATCAGCTCTCCACAGATTAGGAAGCCAAAAGAGAACATCGTTACTTACCATTAGAAAATAGCTAACGAAGTGAAAAATGGAAGGTTTACACCCACCGGCGACGCTTCAATTGACAGGTAATGTGGCTGAAAATTGGAGGAGATTCAAACAACGTGTGGGGTTGTATTTATCAGCAATCGGAGCTGACGATAAAAGTAATATAAGGAAATCATCACTGTTCTTACATGTCGTGGGTGATGAAGCGCTGGAGGTGTATAATAACTTCACATTCGCTGCTAATGGAGACAAAATGAAGCTAGATAAAATAATGGAACAGTTTGAGGCCTACTGCATACCTAAACGTAACGTGACGTTTGAGAGGCACAGATTTTTCACATGTGTTCAGAAAACGGGTGAGACTATTGATCAGTATGTGACTGAACTGAGAAACAGAAGCAAATCATGTGAATTTGGGGGACTGACAGACTCGCTGATAAAAGACAGACTGGTGTGTGGTATTCCAGATAATGGTCTAAGGGAAAGACTGCTAAGAGAGCAAGATCTAGACCTGGGAAAAGCCATAGCACTGTGTAGGGCTACAGAGACTGTGAAGTTGCAGGCAAAGGAGCTGTTCAGTGACAATAGCTGCAACGTGGATGCAGTGAGTAAGAACGGACACAAACCATTTAACAAAAAGAGCGCCAATGTGAAAGAGGCGTGGCCAGCGAACGAAAATGAAAGAGACAATCGAAAGTCATGTAGTCGATGCGGTACACAGCATCCACCAAAAGAGTGTCCTGCATATGGTAAAAAATGCAATAGTTGCAACAAAAACAACCATTATGCCCGTTGCTGCAAGAACCAAGCGCAACAAAGCAAGGTCCATGCAGTAGATGAAAGCGACATAGAGGAGTTCAATGTAGATGTTGTGTCTGATAACAAAAAAGAAGAAAGAGACTGGATGTTGACACTAAAAGTGAATGACATACACATTCCATTTAAATTGGATACTGGAGCACAAGTTAATGTGATATCAGAGACTGATTTTAAGAAAATTAGACCCAGACCAAAGATACATGGAATCAAAGTGAAAGTGACAGGATACACAGGTACTGATATACCAGTGAAAGGAAGATGCATTGTCAAAGTAACACACAAGGACAGAGAGCACACGCTAGCATTAATCGTGGTGCCAAAGGATGTGCAAGCCATACTAGGTTTAAAAACCTGTGAGAGACTGAGCCTGGTAAAGAGAGTCCTCGTTGTGGAAAGCAAAGGAGAGACAGTCTATGATGAACTGAATGTTGCGTACACACTGGGTAAGCTGATGTATACAGCAGACACGTTGTCCAGAGCTGTTGACCCAGGAGAGCCCGCAAACACAGTGAAAAGACTGAAGTACAAGGCAAAAGACAGTGGAACTGACTTCTACCAGAGCATGCTTGTATACCGCACAACGCCGCTCGAGTGTGGTATGTCACCAGCCCAACTCCTGATGGGACGTCGGCTAAGGTCAAACCTACCCATCCCGGAGAACCTCCTGAAAACAAAAGAGGGGGAGAAAGTGAGGAAGTTCAAAGAACAACAGAAAGAAAAGCAAAAGTACTACTATGACAGAGGAACACAAAACCTACCTGAACTCCACACTGGTGACCAAGTAAGGTTCAAAGACAAAACAAACACATGGACTCAGAAGGGAACTGTCCTGAGTGAAGTTCAACCAAGATCATACACCATTCAGACAGATGAGGGTGCTGTTCTGAGAAGAAATCGTTAAGATCTTCTCATGGGACCAGCCACAGCAGGTCAAGAGACTGATACTGTTGAACAACCTGATCACACAGCTGAGAACCAATCATCTGAGGCAACAACTCAGATTCAAGGACAATCAATCAGAAAATCCTCAAGACACGTGAAGCCTCCTGAGAGACTCATTGAGCAAATTTAAGGACTATTGTTACAGAAGGAAGTAATGTTATCTTATTCTTTCTTCAAGTTCTAGTGTATTGACATATTTCATGTGAACACACAAAGCAAGGTTAAAAAACCTTGATCATGATAATGATAATGTAAGTTCATTAAGTGTTACAGTTAAAATGCAGATTAATAAAAAGAAAACATGTTGTTAGTTAAAAGTAAAATACTTTTGTTTTAAGGAAAGGAGATGTAATGATATCAGCAAATAGAGATGGTATTTGCCTGTTCGATTATAATGCCTTAATAGCATGTTTGCAGGTATTGATTACTTATGCCTGACCAGCAGAGGTCATGTGAGAGACAAGCAGTTTGGGTTTAGTTTCAGTTTCGTTCTAGATGCATCACAGCATAATGTCTCCTGTAAAAGCTGTATAAAAGGTTTGAACATACTTTAGATAAAAACTCATTCTCTTTCATAAATGTCTCGTCATTGAACCCACAAAGAAATCAATACACCGAGGGCCGGGGACTCGGCCTTTCCCCCCCTCGGCCCGGTCCCGGGGCTCAGCTCAGTGTCCGGGCCTGAGGTGCTAGGGAGGGAGAGGGGAGGGAGGGAGAGAGGAGGGAGGGACAGAGAGGAGAGCAGGGAGAGACAGAGGGAGGGAGAGAGAAAGGGAGAGGGAGGGAGAGGAGAGGGGGAGAGAGAGGGGGAGAGAGGGAGAGGGGAGGGAGGGGGAGAGAGAGAGGGGAGAGACAGGGGCAGGGAGAGAGAGAGGGGAGAGAGAGAGGGGCAGGGAATAGAGAGGGGGAGGGAGAGGGGAGGGAGGGGGGAGAGAGAGAGGGGAGAGACAGGGGCAGGGAGAGAGAGAGGAGAGAGAGGGGGAGGGAGAGAGAAAGTGGAAAGGGAGGGAAAGAATGAGGGGGTGGGAGAGGGAGGGAGAGCTCGCCTTCTTCCTTCCTTCCTTCCTTCGCAGGGGTCCATCGGGCCAGGCCTGAGGCGCTCCTTCCCCCCCTCTCTCTCTCCAGGCTAATCCCGAAATAAATCCAGCAGTCTCTCTCTCTCTCTTCCCCCCATCTCTCTCTTCTCCCCCCAGTCTCTCTCTCTCTCTCTCTCTTCCCCCCGTCTCTCTCTTCTCCCCCAGTCTCTCTCTCTCTCTTCTCCCCCCAGTCTCTCTCTCTCTCTCTCTCCCCCCAGTCTCTCTCTCTCTCTCTCCCCCCGTCTCTCTCACTCTCTCTTCCCCCCAGTCTCTCTCTCTCTCTTCCCCCAGTCTCTCTCTCTCTCTTCCCCCAGTGTCTCTCTCTCTCCCCCCAGTCTCTCTCTCTCTCTCTCTCCCCCCAGTCTCTCTCTCTCTTTCCCCCGCAGTCTCTCTCTCTCTCTCTCCCCCCCAGTCTCTCTCTCTCTCTCTCTCCGCCCCCCCAGTCTCTCTCTCTCCCCCGTCTCTCTCTCTCTCTTCCCCCCAGTCTCTCTCTCTCTCTCCCCCCAGTCTCTCTCTCTCTCTCTCTCTCCCCCCACAGTCTCTCTCTCTCCCTCTCTCCCCCCGTCTCTCTCTCTCCCCCAGTCTCTCTCTCTCCCTCTCTCCCCCCAGTCTCTCTCTCTCTCCCCCCAGTCTCTCTCTCTCTCTCTCCCCCCAGTCTCTCTCTCTCTCTCTCTCCCCCCCAGTCTCTCTCTCTCTCTCTCCGCCCCCCAGTCTCTCTCTCTCTCTCTCTCCCCCCCAGTCTCTCTCTCTCTCCCCCCCAGTCTCTCTCTCTCTCTCTCTCTCCCCGTCTCTCTCTCTCCCCCCCAGTCTCTCTCTCTCTCTCTCCGCCCCCCAGTCTCTCTCTCTCGCTCTCTCCCCCCCAGTCTCTCTCTCTCTCCCCCGCAGTCTCTCTCTCTCTCTCCCCCCCATCTCTCTCTACTCCCCCCAGTCTCTCTATCTCTACCAACAACAACATGCCCGCAAAAAACCCTCGGCACCGCCGGGCACTCCAGCTAGCCTTTGAATAAATTGTACAAATGTGCATCCAGAATCAGCATGTTGAGCAACCACAGCTGTTACCTCGGAATGAATGAATTCAGAAGTGTCGGAAGCAAGATTGGGAAATTTCACTCACTAACCAAGCAGGACTGTTAACGTTCCGGCTTTAGAGAACGTGTAAACAAATCAGCTCCAAAGGCTGAAAATCATACTGATATGTTTATCCCACTGTCTCCATTCTATCCGTGTGTTTATCCCAATGTCTCCATTCTATCCGTGTGTTTATCTCACTGTCTCCATTCTATCCGTGTGTTTATCCCACTGTCTCCATTCTATCCGTGTGTTTATCTCACTGTCTCCATTCTATCCGTGTGTTTATCTCACTGTCTCCATTCTATCCGTGTGTTTATCTCACTGTCTCCATTCTATCCGTGTGTTTATCTCACTGTCACCATTCTATCCGTGTGTTTATCTCAGTGTCTCCATTCTATCCGTGTGTTTATCTCACTGTCTCCATTCTATCCGTGTGTTTATATCAGTGTCACCATTCTATCCGTGTGTTTATCTCACTGTCTCCATTCTATCCGTGTGTTTATCTCAGTGTCTCCATTCTATCCGTGTGTTTATCTCACTGTCTCCGTTCTATCCGTGTGTTTATCTCAGTGTCTCCATTCTATCCGTGTGTTTATCTCACTGTCTCCATTCTATCCGTGTGTTTATCTCACTGTCTCCATTTTATCCGTGTGTTTATCTCACTGTCTCCATTCTATCCGTGTATTTATCTCACTGTCTCCATTCTATCTCTGTGTTTATCTCACTGTCTCCATTCTATCCGTGTGTTTATCTCACTGTCTCCATTTTATCCGTGTGTTTATCTCACTGTCTCCATTCTATCCCTGTGTTTATCTCACTGTCTCCATTCTATCCGTGTGTTTATCTCACTGTCTCCATTCTATCTCTGTGTTTATCTCACTGTCTCCATTCTATCTGTGTGTTTATCTCACTGTCTCCATTCTATCCGTGTGTTTATCTCAGTGTCTCCATTCTATCTGTGTGTTTATCTCACTGTCTCCATTCTATCCGTGTGTTTATCTCAGTGTCTCCATTCTATCCGTGTGTTTATCTCACTGTCTCCATTTTTTCCGTGTGTTTATCTCACTGTCTTCATTCTATCCGTGTGTTTATTTCACTGTCTCCATTCTATCCGTGTGTTTATCTCACTGTCTCCATTTTTTCCGTGTGTTTATCTCACTGTCTCCATTCTATCCGTGTGTTTATCTCACTGTCTCCATTCTAACCCTGTGTTTATCTCAGTGTCTCCATTCTATCCGTGTGTTTATCTCACTGTCATCATTCTATACGTGTGTTTATCTCACTGTCTCCATTCTATCTCTGTGTTTTTCTCACTGTCTCCATTCTATCCGTGTGTTTATCTCACTGTCTCCATTCTATCTGTGTGTTTATCTCACTTTCTCCATTCTATCCGTGTGTTTATCTCACTGTCTCCATTCTATCCGTGTGTTTATCTCACTGTCTCCATTCTATCCGTGTGTTTATCTCACTGTCTCCATTCTATCCGTGTGTTTGTCTCACTGTCTCCATTCCATCCGTGTGTTTATCTCAGTGTCTCCATTCTATCCGTGTGTTTATCTCAGTGTCTCCATTCTATCCGTGTGTTTATCTCACTGTCTCCATTCCATCTCTGTGTTTATCTCACTGTCTCCATTCTATCCGTGTGTTTATCTCACTGTCTCCATTCTATCCGTGTGTTTATCTCAGTGTCTCCATTCTATCCGTGTGTTTATCTCACTGTCTCCGTTCTATCTCTGTGTTTATCTCACTGTCTCCATTCTATCCGTGTGTTTATCTCACTGTCTCCATTCTATCCGTGTGTTTATCTCACTGTCTCCATTCCATCCGTGTGTTTATCTCACTGTCTCCATTCTATCCGTGTGTTTATCTCACTGTCTCCATTCTATCCCTGTGTTTATCTCACTGTCTCCATTCTATCCCTGTGTTTATCTCACTGTCTCCATTCTATCCGTGTGTTTATCTCACTGTCTCCATTCTATCCGTGTGTTTATCTCACTGTCTCCATTCTATACGTGTGTTTATCTCACTGTCTCCATTCTATCCGTGTGTTTATCTCACTGTCTCCATTCTATCCGTGTGTTTATCTCACTGTCTCCATTCTATCCCTGTGTTTATCTCACTGTCTCCATTCTATCCGTGTGTTTATCTCACTGTCTCCATTCTATCTCTGTGTTTATTGCACTGTCTCCATTCTATCCGTGTGTTTATCTCACTGTCTCCATTCTATCCCTGTGTTTATCTCAGTGTCTCCATTCTATCCGTGTGTTTATCTCACTGTCTCCATTCTATCCCTGTGTTTATCTCACTGTCTCCATTCTATCTCTGTGTTTATCTCACTGTCTCCATTCTATCCGTGTGTTTATCTCACTGTCTCCATTCTATCTCTGTGTTTATCCCACTGTCTCCATTCTATCCCTGTGTTTATCTCACTGTCTCCATTCTATCCGTGTGTTTATCTCACTGTCTCCATTCTATCCGTGTGTTTATCTCAGTGTCTCCATTCTATCCGTGTGTTTATCTCAGTGTCTCCATTCTATCCGTGTGTTTATCTCAGTGTCTCCATTCTATCCCTGTGTTTATCTCACTGTCTCCATTCTATCCCTGTGTTTATCTCACTGTCTCCATTCTATCCGTGTGTTTATCTCACTGTCTCCATTCTATCCGTTTATCTCACTGTCTCCATTCTATCCCTGTGTTTATCTCACTGTCTCCATTCTATCCGTGTGTTTATCTCACTGTCTCCATTCTATCCGTGTGTTTATCTCACTGTCTCCATTCTATCCGTGTGTTTATCTCACTGTCTCCATTCTATCCCTGTGTTTATCTCACTGTCTCCATTCTATCCGTGTGTTTATCTCACTGTCTCCATTCTATCCGTGTGTTTATCTCACTGTCTCCATTCTATCCGTGTGTTTATCTCACTGTCTCCATTCTATCCGTGTGTTTATCTCACTGTCTCCATTCTATCCCTGTGTTTATCTCAGTGTCTCCATTCTATCCGTGTGTTTATCTCACTGTCTCCATTCTATCCCTGTGTTTATCTCAGTGTCTCCATTCTATCCGTGTGTTTATCTCACTGTCTCCATTCTATCCGTGTGTTTATCTCACTGTCTCCATTCCATCCGTGTGTTTATCTCACTGTCTCCATTCTATCCGTGTGTTTATCTCACTGTCTCCATTCTATCCGTGTGTTTATCTCACTGTCTCCATTCTATCCCTGTGTTTATCTCACTGTCTCCATTCTATCCCTGTGTTTATCTCACTGTCTCCATTCTATCCGTGTGTTTATCTCACTGTCTCCATTCTATCCATGTGTTTATCTCACTGTCTCCATTCTATCCGTGTGTTTATCTCACTGTCTCCATTCTATCCGTGTGTTTATCTCACTGTCTCCATTCTATCCGTGTGTTTATCTCAGTGTCTCCATTCTATCCGTGTGTTTATCTCACTGTCTCCATTCTATCCGTGTGTTTATCTCACTGTCTCCATTCTATCCGTGTGTTTATCTCACTGTCTCCATTCTATCCATGTGTTTATCTCACTGTCTCCATTCTATCCGTGTGTTTATCTCACTGTCTCCATTCTATCCGTGTGTTTATCTCACTGTCTCCATTCTATCCGTGTGTTTATCTCAGTGTCTCCATTCTATCCGTGTGTTTATCTCACTGTCTCCATTCTATCCGTGTGTTTATCTCACTGTCTCCATTCTATCCGTGTGTTTATCTCACTGTCTCCATTCTATCCGTGTGTTTATCTCACTGTCTGCATTCTATCTGTGTGTTTATCTCACTGTCTCCATTCTATCCCTGTGTTTATCTCACTGTCTCCATTCTATCCCTGTGTTTATCTCACTGTCTCCATTCTATCCGTGTGTTTATCTCACTGT
Organism: Somniosus microcephalus; assembly: GCF_052327205.1. Classification (NCBI taxonomy): domain Eukaryota; kingdom Metazoa; phylum Chordata; class Chondrichthyes; order Squaliformes; family Somniosidae; genus Somniosus; species Somniosus microcephalus. The sequence continues at coordinate 152,765,126 of NW_028225179.1, forward strand.
CTCCATTCTATCCGTGTGTTTATCTCACTGTCTCCATTCTATCCGTGTGTTTATCTCACTGTCTCCATTCTATCCGTGTGTTTATCTCACTGTCTCCATTCTATCCGTGTGTTTATCTCAGTGTCTCCATTCTATCCGTGTGTTTATCTCACTGTCTCCATTCTATCCGTGTGTTTATCTCACTGTCTCCATTCTATCCGTGTGTTTATCTCACTGTCTCCATTCTATCCGTGTGTTTATCTCACTGTCTCCATTCTATCCGTGTGTTTATCTCACTGTCTCCATTCTATCCGTGTGTTTATCTCACTGTCTCCATTCTATCCGTGTGTTTATCTCACTTTCTCCATTCTATCCGTGTGTTTATCTCACTGTCTCCATTCTGTCTGTGTGTTTATCTCAGTGTCTCCATTCTATCCGTGTGTTTATCTCACTGTCTCCATTCTATCCGTGTGTTTATCTCACTGTCTCCATTCTATCCGTGTGTTTATCTCACTGTCTCCATTCTATCCGTGTGTTTATCTCACTGTCTCCATTCTATCTCTGTGTTTATCTCACTGGCTCCATTCTATCCGTGTGTTTATCTCACTGTCTCCATTCTATCCGTGTGTTTATCTCACTGTCTCCATTCTATCCGTGTGTTTATCTCACTGTCTCCATTCTATCCGTGTGTTTATCTCACTGTCTCCATTCTATCCCTGTGTTTATCTCACTGTCTCCATTCTATCCGTGTGTTTATCTCACTGTCTCCATTCTATCCGTGTGTTTATCTCACTGTCTCCATTCTATCCGTGTGTTTATCTCACTGTCTCCATTCTATCCGTGTGTTTATCTCACTGTCTCCATTCTATCCCTGTGTTTATCTCACTGTCTCCATTCTATCCGTGTGTTTATCTCACTGTCTCCATTCTATCCGTGTGTTTATCTCACTGTCTCCATTCTATCCGTGTGTTTATCTCACTGTCTCCATTCTATCCGTGTGTTTATCTCACTGTCTCCATTCTATCCCTGTGTTTATCTCACTGTCTCCATTCTATCCGTGTGTTTATCTCACTGTCTCCATTCTATCCGTGTGTTTATCTCAGTGTCTCCATTCTATCCCTGTGTTTATCTCACTGTCTCCATTCTATCCGTGTGTTTATCTCACTGTCTCCATTCTATCCGTGTGTTTATCTCACTGTCTCCATTCTATCCGTGTGTTTATCTCACTGTCTCCATTCTATCCGTGTGTTTATCTCACTGTCTCCATTCTATCCGTGTGTTTATCTCACTGTCTCCATTCTATCCGTGTGTTTATCTCACTGTCTCCATTCTATCCGTGTGTTTATCTCACTGTCTCCATTCTATCCGTGTGTTTATCTCACTGTCTCCATTCTATCCGTGTGTTTATCTCACTGTCTCCATTCTATCCGTGTGTTTATCTCAGTGTCTCCATTCTATCCGTGTGTTTATCTCACTGTCTCCATTCTATCCATGTGTTTATCTCACTGTCTCCATTCTATCCATGTGTTTATCTCACTGTCTCCATTCTATCCGTGTGTTTATCTCACTGTCTCCATTCTATCCGTGTGTTTATCTCACTGTCTCCATTCTATCTCTGTGTTTATCTCACTGTCTCCATTCTATCCGTGTGTTTATCTCACTGTCTCCATTCTATCCGTGTGTTTATCTCACTGTCTCCATTCTATCTCTGTGTTTATCTCACTGTCTCCATTCTATCCCTGTGTTTATCTCACTGTCTCCATTCTATCCGTGTGTTTATCTCACTGTCTCCATTCTATCCGTGTGTTTATCTCACTGTCTCCATTCTATCCGTGTGTTTATCTCACTGTCTCCATTCTATCCGTGTGTTTATCTCACTGTCTCCATTCTATCCCTGTGTTTATCTCACTGTCTCCATTCTATCCCTGTGTTTATCTCACTGTCTCCATTCTATCCGTGTGTTTATCTCACTGTCTCCATTCTATCCGTGTGTTTATCTCACTGTCTCCATTCTATCCGTGTGTTTATCTCACTGTCTCCATTCTATCCCTGTGTTTATCTCACTGTCTCCATTCTATCCCTGTGTTTATCTCACTGTCTCCATTCTATCTCTGTGTTTATCTCACTGTCTCCATTCTATACGTGTGTTTATCTCACTGTCTCCATTCTATCCGTGTGTTTATCTCACTCTCTCCATTCTATCCGTGTGTTTATCTCACTGTCTCCATTCTATCCGTGTGTTTATCTCACTCTCTCCATTCTATCCCTGTGTTTATCTCACTGTCTCCATTCTATCTCTGTGTTTATCCCGGAATCTCTAGTCCCACTGGGTGTTGTCCCTCTATCTCTACAGCCCAGGTGTCTTCTTTCTGCAGGCCCACACCCAGTTTACTGTCCTTCCATTTCAACTCCTTCTCTTTGTCCTGCTTCCTTCCCCAGCTCTTCACTTTTTCTTTACCTCTGTAGTGTATTTACCTTTAAGGGGAGAACTGCTTTTACAGCTCCTGTGTACTGTAGTACCGGCAGTGACCACACCTGTATATAAACCCTGATTAGGGCGCTGTACTGTTTGTTTTAGAGTAACCCTCATCCAGTAAACTCCTGTTGATTGTTCCTCTGCAGTCTCTGTCTATTTTATACATCAAGATTCACGGATTTAACATTGGCGATGAGGCGATTCGAACCTACCTGCAACTTTGCATCACCTCCCAGGGATTCGCTCCTGAAGAAATACAGGGAAAGAAGAAGGCCGAATCCAGAAATACGGGCAGAGGAGGCTGTGGAGAGCTGGGCTTGGTTCCCCAGTCACGACGATCCAGCGCAACGGGCTGGCAACAGGTACGGCGCAGACCCTTCCCGGACAGCGGCGGCTGGAGCCGACCGATGGCACAGAAAAAGGCCGAGCAGCATCGACGGGGTAAGAGAGAGGGTAAAGCGCACAGGGCACGTCCTGTGTTGAAGACCGAGCGGCATCAACGAGAGAGGCGCGCAGGAAAACGCGCAGAGCGCGGCCGGTGTTCAAGGGCTGAGCAGCGTCCGCGGGGAAGAAAGGAAAGCGCGGGAGACGCCATTTGAGCTGCAGCGGAGAAGAAGGGAGAGCGCAGGAGACGCCATTTTTGAGCCGCAGCGGAGAAGAAGGGAGAGCGCGGGAGGCGCCATTTTTGAGCCACAGCGGAGAAGAAGGAAGAGCGCGGGAGACGCCATTTTGTGCCATAGTGGAGAAGAAGGGAGAGCACGGGAAGAAAGGAAAGCGCGGGAGACGCCATTTTTAGCCAGTCTAACCACACCCAGGGATGCCGAAGAGTGGCAGTGTCACAGCGTTTGACAATGAAGTCGAAGATTGGGCGACATATGTAGAACGCATAGACGTGTACTGCAAGGCGAATGAAGTGCCAGATGCCAGGAAAGCACTGGTATTGTTGAATTCCATGGGTGCAAAAACGTATGGCTTACTGCGAAACCTAGTAACCTCAGAGAAGCCAGTGGAAAAGGATTTTGAAAGCATAGTGGCAATCCTACAGGACCACTTAAACCCCACACCGCTGCTGATAGCAGAAAGATTTAAGTTTCACAAAAGGAACCAGCATAAAGACGAAAGTAATGCTGAGTATTTAACGGAACTGCGTAAGCGATCGAAACACTGCCAGTTTGGAACGGGACTAGCAGATACTTTAAGGGACAAGTTTGTGTGTGGGCTTCAAAGTGAAGGAACCCAGAAACGGCTTCTATCAGAAAAGGATTTTACGCTGGACAAGGCTTTCAGCATGGCAGTATCACATGAAGCAGCCGCACGGGGCGCTGCAGAGATACAACGGAGACCGCAAGAATATGGCACAAATGAAATTTCATATGGAGCAGTGAAGTGTTATCGCTGCGGCAGAACAACACACAACCATAAGGATTGTTGGTTCAAGGACCAAGTGTGCAGACAGTGTGGAAAAGTAGGACACATAGCAAGAGTCTGCAGGTCAGGAAAGAAAACCAGCAGCAAGAAATCTCCACAGGAGAAGTACAAAAAGGTACATAAGGTGACGGAGAGTAGTTCAGACGAACAGAAAAGTGATACAGACTCCGGAAGCAAGGAGCTGGGTTGTCTGAAACTACATAATGTGATCAAAATGGAGGATCACCAAACTATCTGGGTCACGCTCAAGATAGACGGAGTCCAAGTGAAAATGGAATTGGACACAGGATCAGCCATAACAGTCATAAACCGAAGGGACTACAAGCGGCTATTCTCACATATACCCTTGAGAGATACAGAGATTGTCTTGAAGACGTACACGGGGCAAAAAGTCTACCCCAAAGGAAAAATAAGGGTGAACGTGATATACAATGGCAAGGAAACACCAAAAATGGACCTATATGTATTGCCAGATGGAGGACCACCACTACTAGGACGTGAATGGATCCGGAAGATACAGTTAGATTGGCATTCCATACAAGCACTGACGGTAGATGCCAAAAAGGATGACGACGTCACACCTGGACGACTGTCAAAAATGCTAACTGACGCACAAGAAGTGTTCCAGGAGGGACTCGGAACACTAAAAGGCATAACAGCGACGATCAAAATAGAGGAAAATGCAAGCCCAAAGTTTCTTAAGGCCAGACCGGTGCCTTATGCGATCCGTCCAGCCGTCGAAGCAGAGCTGGAAGGTTTGGAACACTCTGGAGTACTGTCCAAAGTGGACTGGAGCGAGTGGGCTACACCCATCGTTCCTGTAATGAAGAGGTCGTTGAGTAATATGCCTGGGGAACCAAAGAAGGTTCGCATCTGTGGGGACTTTAAGGTGACAGTGAACCCAGTCCTTCACACGGTACAATATCCGCTTCCGCGGATTGAAGATATTTTCGCCTCGCTATCTGGAGGAAAACGCTTCACTAAGATTGATCTGGCCCAGGCGTACCTGCAAATGGAGGTAGAAGAAGCCTCGAAACAGTACCTCACGATCAACACTCATAAAGGTCTCTACCAATACAACCGGCTGGTGTTCGGGGTAGCATCAGCTCCGGCTATTTGGCAAAGGGCAATGGATCAAGTCCTGCGAGGGATTCCAGGGACCCAGTGTTATTTGGACGACATCCTGGTCACGGGCGAAAATGACAGTGATCACCTCGCCAACCTGGAGCAGGTGCTCACTAGATTGAAGGAATATGGGCTCCGAGCTAATCGCCACAAATGCGAGTTTTTCCAGAAGCAGATCTCGTATTGTGGCCACGTTAGGTTTTTTTTCTTCTCGTGGCTTTTTTTTCCAACAGTCAGGCTCTGCAAAGTCTCTCTGAAGCTGTTGCTAAGCTACAGAGACGCTTCCAAGGTACGGCCGACTGTTTAGAAGCTGTTGCTAAGCAACAGTGTTTGTTGCCAGATACGGAGCTGAAAAGCTCCGTCTGCTTCAACATTAGCGCTGGTTTGTCCGGCAGTTTTGATGGAACGGTAACAGCTCGGTCCCGTCGGTGCCGGATATCACAAAGTTTCCTGTACTTGGGTAGTTTTCCACATTGTCAGATAGATGCCAGTGTTGTAGCTGTACTGGAACAGCTTGGCTAGAGGCACGGCTAGTTCTGGAGCACAAGTCTTCAGCACGATAGCCGGGATGTTGTCAGGACCCATAGCCTTTGCTGTTTTCAGTGCGCTCAGCTGTTTCTTGATATCACATGGACTGAATCTAATTGGCTGAAGACTGGCTTCTGTGATGGTGGGGACCTCAGGAGTAGGCTGAGATGGATCATCCACTCAGCACTTCTGGCTGAAGATGGTTACAAATGCTTCAAACGCTTGTCTTTTGCACTCACATGCTGGGCTCTGACTTCATTTAGGATGGGGATATTCACGGAGCCTCCTTCTCCCGTTAGTTGTTTAATGGTTCACCACCAATCACGACTGGATGTGGCAGGACTACAGATCTTTGATCTGATCTGTTGATTGTGGGATCGCTTAGCCCTGTCTATAGCATGCAGCTTCTGCTTTTTAGCATGCATGTAGTCCTGTGTTGCAGCTTCCCCAGGTTGGCACCTCATTTTTAAGTACGCCTGGTGCTGCTCCTGGCATGCTCTTCTACACTCCTTATTGAACCAGGGTTGGTCCCCTGGCTTGATGGTAATGGTAGAGCGAGGGATATGTTGGGCCATGAGGTTACAGATTGTGGTGGAATACAATTCTGCTGATGGCCCACAGCACCTCATGGATGCCCAGTTTTGAGCTGCTAGACCTGTTCTGAATCTATCCCATTTAGCACGGTGGTAGTGCCACACAACACGATGGAGGGTGTCCTCGGTGTGAAGACGGAACTTCGTCTCCGCAATGACTGTGCGGTGGTCACTGCTACCAATACTGTCATGGACAGATGCATCTGCGACAGGTAGATCAGTGAGGACACGGTCAAGTTGGTTTTTCCCTCGTGTTGGTTCTCTCACCACCTGTTGCAGACTGGCAGTTATGTCCTTCAGAACTCGGCCAGCTGTGGTCCACTCTTGGCGATGGACATTGAAGTCGATGTTGAGGACTCCCAGGGGGGGCCACACCTTCTCAACTGTATATCACTGTGCCGCCAACCCTGGTGGGTCTGCCCTGCCGGTGGGACAGGACATACCCATTTGCAACATTTAATCTTTCCTGCCTCCTATGCTAGCACAGACTGTTCCTTCAGATCCTCTTCCCCCCCCACCCACCCACCACCCCCCACCTCTGCAACTGCTTAAAATCTGTTACATGTAACGGATGCTGCCTGGCCAGCTGTTGCTGTTATTTCAGATTTCCAGCATCCGCAGTATTTTGCTATTGTAATGGGGATGGAGGAGATTGGGCTGAAAGGTATGATTATGTCGAGCTCTCCCAATTTTGGCACAAGTCCCCAGATGTTGGTGAGGAGGGCTTTGCAGGGTCGAATGGGCTGGGTGTGCCATTGCCGTGTCCGTAGCCGGTGCCGCGGTCCATTCTTTTTAGTAGTGTTTTGTTACAACTGAGTGGCTTGCTCAGCCATTTCAGAGGGCAGTTAAGAGTCAATCACATTGCTGTGGGTTTGGAGTCACATATAGGCCAGACCAGGTAAGGACGGCAGGTTTCCTTCCCTAAACGATATTAGTGAACCAGATGGGTTTTTACGACAATCCGGTAGTTTCATGGTTACCATCACTGATACTAGTAATTATTCCAGATTTAATTAATTAACTGAATTTAAATTCCCCAGCTGCCGTGGTGGGATTTGAACTCATGTCTCTGGATCATTAGTCCAGGCCTCTGGATTCTTCTTCTTCTTCTTAGGCAGTCCCTCGGAACCGAGGATGACTTGCTTCCACATTAAAAATGAGTTCTCAGGTGACTGATGAGTCCAATGCGGGACCTACAGTCTCTGTCACAGGTGGGGCAGACGGTGGTTGAAGGGGCGGGTGGGTGGGGTGCTTGGGTTGACGTGCGCTCCTTGCACTGCTTCCGCTTGCTCCCGGCGAAGGGACTCGAGGTGTTCGGCGCCTTCCCGAATGCTTCTCCTCCACTTTGTGCGGTCTTGGGCCAGGGATATCCAGGTGTCGATGGGGATGTTACACTTTTTCAAGGAGGCTTTGAGGGTGTCCTTGAAGCGTTCCCTCTGGCCATCTGGGGCTCTCTTGCTGTGCCGGAGCTCCGAGTAGAGCGCTTGTTTTGGGAGTCTCGTATCGGGCATGTGGACAATGTGACCCGTCCATCGGAGCTGATTGAGCGTGGTCAAAGCTTCGATGCTGGGGATGTTGGCCTGAGCAAGAACACTGACGTTGGTGCGCCTATCCTGCCAATGGATTTGCAGGATCTTGTCCAGCGACATTACCACTATGCTACTGTTCCCTATATCCCTTTATAAATTGTGGGATATTGTAATCCCGGAGATCAAAGCTGCTTGAAGGAGAAGATTGGGTAAAGAAACTCAATTATATTTTTAAATTTTCCTTTCAGGTTAGTCATCTGGCTTGATTTCATTTTGACATTTACACAGGCTCAGAAGAGATGCGATTCACTTAAGTGTCACACCTGGACGGGGTGAGCTCAATGCTGGCTCAGTGAACCTTTCTCAATCGTTTTGTATGTCTTTTTGGAAGGAAGGCATCATTACACTGTATACAATTATAGCACGCTATATTATGTACAGCTGTATTTTACATCAGATAAATATCTGCACCATATTGTACTCATGTAACCTTTAGCTTTCCTATAAAATCTTCAGCTTCATCCCAGCACTTTACAAAATACTTATTAGGAAACAGCCATTTCAGATGTCATAGAATCATAACGGCACAGAAGGAGGCCATTTGGCCCATCGAGTCCGTGCCGGCTCTCTGTGGAGCAACCCAGTCAGTCCCATTCCCCCGCTCTATCCCTGTAGCCCTGCAAGTTTATTTCCCTCAAGTGCCTATCCAGTCTCCCCTTGAAAACATTAAGGCTTAGAAATTCACTGGCGCCTCGTTTGGGGCACCAAGCTCGCCTGGGCGCCAGAATTACCGCTCCGGACGGAGCCGCTTGCGCCATCCCGATATTCAGTTTCAGCGCCCCAAATGGAAGCGGGGCGCTGCTCGAGGCTCCCCGCGCCCCTCTTGGGGTGCTGAAACTGAATATCGCAGCACAACGGCGCGCTGCGGTACTGCAGGCCTTCCTCCCCTTCTTAAGGGGGAGTGGCCTGCACCAGCGCGATCACCGATCGCGAGTGCCGGCAAAAGAGCCCGGCACCGAGGAGAAATGCCGGGCTCTCGGGACACAGCCGGCACTGCCCGAGGGGGGGGGGGGGATCAGGAGGCCGGGGAGGGCGGCGCGAGGAGGTGCTGGCAGGCGGCCACCGAAAAAAATGGCCGCCCCGCACCTCCACCTTAATTTGCGCTACTACCACCACAGGTAGGCCCCATGAACTGGTCGTGATTTGCAACCGGCGCTACAGGGGGGGGGGGGTGTGACTCAATATCGCGTTCGGGGCGGGTAGCGGGGTTCTGCGCACACCGATGACGTCATCGGTGGCGGTGCAGCGCTACAGGCTAACGCTGCCATTAGCACCCCGCTAAATTTCGCGGGAGGCATGGCCAGTGGCGCTAAAGCCACTAAGTGCCCTCTTTGGGTGCTAACTGGTAGCGCAGCCCACCGAATTTCTAGGCCTGAGCGTCTCCGCTCCCAACACTTCCATCAGCAGCGAATTCCAGGTCATCACCACTCGCTGCGTAAAAAAGTTTTTCCTCACTTGCCCCCTGTATCTCTTGCCCAAAACCTTAAATCTGTGTCCCCTAGTCCTTGTACCATCAACTAGTGGGAACAGCCTTTCCCCATCTAGCCTATCCAAACCCGTCATAATCTTGTACACCTCTATCAAATCACCCCATAACCTCCTTTGCTCTAATGAAAACAAATCCAGCTTCTCCAACCTGTCCTTGTAGCTAAGAGCCCCCATCCCCGGAACCATTCTGATAAATCTCCTCTGCACCCTCTCAAGTGCCTTCACATCCTTCCTAAAGAGTGGTGACCAGAACATAAAGCAATACTCCAGTTGTGGCCTAACCAGCGCTTTATAAAGGTTCAGCATAACTTCTCTACTTTTGTACTCAATACCTCTATTTATGAAGCCCAAGATCCCATATGATGTGCTAACCACTGTCTCAATAGGTCTTGCCACCTTCAGGGACCTATGCACATTAACTCCCAGGTCCCTCTGTCCCTGCACACTATTTAAAACTGTGCCATTAAGTGTATATTGCCTCTCCCTGTTCCTTCTGCCAAAATGCATCACCTCACACTTCTCTGTATTAAATTCCATCTGCCACTTGTCTGCCCATTCTGCTAGCCTTTCTATGTCCTGTTGCAGTTGATTGATATCATCATCACTGTTTGCCACACCTCCAAGTTTGGTGTCACTGGCAAATTTAGAAATTCTACTCTGTATTCCAATATCCAGGTCATTTATATATATCAAAAAAAGCAGTGGCCCCAGCACTGACCCTTGGGGAACACCATTGTCTACCATCCTCCAGTCTGAAAAACAGCCATTTACCACAACTCGCTGTTTTCTGTCCTTAAGCCAATTCCTTATCCAAGCTGCCACTGACCCACCTATTCCATGAGCCTCAATTTTGTTAACCAGCCTTCTATGTGGTACAGGAAACTTTGTGCTATCCGGCACCGACGGGACCGAGCTGTTGCCGTTCCATCAAAACTGCCGGACAAACCAGCGCTAATGTTAAAGCATACGGAGCTTTTCAGCTCCGTATCTGGCAACAAACACTGTTGCTTAGCAACAGCTTCTAAACAGTCGGCCGTACCTTGGAAGCATCTCTGTAGCTTAGCAACAGCTTCAGAGAGACTTTGCAGAGCCTGACTGTTGAAAAAAAACCTAACAAAACGGCTCCTGATTTTTGCCGGTGGATCGAGCATTCCGGACAATTAACCTCCGGATAAACCAAAGTTTCCTGTACTTTGTCAAACGCCTTCCTAAAATCCATGTAGACCACATCCATTGCATTCCCTTCATCAATCCTCCCTGTTACTTCATCAAAAAATTCAATTAGATTAGTCAAACACAATCTGCCTTTTACAAATCCGTGTTGGCTCTCCTTAATTAGCTTAAACCTCTGCAAATGCCCGTTAATTTTTTCCTTGATTATTGTTTCTAAAACTTGACCCACCACTGATGTTAAACTGACCAGCCTGTAGTTACTAGGATTGTCCTTACACACAATCTTGAACAATGGTGTCACATTTGCTACTTTCCAATCCTCAGGCACGTCCCCCACATCCAGGGAAGATTGGAAAATTATGGCAAGTCCTTCTGCTATCTCCTCCCCCAATTCCCTTAGCAACCTGGGATGCAAGCCATCTGGACCAGACGACTTATCCACTCTAAGCATACCCAGCCTTTCTAGTACATCCTGTCTATCAATTTTCACCCCTTCCATTGCTTCTACCTTTTCCACCTCTACGATATTTTGTCAGCATCCACCTCCTTAGTAAACACCGATACAAAGTACTCATTGAGTATTCTAGCCTTGCCCTGCTCCTCTAAACATATATCACCTTCTTTGTCTCTAATTCTCTAATAGGCCTTACCCCGCCTCTTATTACCCGCTTACTGTTTACATGCCGGTACAAGATTTTTGGGTTCCCTTTTATGTTAACCGCCATTCTACTCTCACATTCTCTCTTTGCCAATCTTATTTTCATTTTCACTTCCCCTCCCAACTTATTGTATTTGGTCTGTGTTATGTTCATAAATAAATAGACGTTTTCATTATGAACAGCTAGCTTGGAGCTAGTCATTTATTCAGCCATGTGGACTAGTGTACAGGCATCCATCTTGACTACTGCCTTGTGGGTAGCCTAGTGCATCGTGGGTAGCCCACGCTTAAACATACAGCTCCACCTAGTGTACCATTCTAGAATGACATGTTACTGATCATTACATCCCCCTTTCTTTGAGGTTAAACAAAATCAATATCAATCAATATCATAATGACATACATCTTCACAACAGTCAATACATTTTCAATGTAGTTTTCTTTGTACTCAAAGATTAAGTCTATCAGGCTTTTTTACTTCACGTGTGGATCTTCTCAGCACAGGTAAGTCTGATGTGTTTTCATGAGAGCCTGTATGTGTGTTTGTGTTAGATTGTTCTGGTGGTGAGTGACAAGATTCAGTTGCGGCATTGTCATCGGTTTGCTCTTGGATAGTTTCTTGTGTTTTCAGGAGGGAACGGCGGTTCCTCCTGAGAATCTGTCCTTCCTCAGTTCTAACAGTGTATGACCTTGGTCCTACTTCCTCAAGAACTGTAGCTTTCCTGTTCCATGCATCTGGATCCTCAATCCTGACAACATCATCCCTTGTCAATGGTTTCAGAGTTTTGGATGACTTGTCATAGTCTGATTTCTGTTTCAGCTTTAACAGTTGAAGTCTCTGTCTCAGTTCCTTACTCTGCTTTTCTTTTGCACAGCAGGGTAGCGTGGTGCTCAACTTGCAACCCATTAGGAGTTCAGCAGGTGAAGAACCAGAGTCTAAAGGTGAGGCTCGGTAGCTCAGCAGGGCGAGATAAGGATCAGACTTGCTTTCTGTTGCTTTCTTCAGTAGCTGTTTGAGAACTTGAACACCTTTCTCTGCCTTACCATTCGACTGAGCATACAGAGGACTGGATGTGATGTGTTGAAAGTCATAATGTACTGCAAACTGTTGCCACTCCTTACAGTTGAAGCACGGACCATTGTCGCTAACGGCAATCCTGGGAATTCCATGTCTGGCGAAGATGGATTTAACATGCATTATGACACTGCTTGCTGATGTGCTTGAGAGCAGCGCCATCTCAGGATAGTTAGAATAGTAGTCAATCACTAATAGATAGTCTTTACCATTCAAATGAAAAAGGTCCATACCAACCTTTTGCCATGGTGCTGTTGGTAAGTCAGCTACTATCATTGGTTCCTTTGCTTGTTTGTTTTGGTGTTTCTGACATGTCTCACATTTGCCTATCATGTTCTCAAAATCCTTATTTATGCCAGGCCAATAAACAGTGCCTCTTGCTCTCCTTTTGCATTTTTCAATTCCGAGGTGTCCCTCATGAATTCTTTTGGGCATGTCTTGACATAGAGCCTGTGGAATGACTATTCTGTTCTGTTTTAGTAATAGTCCACTTGCGACACTCAACTCTGACCTGATGTGATAGTACTTTGGACAGGAACCTTTTGGCCAACCATGATGAATGTTCTCTATTACTGTTTGTAGGGGGAAAAATTGGGTGAGTAGCGCCACCTGTTAGCGCCTAAAGAGGCAGTCAGTGGCTGTAGCGCCACTGGCTGCACCTCCCGCGATATTCAGCAGGGGCGCTAATGGTGGCGTTAGCCATTTGCGCTGCGCCGCCACCGATGACATCATCGGTGTGCGCAGTGACCCATTCACGCCCCGAACGCGATATTTGGTAGCGAACGCCGCTGTAGCGCCGTTCGCTACCCGCGCCCGGTTCACGGGGCCTTGCTGCACCGGCAGAGGCGCAAGTTAAGGTGGAGGTGTGGGGCGGCCGCTTTTTCGGCGGCCGCCTGCCAGCACCTCCGTCCCCGGCCTCCTGGTCCCCCCCCCGTGGCATTGCCGGCTGTTTCCTGAGAGCCCGGCACTTCTCCTTGGTGCCGGGCTCTTTTGCCGGCACTCGCAATCGGGGTTCGCGCTGTTGCAGGCCCCTCCCCCTTAACAGGGGGAGGAAGGCCTGCAGTACCGCAGCGTGCCGTGCCGCAGCGTCTGGCGCTGCGGCACGTTGCGCTGCGATATTCAGTTTCAGCGCCCTAAGAGGGACGCGGAGCGCCTCGAGCCTCGCCCCGTCTCCCTCTCGGGGCACTTCAACTGAATTTCTGACGATCGCTACAGCTTCAAACGCTGCGCAAAAACCAGCGCCCAGGCGCCCAACCCAATTTCTAGGCCATATCTTTTACTGTTTCTTCTGCTATTTGCTTTGATTTTGTGTCTGACACGGGCAGCGCAGCAGTGACCATACTCACATGAACATCCATGTCTTCTTCAGTAGAGCTCACATGACTCATTGTGGGTGCTCGGGATAGTGCATCTGCTAACACTATGTTTTTGCCTGGTGTGTAGATCAGTTCAAAGTCATATCTTTGCAGCTTCATCATGAGTCGTTGAATCCTTGGAGACATCTCATTCAGGTTCTTTTTTATGATGGCAACCATTGGGCAGTGGTCTGTCTCAACTGTGAAGGTGGGAAGTCCATAAATGTAGCCATGGAACTTTTCTAGTCCAACTACCAAGCCTAGACATTCCTTTTCAATCTGGGCGTATCGACACTCAGAATCAGTCATAGACCTGGAGGCATAGGCAACAGGCTTCCAATCTTCACCCTCTGCTTGTAGCAAGACCGCGCCTAGGCCACCTTTTGATGCATCCGTTGACACTTTGATTCTCTTTGTTGGGTCAAAGAAGGTGAGTACAGGTGTGGTTGTCAGCACTGTTTTGAGGTTCATCCACTCTTGTTCATGTCTTTCTGTCCATGCGAACTCATTTGTTTTATGTAGCAGGTCTCGCAGACAGGCTGTCTTGGCTGACAAGTTAGGAATGAACTTTCCAATGAAGTTTATCATCCCCATGATGTGTAGCACTCCTTTTTTGTCAGTGGGTCGGGGCATGTTGAGTATGGCGTTTACTTTTTCCATATCTGGCTCTATTCCTTTACCAGATAGATTATCTCCTAGGAAAGTGACTTCCTGGACGCCAAACTGACACTTGGCTTTGTTGAGCTTCAGTCCATTCCGACGTATGCTCTGTAGCACTTTAGTCAGTCTCTCATTGTGTTCTTTCAGTGTGGAGCCCCAGATGATGATGTCATCAACATAGACCCGAACTCCTTCCGGACCTTCAATTATGTGTTCCATTGCTCTATGAAAGATTTCAGATGCAGATATTATCCCGAAAGGCATTCTGAGGAAACAATACCTGCCAAATGGTGTGTTGAAGGTACAGTATTTGGTGCTCTCTTCATCCAGTTTTAGTTGCCAAAATCCTTGTGAGGCATCGAGCTTTGTGAAGTATCTGGCACCTGACATTTCACTGGTGATTTCTTCTCGCTTGGGAATCTGGTAGTGTTCACGTTTTATGTTTGCATTTAAGTCCTTTGGATCCATGCATACTCTTAAATCATTGTTCTTTTTCTTTACACATACCATGGAGTTAACCCAGTCTTTTGGCTCTTCGACTTTCCTGCTGACTCCTAGTGTGGTCATTCTGTCCAGTTCTTTCTTGAGCCGGTCACGCAGGGGTGCTGGAACTCTCCGTGGAGCATGTACCACTGGCTGAGCATCCTCCTTTAGCTGGATCTTGTAAGTGAATGGTAGAACTCCAAATCCTTTGAACACATCCTGGAAATTACTCACTACAGAATCCACTGAGTCATCTGGTCTGCTTATGGCACAGTTTATACAGTAGACTCTCTTGACCAGTTCTAAGTCCTCACAAGCTTTGTCACCTAGTCGTGAATCAAGTGCTTCAGCCACAACAGAAAACATGAGATGATGCACTTTGTCTTTGACTGTTACTTTAAGTCTGCATACACCTAAGCTATCTATTTTCTGTCTATTATAGTTCTTCAGTAGTACTGACTTTTTCTGTATTTTGGGCTTTTCTTTCATATTTTTAATGTCACTCATACTGATTAAGTTTGCTTTTGTCCCTGTGTCTAGTTTCAATGTAACTAATGCTCCATTTATCTGCAGTGGCATCATCCATTTGTCCTCTTTTACTACATTAACTTTATGTTCAGCATTGTCCATTCCTGAGGCTGCACATTTTCTGTATCCTTTTCTATATTGTCACATGACATCATTCCTACAAAAAATGTCTCACTTAAATCAGTGTCCTCAATCACGTTGACTTGTTGCCCTTTCTTTGTTTTTACTTTTGAAAAGCATTGTTTGGCAAAGTGATTCTTTCCATTACATTTTGTGCACATTTTCCCAAATGCTGGGCATTGTTTTGACTGGTGTTTGTAACCACAGCGTTTACAATTAAAAATTCCATCCTCCGATTGCTTTGCATTTCTGTTCTGCCCACGTTTCTTCCCTTTGTAAAACACAGCACTGACAGCAGCACAGTCACTCATTACAGTCGCATCATTATTAATTTCACTGAAAGTCTTCGCGTGCTTCTGAGCTAGCTCACTGGCATGGCATATTTTCACAGCATTCTCCAATGTTAGTTCGGTTTCTCTCAACAGACGTTCCCTGACCTTTTTATCATGAATACCAAACACAATCTGGTCACGAATCATGGATGATTTCAGTTCAGAGAAATTACATGTCTGTGCTTTCAGTTTCAGATCGGTCATAAAGCTATCAAAAGTCTCATTTTGCTGCTGTGTCCGTGAACGGAACACGTACCTCTCATAGGTATCGTTCTTTTTGGGAGAACAATGTGTATCAAATTTCTTTAGCACATCGTCCATTTTTTCTCTGTCCTCCTCTTGATCAAATACAAACGTATTAAATACCTCTATCGCCTGCGGGCCTGCAACCATGAGCAGCAACGCTATTTTCCTTGCGTCTGGCATCGTACCGAACCCGATGGCAGCAATGTAGAGTTCGAATTGTTGTTTGAAAGTCCGCCAATTGCAGTCGACATTCCCCGTGAGTTTCAAACCCTCCGGTGGCTTCAAATTCTCCATGTCGCGTTTCACAATATTCAGCAGATTTTACCAATCCTGGTA
The DNA here is from genome assembly GCF_052327205.1 of Somniosus microcephalus. NCBI lineage: Eukaryota > Metazoa > Chordata > Chondrichthyes > Squaliformes > Somniosidae > Somniosus > Somniosus microcephalus. The sequence continues at coordinate 152,781,298 of NW_028225179.1, forward strand.
CCATGTTATGTTCATAAATAAATAGACGTTTTCATTATGAACAGCTAGCTTGGAGCTAGTCATTTATTCAGCCATGTGGACTAGTGTACAGGCATCCATCTTGACTACTGCCTTGTGGGTAGCCTAGTGCATCGTGGGTAGCCCACTCTTAAACATACAGCTCCACCTAGTGTACCATTCTAGAATGACATGTTACTGATCATTACAGTCTGGTTCTCCCTTGAAGAATTCACCTGACATTCATCATTCACCCTCTTTTTTATTTCATCATCTTCTCTATCTCCCTCATCATCCAAGGAGCCCTTGCTTTGGTTCCCTTACCCTTCCCTCTTGTTGGAATGTGCCGAGCCTGTACTTTGAACATCTCCTCCTTAAAGTTTGTTCCGTTACAGTTTTTCCTGTCAGTCTTTGGTTCCATTTTACTCTGGCTAGATCCTTTTGCATCCCATTGAAGTTAGCCCTATTTCAGTTTAGAAGTTCCACTCTAGATTGTTCCTTGCTCCTCTCCATTGCTAATCTAAATCTTATGATACGATGATCACTCATACCCAAGTGTTCTCCCACAGACACTTGGTCGACCTGGCCCACGTCATTCCCCAGCACCAGATCCAGCAATGCCTCCTTCCTAGTTGAGCCAAGAACATACTGGTCAAGGAAATTCTCCTGAACACATTTCAGAAATTCCGCTCCCTCCTTTCTCTTTACCCGAGCATTATCCCAAACGATATTTGGGGAATTAAAGTCCCCCAATATCACCACTCTATAGCTCTTGCATATCTCTGCGATTTCCCTGCAGATTTTCTCCTCTACCTCCCTCTCACGATTTGGAGGCCTGTAGAATAACCCCAATAGTGTGATCATAAACTTTTTGCTCCTCAACTCTAACCAAATGGATTCTGTCCTTGTCCCCTCAACAACATCCCCTCCTCTCACTGCTCCTCTCGCCGCACCTCTCACCGCTCCTCTCGCTCCTATCGCTCCTCTCACTCCTCTCACCGCTCCTCTTGCTCCTCTCACTCCTCTAGCTCCTCTCACTCCTTTCACCGCTCCTCTTGCTCCTCTCGCTCCTCTCACTCCTCTCACCGCTCCTCTCAACGCTCCTCTCACCGCTCCTCTTGCTCCTCTCACTCCTCTAGCTCCTCTCTCCACTCACCGCTCCTCTTGCTCCTCTCGCTCCTCTCACTCCTCTCACCGCTCCTCTCAACGCTCCTCTCACCGCTCCTCTTGCTCCTCTCACTCCTCTAGCTCCTCTCACTCCACTCACCGCTCCTCTTGCTCCTCTCGCTCCTCTCGCTCCTCTCACTCCTCTCACCGCTCCTCTTGCTCCTCTCACTCCTCTAGCTTCTCTCACTCCTTTCACCGCTCCTCTTGCTCCTCTCGCTCCTCTCACTCCTCTCACCGCTCCTCTCGCTCCTATCGCTCCTCTCACTCCTCTCACCGCTCCTCTTGCTCCTCTCACTCCTCTAGCTCCTCTCTCTCCACTCACCGCTCCTCTTGCTCCTCTCGCTCCTCTCACTCCTCTCACCGCTCCTCTCAACGCTCCTCTCACCGCTCCTCTTGCTCCTCTCACTCCTCTAGCTCCTCTCTCTCCACTCACCGCTCCTCTTGCTCCTCTCGCTCCTCTCGCTCCTCTCACCGCTCCTCTCACCGCTCCTCTTGCTCCTCTCGCTCCTCTCACCGCTCCTCTCACCGCTCCTCTTGCTCCCCTTGCTCCTCTCACTCCTCTCACCGCTCCTCTTGCTCCTCTCACTCCTCCCGCTCCTCTCACCGCTCCTCTCGCTCCTCTCGCTCCTCTCACTCCTCTCACTGCTCCTCTCATTCCTCTCGCTCCTCTCACTCCTCTCACCGCTCCTCTCACTCCTCTCGCTCCTCTCACTCCTCTCACCGCTCCTCTCACTCCTCTCGCTCCTCTCACTCCTCTCACCGCTCCTCTCACTCCTCTCGCTCCTCTCACTCCTCTCACCGCTCCTCTTGATCCTCTCGCTCCTCTCACTCCTCTCACCGCTCCTCTCGCTCCTCTCACTCCTCTCACCGCGCCTCTCGCTCCTCTCGCTCCTCTAACCGCTCCTCTCGCTCCTCTCGCTCCTCTCACTCCTCTCACCGCTCCTCTTGCTCCTCTCGCTCCTCTCACTCCTCTCACCGCTCCTCTCGCTCCTATCGCTCCTCTCACTCCTCTCACCGCTCCTCTTGCTCCTCTCACTCCTCTAGCTCCTCTCTCTCCACTCACCGCTCCTCTTGCTCCTCTCGCTCCTCTCACTCCTCTCACCGCTCCTCTCAACGCTCCTCTCAACGCTCCTCTCACCGCTCCTCTTGCTCCTCTCACTCCTCTAGCTCCTCTCTCTCCACTCACCGCTCCTCTTGCTCCTCTCGCTCCTCTCGCTCCTCTCACCGCTCCTCTCACCGCTCCTCTTGCTCCTCTCGCTCCTCTCACCGCTCCTCTCACCGCTCCTCTCACCGCTCCTCTTGCTCCTCTCGCTCCTCTCACTCCTCTCACCGCTCCTCTTGCTCCTCTCACTCCTCCCGCTCCTCTCACCGCTCCTCTCGCTCCTCTCGCTCCTCTCACTCCTCTCACTGCTCCTCTCATTCCTCTCGCTCCTCTCACTCCTCTCACCGCTCCTCTCGCTCCTCTCGCTCCTCTCACGGCTCCTCTCACTCCTCTCGCTCCTCTCACTCCTCTCACCGCTCCTCTCACTCCTCTCGCTCCTCTCACTCCTCTCACCGCTCCTCTCACTCCTCTCGCTCCTCTCACTCCTCTCACCGCTCCTCTTGATCCTCTCGCTCCTCTCACTCCTCTCACCGCTCCTCTCGCTCCTCTCACTCCTCTCACCGCTCCTCTCGCTCCTCTCGCTCCTCTCACCGCTCCTCTCGCTCCTCTCGCTCCTCTCACTCCTCTCACCGCTCCTCTCGCTCCTTTCGCTCCTCTCGCTCCTCTCACGGCTCCTCTCACTCCTCTCGCTCCTCTCACTCCTCTCACCGCTCCTCTCACTCCTCTCGCTCCTCTCACTCCTCTCACCGCTCCTCTCACTCCTCTCGCTCCTCTCACTCCTCTCACCGCTCCTCTTGATCCTCTCGCTCCTCTCACTCCTCTCACCGCTCCTCTCGCTCCTCTCACTCCTCTCACCGCTCCTCTCGCTCCTCTCACTCCTCTCACCGCTCCTCTCGCTCCTCTCACTCCTCTCACCGCTCCTCTCGCTCCTCTCACTCCTCTCACCGCTCCTCTCGCTCCTCTCACTCCTCTCGCTCCTCTCACCGCTCCTCTCACCGCTCCTCTCACCGCTCCTCTTGCTCCTCTCGCTCCTCTCACCGCTCCTCTCACTCCTCTCGCTCCTCTCACTCCTCTCACCGCTCCTCTTGCTCCTCTCACTCCTCTCGCTCCTCTCACTCCTCTCACCGCTCCTCTCGCTCCTCTCGCTCCTCTCGCTCCTCTCACTCCTCTCACCGCTCCTCTCGCTCCTCTCGCTCCTCTCACCGCTCCTCTTGCTCCTCTCACTCCTCTCGCTCCTCTCACTCCTCTCACCGCTCCTCTCGCTCCTCTCGCTCCTCTCACCGCTCCTCTCGCTCCTCTCGCTCCTCTCACCGCTCCTCTCGCTCCTCTCACCGCTCCTCTCGCTCCTCTCACCGCTCCTCTCACTCCTCTCACCGCTCCTCTCGCTCCTCTCGCTCCTCTCACCGCTCCTCTCGCTCCTCTCACCGCTCCTCTCGCTCCTCTCACTCCTCTCACCGCTGCTCTCGCTCCTCTCGCTCCTCTCACTCCTCTCACCGCTCCTCTCGCTCCTCTCGCTCCTCTCACTCCTCTCGCTCCTCTCACCGCTCCTCTCACCGATCCTCTCGCTCCTCTCACTCCTCTCACTGCTCCTCTCACCGCTCCTCTCGCTCCTCTCACTCCTCTCACCGCTCCTCTCGCTCCTCTCGCTCCTCTCACCGCTCCTCTCACCGCTCCTCTCGCTCCTCTCGCTCCTCTCACCGCTCCTCTCGCTCCTCTCACCGCTCCTCTTGCTCCTCTCGCTCCTCTCGCTCCTCTCACCGCTCCTCTCGCTCCTCTCGCTCCTCTCACCGCTCCTCTCGCTCCTCTCGCTCCTCTCACCGCTCCTCTCGCTCCTCTCACCGCTCCTCTCACTCCTCTCGCTCCTCTCGCTCCTCTCACCGCTCCTCTCGCTCCTCTCACCGCTCCTCTCGCTCCTCTCACCGCTCCTCTCACTCCTCTCGCTCCTCTCGCTCCTCTCACCGCTCCTCTCACTCCTCTCACCGCTCCTCTCACCGCTCCTCTCGCCCCTCTCGCTCCTCTCACCGCTCCTCTCACCGCTCCTCTCACCGCTCCTCTCGCTCCTCTCACCGCTCCTCTCACCGCTCCTCTCACCGCTCCTCTCGCTCCTCTCGCTCCTCTCACCGCTCCTCTCACCGCTCCTCTCGCTCCTCTCACCGCTCCTCTCACCGCTCCTCTCGCTCCTCTCACCGCTCCTCTCACCGCTCCTCTCGCTCCTCTCGCTCCTCTCACCGCTCCTCTCGCTCCTCTCACCGCTCCTCTCACCGCTCCTCTCACCGCTCCTCTCACCGCTCCTCTCGCTCCTCTCGCTCCTCTCACCGCTCCTCTCACCGCTCCTCTCACCGCTCCTCTCGCTCCTCTCACCGCTCCTCTCACCGCTCCTCTCTCTCCTCTCGCTCCTCTCTCTCCTCTCACCGCTCCTCTCACCGCTCCTCTCGCTCCTCTCGCTCCTCTCGCTCCTCTCACCGCTCCTCTCGCTCCTCTCACCGCTCCTCTCGCTCCTCTCGCTCCTCTCACCGCTCCTCTCGCTCCTCTCACCGCTCCTCTCACTCCTCTCTCTCCTCTCACCGCTCCTCTCACCGCTCCTCTTGCTCCTCTCACCGCTCCTCTCGCTCCTCTCGCTCCTCTCACCGCTCCTCTCGCTCCTCTCGCTCCTCTCGCTCCTCTCACCGCTCCTCTCGCTCCTCTCGCTCCTCTCACCGCTCCTCTCACCGCTCCTCTCGCTCCTCTCACCGCTCCTCTCACCGCTCCTCTCACTGCTCCTCTCACCGCTCCTCTCGCTCCTCTCACCGCTCCTCTCTCTCCTCTCACCGCTCCTCTCGCTCCTCTCACCGCTCCTCTCACCGCTCCTCTCGCTCCGCTCACCGCTCCTCTCGCTCCTCTCACCGCTCCTCTCGCTCCTCTCACCACTCCTCTCACCGCTCCTCTCTCTCCTCTCACCGCTCCTCTCGCTCCTCTCACCGCTCCTCTCGCTCCTCTTACCGCTCCTCTCACCGCTCCTCTCGCTCCTCTTACCGCTCCTCTCACCGCTCCTCTCGCTCCTCTCACCGCTCCTCTCGCTCCTCTCGCTCCTCTCACTCCTCTCACCGCTCCTCTCGCTCCTCTCACTGCTCCTCTCGCTCCTCTCGCTCCTCTCACCGCTCCTCTCGCCGCTCCTCTCACTCCTCTCACCGCTCCTCTCACCGCTCCTCTCACTCCTCTCACCGCTCCTCTCACTCCTCTCACCGCTCCTCTCACCGCTCCTCTCACTCCTCTCACCGCTCCTCTCGCTCCTCTCACCGCTCCTCTCGCTCCTCTCACCGCTCCTCTCACCGCTCCTCTCACTCCTCTCACCGCTCCTCTCGCTCCTCTCACTCCTCTCACCGCTCCTCTCACCGCTCCTCTCGCTCCTCTCACCGCTCCTCTCACCGCTCCTCTCGCTCCTCTCACCGCTCCTCTTGCTCCTCTCGCTCCTCTCGCTCCTCTCACCGCTCCTCTCATCGCTCCTCTCGCTCCTCTCACCGCTCCTCTCGCTCCTCTCGCTCCTCTCACCGCTCCTCTCGCTCCTCTCACCGCTCCTCTCATCGCTCCTCTCACCGCTCCTCTCGCTCCTCTCACTCCTCTCGCTCCTCTCGCTCCTCTCACCGCTCCTCTCGCTCCTCTCGCTCCTCTCACCGCTCCTCTCGCTCCTCTCACCGCTCCTCTCACCGCTCCTCTCACTCCTCTCGCTCCTCTCACCGCTCCTCTCGCTCCTCTCGCTCCTCTCGCTCCTCTCATCGCTCCTCTCGCTCCTCTCATCGCTCCTCTCGCTCCTCTCGCTCCTCTCACCGCTCCTCTCACCGCTCCTCTTGCTCCTCTCACCGCTCCTCTCATCGCTCCTCTCGCTCCTCTCACCGCTCCTCTCGCTCCTCTCACCGCTCCTCTCGCTCCTCTCACTCCTCTCACCGCTCCTCTCGCTCCTCTCACTCCTCTCACCGCTCCTCTCACTCCTCTCGCTCCTCTCACCGCTCCTCTCGCTCCTCTCACTCCTCTCACCGCTCCTCTCGCTCCTCTCACTCCTCTCGCTCCTCTCACCGCTCCTCTCGCTCCTCTCGCTCCTCTCACCGCTCCTCTCGCTCCTCTCGCTCCTCTCGCTCCTCTCACCGCTCCTCTCGCTCCTCTCACTCCTCTCACTCCTCTCACCGCTCCTCTCGCTCCTCTCGCTCCTCTCGCTCCTCTCACTCCTCTCACTCCTCTCACCGCTCCTCTCATCGCTCCTCTCGCTCCTCTCACCGCTCCTCTCACTCCTCTCACCGCTCCTCTCACTCCTCTCACTGCTCCTCTCGCTCCTCTCGCTCCTCTCGCTCCTCTCATCGCTCCTCTCGCTCCTCTCACCGCTCCTCTCACTCCTCTCACTCCTCTCACCGCTCCTCTCGCTCCTCTCACTCCTCTCACTGCTCCTCTCGCTCCTCTCACTCCTCTCACCGCTCCTCTCACTCCTCTCACCGCTCCTCTCACCGCTCCTCTCGCTCCTCTCACCGCTCCTCTCGCTCCTCTCACCGCTCCTCTCACTCCTCTCACCGCTCCTCTCACCGTTCCTCTCACCGCTCCTCTCACCGCTCCTCTCACTCCTCTCACCGCTCCTCTCACCGCTCCTCTCGCTCCTCTCACCGCTCCTCTCGCTCCTCTCACCGCTCCTCTCACTCCTCTCACCGCTCCTCTCACCGTTCCTCTCACCGCTCCTCTCACCGCTCCTCTCGCTCCTCTCACTCCTCTCACCGCTCCTCTCGCTCCTCTCACCGCTCCTCTCACTCCTCTCACCGCTCCTCTCACCGTTCCTCTCACCGCTCCTCTCACCGCTCCTCTCACCGCTCCTCTCATCGCTCCTCTCGCTCCTCTCATCGCTCCTCTCGCTCCTCTCACCGCTCCTCCCGCTCCTCTCACCGCTCCTCTCGCTCCTCTCACCGCTCCTCTCACCGCTCCTCTCACCGCTCCTCTCTCTCCTCTCACCGTTCCTCTCACCGCTCCTCTCACCGCTCCTCTCACCGCTCCTCTCACTCCTCTCACCGCTCCTCTCACCGCTCCTCTCACCGCTCCTCTCGCTCCTCTCACCGCTCCTCTCATCGCTCCTCTCGCTCCTCTCACCGCTCCTCTCGCTCCTCTCGCTCCTCTCACCGCTCCTCTTGCTCCTCTCACTCCTCTCGCTCCTCTCACTCCTCTCACCGCTCCTCTCGCTCCTCTCGCTCCTCTCACCGCTCCTCTCGCTCCTCTCGCTCCTCTCACCGCTCCTCTCGCTCCTCTCACCGCTCCTCTCGCTCCTCTCACCGCTCCTCTCACTCCTCTCACCGCTCCTCTCGCTCCTCTCGCTCCTCTCACCGCTCCTCTCGCTCCTCTCACCGCTCCTCTCGCTCCTCTCACTCCTCTCACCGCTGCTCTCGCTCCTCTCGCTCCTCTCACTCCTCTCACCGCTCCTCTCGCTCCTCTCGCTCCTCTCACTCCTCTCGCTCCTCTCACCGCTCCTCTCACCGATCCTCTCGCTCCTCTCACTCCTCTCACTGCTCCTCTCACCGCTCCTCTCGCTCCTCTCACTCCTCTCACCGCTCCTCTCGCTCCTCTCGCTCCTCTCACCGCTCCTCTCACCGCTCCTCTCGCTCCTCTCGCTCCTCTCACCGCTCCTCTCGCTCCTCTCACCGCTCCTCTTGCTCCTCTCGCTCCTCTCGCTCCTCTCACCGCTCCTCTCGCTCCTCTCGCTCCTCTCACCGCTCCTCTCACTCCTCTCGCTCCTCTCACCGCTCCTCTCGCTCCTCTCACCGCTCCTCTCACTCCTCTCGCTCCTCTCGCTCCTCTCACCGCTCCTCTCGCTCCTCTCACCGCTCCTCTCGCTCCTCTCACCGCTCCTCTCACTCCTCTCGCTCCTCTCGCTCCTCTCACCGCTCCTCTCACTCCTCTCACCGCTCCTCTCACCGCTCCTCTCGCCCCTCTCGCTCCTCTCGCTCCTCTCACCGCTCCTCTCACCGCTCCTCTCACCGCTCCTCTCGCTCCTCTCACCGCTCCTCTCACCGCTCCTCTCACCGCTCCTCTCGCTCCTCTCGCTCCTCTCACCGCTCCTCTCACCGCTCCTCTCGCTCCTCTCACCGCTCCTCTCACCGCTCCTCTCGCTCCTCTCACCGCTCCTCTCACCGCTCCTCTCGCTCCTCTCGCTCCTCTCACCGCTCCTCTCGCTCCTCTCACCGCTCCTCTCACCGCTCCTCTCACCGCTCCTCTCGCTCCTCTCGCTCCTCTCACCGCTCCTCTCACCGCTCCTCTCACCGCTCCTCTCGCTCCTCTCACCGCTCCTCTCACCGCTCCTCTCTCTCCTCTCGCTCCTCTCTCTCCTCTCACCGCTCCTCTCACCGCTCCTCTCGCTCCTCTCGCTCCTCTCGCTCCTCTCACCGCTCCTCTCGCTCCTCTCGCTCCTCTCACCGCTCCTCTCGCTCCTCTCGCTCCTCTCACCGCTCCTCTCGCTCCTCTCACCGCTCCTCTCACTCCTCTCTCTCCTCTCACCGCTCCTCTCACCGCTCCTCTCGCTCCTCTCACCGCTCCTCTCGCTCCTCTCGCTCCTCTCACCGCTCCTCTCGCTCCTCTCGCTCCTCTCGCTCCTCTCACCGCTCCTCTCGCTCCTCTCGCTCCTCTCACCGCTCCTCTCACCGCTCCTCTCGCTCCTCTCACCGCTCCTCTCACCGCTCCTCTCGCTCCTCTCACCGCTCCTCTCTCTCCTCTCACCGCTCCTCTCGCTCCTCTCACCGCTCCTCTCACCGCTCCTCTCGCTCCTCTCACCGCTCCTCTCGCTCCTCTCACCGCTCCTCTCGCTCCTCTCACCACTCCTCTCACCGCTCCTCTCTCTCCTCTCACCGCTCCTCTCGCTCCTCTCACCGCTCCTCTCGCTCCTCTTACCGCTCCTCTCACCGCTCCTCTCGCTCCTCTTACCGCTCCTCTCACCGCTCCTCTCGCTCCTCTCACCGCTCCTCTCGCTCCTCTCGCTCCTCTCACTCCTCTCACCGCTCCTCTCGCTCCTCTCACTGCTCCTCTCGCTCCTCTCGCTCCTCTCACCGCTCCTCTCGCTCCTCTCACCGCTCCTCTCACTCCTCTCACCGCTCCTCTCACCGCTCCTCTCACTCCTCTCACCGCTCCTCTCACTCCTCTCACCGCTCCTCTCACCGCTCCTCTCACTCCTCTCACCGCTCCTCTCGCTCCTCTCACCGCTCCTCTCGCTCCTCTCACCGCTCCTCTCGCTCCTCTCACCGCTCCTCTCACCGCTCCTCTCACTCCTCTCACCGCTCCTCTCGCTCCTCTCACTCCTCTCACCGCTCCTCTCACCGCTCCTCTCGCTCCTCTCACCGCTCCTCTCACCGCTCCTCTCGCTCCTCTCACCGCTCCTCTTGCTCCTCTCGCTCCTCTCGCTCCTCTCACCGCTCCTCTCATCGCTCCTCTCGCTCCTCTCACCGCTCCTCTCGCTCCTCTCGCTCCTCTCACCGCTCCTCTCGCTCCTCTCACCGCTCCTCTCATCGCTCCTCTCACCGCTCCTCTCGCTCCTCTCACTCCTCTCGCTCCTCTCGCTCCTCTCGCTCCTCTCACCGCTCCTCTCGCTCCTCTCGCTCCTCTCACCGCTCCTCTCGCTCCTCTCACCGCTCCTCTCACCGCTCCTCTCACTCCTCTCGCTCCTCTCACCGCTCCTCTCGCTCCTCTCGCTCCTCTCGCTCCTCTCATCGCTCCTCTCGCTCCTCTCGCTCCTCTCATCGCTCCTCTCGCTCCTCTCGCTCCTCTCACCGCTCCTCTCACCGCTCCTCTTGCTCCTCTCACCGCTCCTCTCATCGCTCCTCTCGCTCCTCTCACCGCTCCTCTCGCTCCTCTCACCGCTCCTCTCGCTCCTCTCACTCCTCTCACCGCTCCTCTCGCTCCTCTCACTCCTCTCACCGCTCCTCTCGCTCCTCTCGCTCCTCTCACCGCTCCTCTCGCTCCTCTCACTCCTCTCACCGCTCCTCTCGCTCCTCTCACTCCTCTCGCTCCTCTCACCGCTCCTCTCGCTCCTCTCGCTCCTCTCACCGCTCCTCTCGCTCCTCTCACCGCTCCTCTCGCTCCTCTCGCTCCTCTCGCTCCTCTCACCGCTCCTCTCGCTCCTCTCACTCCTCTCACTCCTCTCACCGCTCCTCTCGCTCCTCTCGCTCCTCTCGCTCCTCTCACTCCTCTCACCGCTCCTCTCGCTCCTCTCACCGCTCCTCTCACTCCTCTCACCGCTCCTCTCACCTCTCACTGCTCCTCTCGCTCCTCTCGCTCCTCTCGCTCCTCTCATCGCTCCTCTCGCTCCTCTCACCGCTCCTCTCACTCCTCTCACTCCTCTCACCGCTCCTCTCGCTCCTCTCACTCCTCTCACTGCTCCTCTCGCTCCTCTCACTCCTCTCACCGCTCCTCTCACTCCTCTCACCGCTCCTCTCACCGCTCCTCTCGCTCCTCTCACCGCTCCTCTCGCTCCTCTCACCGCTCCTCTCACTCCTCTCACCGCTCCTCTCACCGTTCCTCTCACCGCTCCTCTCACCGCTCCTCTCACTCCTCTCACCGCTCCTCTCACCGCTCCTCTCGCTCCTCTCACCGCTCCTCTCGCTCCTCTCACCGCTCCTCTCACTCCTCTCACCGCTCCTCTCACCGTTCCTCTCACCGCTCCTCTCACCGCTCCTCTCGCTCCTCTCACTCCTCTCACCGCTCCTCTCGCTCCTCTCACCGCTCCTCTCGCTCCTCTCACCGCTCCTCTCACTCCTCTCACCGCTCCTCTCACCGTTCCTCTCACCGCTCCTCTCACCGCTCCTCTCACCGCTCCTCTCATCGCTCCTCTCGCTCCTCTCATCGCTCCTCTCGCTCCTCTCACCGCTCCTCCCGCTCCTCTCACCGCTCCTCTCGCTCCTCTCACCGCTCCTCTCACCGCTCCTCTCACCGCTCCTCTCTCTCCTCTCACCGTTCCTCTCACCGCTCCTCTCACCGCTCCTCTCACCGCTCCTCTCACTCCTCTCACCGCTCCTCTCACCGCTCCTCTCGCTCCTCTCACCGCTCCTCTCATCGCTCCTCTCGCTCCTCTCACCGCTCCTCTCGCTCCTCTCGCTCCTCTCACCGCTCCTCTCACCGTTCCTCTCACCGCTCCTCTCACCGCTCCTCTCACCGCTCCTCTCATCGCTCCCCTCACTCCTCTCACCGCTCCTCTCGCTCCTCTCGCTCCTCTCACCGCTCCTCTCGCTCCTCTCGCTCCTCTCACCGCTCCTCTCACCGTTCCTCTCACCGCTCCTCTCACCGCTCCTCTCACCGCTCCTCTCATCGCTCCTCTCGCTCCTCTCACCGCTCCTCTCGCTCCTCTCACCGCTCCTCTCTCCTCTCACCGCTCCTCTCGCTCCTCTCACCGCTCCTCTCGCTCCTCCCGCTCCTCTCACCGCTCCTCTCGCTCCTCTTACCGCTGCTCTCACCGCTCCTCTCACCGCTCCTCTCTCCTCTCACCGTTCCTCTCACCGCTCCTCTCACCGCTCCTCTCGCTCCTCTCACCGCTCCTCTCACCGCTCCTCTCACCGCTCCTCTCTCCTCTCACCGTTCCTCTCACCGCTCCTCTCACCGCTCCTCTCGCTCCTCTCACCGCTCCTCTCACCGCTCCTCTCACCGCTCCTCTCTCCTCTCACCGTTCCTCTCACCGCTCCTCTCACCGCTGCTCTCACCGCTCCTCTCACCGCTCCTCTCTCTCCTCTCACCTCTCCTCTTGCTGCTCCTCTCAGCTCCTCAGAGCAGCGAAGGTTAAGGGGAGATTTAATAGAGGTGTTCAAAATCATGTTGGGTTTTGATAGAGTAAATAGGGGGAAACTCTTTGCACTGGCAGGAGTGGAATACATGGCAGATGCAGTATAACGTGGATAAATGTGAAGTTATTCACTTCAGTAGAAAATCAGAAAGACAGAGTATTATTTAAATGGTGATAGATTGGGAAATGTTGATGTACAAAGGGACCTGGGTGTCCTTGTACACCAGTCACTGAAAGCAAACATGCAGGTGCAGCAAACTGTTAGGAAGGCACATGGTATGTTGGCCTTCATTGCAAGAGGATTTAAGTACAGGAGCAAGGATGTCTTACTACAGTTATACAGGGGCTTGGTGAGACCACACCTGGAGTACTGTGTGCAGTTTTGGTCACCTTACCTAAGAAAGGATATACTTGCCATAGAGGGAGTGCAGCGAAGGTTCACCAGACTGATTCCTGGGATGGCAGGACTGTCGTATAAGGAGAGATTGGGCCGACCAGGCCTGTATTCACTAGAGTTTAGAAGAATGCGAGGGGATCTCATTGAAACGTATAAAATTCTGACAGGGCTAGACAGACTGGATGCAGGGAGGATGTTTCCCCAGACTCAGGGGTCTAGAACGAGGGGTCACAGTCTCAGGATACGGGGTAGGACATTTAGGACCGAGATGAGGAGATATTTCTTCACTCAGAGGGTGGTGAGCCTGTGGAATTCTCTACCACAGAAGGCTGTGGAGGCCAAGTCACTGAATATATTTAAGAAGGAGATAGATAGATTTCTAGACACAAAGGCATCAAGGGGTTTGGGGAGAGAGCAGGAATATGGTATTGAGATAGAGGATCAGCCATGATCATATTGAATGGCGGAGCAGGCTTGAAGGGCCGAATGGCCTTCTCCTGCTCCTATTTTTCTTTGTTTCTTAGGAGGGTCGGTAGCCAGAAGGTACAGAATTAAGGTAATTGGCAAAAGAACCAGAGGGGAGATGAGGAGTGAGTTGTTACGTCTGGAATGCACTGCTTGAAAGGGCAGTGGAAGCAAATTCAACAGTCACTTTCAAAAGGGAATTGGATAAACACTTGAAAGGGCAAAAGGTGCAGGACTACGGGGAAAGAGCAGGGGGCAGTGGGACTTACTGGCGAGCTCTTTCCAAGAGCCGGCACAGGCACGATGGGCTGAATGGCCTCCTTCTGTGCTGTATGAATCTTAGTCCTGCTCTGCCTGTGCTGTTTTCAGTAGGACACCACAAATAGCCAAGGTGCCCCTTGTCTACAGAGGTTACAAAGGGTCTCGGCTCCCAATCACTATCCAATGATCCCCCCCTCCTGGATATTGTAGGGATGTGGATGTTGGACGAGGGAATCTATCAGGGCTGAGCGGCGATGCCCAGTGCCCACCACTCGCCAGCTGGCACTCCCTGTATTGGCACATGTGGAACGGCGAATCCAGTGAGGGACTGGACGTCTTGTTGACGTCTGTAAACCTGGGCCCAACCACGCTGAATCAGGACCCAAGGGGATTAAGAAGGGGGGAGGGGGAAAGAGGGAAAAGGAACTTTATTTCGAAAGTCTCGAGTTTTTACTGCTGGGATCGTCTCCCACTGGGAACAAGTGCACTTTGTAGCTCTTTGCTTTTGAGTGTTCTGCGCTGGCTGCCCCACAGAATGCGTATCGGTGAGCAATTCAATCTGCGGAAACACATTTTTCTGGCCTGGGGAGATTGGACCAAGTGCCCCCCGACGGTAGCCAGCGCCCTCCCCCAGGGAGCTGCTTGCCCCAGCAACATCTGATGCCGAGGGGGAGGGGGCAGGCTTCAGATGGTGAATGGAAACAGATATTTCCCAGCCCCACTGTTGCTGTCCTCCGGAAGGCTGGTACTGGGAAAGGGCATTCCCCAGGCACCATGAGGAGAGGAAAAGAGTGGAGACCAGATCACAGTCAAATCTCTGTCCTCACTGCCCGGCACCAGATTCACTCATTCTCCTGCCTGGGCCTGGGCCTATTTCTACATTAGTGAATCCTCTGGGGTCGATTTTCAGTGTGCCGTGAGGCAGGCTTTTAGGCGTGCGGGGGGCAAAAATCCTGAATTCGGGGGTCCTGACACCATCCCGCCCAAAACCCGCCTCCACGTAAGTTTCAAAAGAGGCGGGTACCCGCCCCGCACTGGGACCTGCCGACCCGACAGGTAGTTAACAGGCAGTTTTTAGCCTAATCCCTATTTTGAGGGGTGTCGTGTGGGATTCCTGACGGCTCCAAACCACGCCAGGTTAGAGCAGGCGGGCCGTCGGGTTGAAGGACTTGGAGGGGTCGAGATGTCGGTGTTCAGGTGAGTGATGGGTGCATGAGTGCAAAGGTAAGTGTGTTTGTTGTGTCTAAAGTGTGTAAAGAAGTTTAAATTACCTGTACTTACCTTAACAGCCTTTCTTCCTTTAGGTGTCGGGAGCCCATCACTCAGCCGGCACTGAAAGCTGAACGGCTGCGATCTGTCAAAAGTGACAGCCTTCAGCTTTTAGTGCTGCTGAGAGTTGTAACTGAGTCTGTGTAGAGGGACTCAGGTTAGAAGTCAGACTGTCAGTGTTTGACAGCTTCAACCAACTGTGAAACACTGATATTTCATCTGTCAAGACCTCTTGACAGATGAAATTTCAGTCTGTGACGTCGCCTGTTGTCGGGTGGTCCATAATTGGCCTGCTGAGCCCGCTGGGTGGGCTCAACAAGGTCAATCAAGGGAAAATCACGTGGATTGGCCGGACATCGATGTAGGTGGGACTAAAACCCGAAAGTTGTAGTCCCGCCTCCTTCCCGACTGCTGATTGAAAATCGACCCCTCTGTGTCTCTGGGCTGGATTTTGTCAATGGAGGCGGGACTCCCACTTTTTAAGTGGTAGTCCCACCTCCATCGATTTGTGGCCAACCCACGCGATTTTCCCTTGATTGACATTGTTAAGCCCGCCCAGCGGGCTCAGCAGGCCAATTGAGGGACACCCGGTTACAGGTGACGGCAGGGATTGACATTTCATCTGTCAAGAGCTTTTGACAGATGAAATATTAGCGTTTGACAGCTCTGTGAAGCTGTCAAACACTGACAATCTGACTTCTAACTTGAGTCCTTCTCCACAGACTCAGTTAGAAATCTCTCCAGAACAGAAAGCAGAATGCTACAACTTTTGACAGCTCGCGGCCATTCTGCTTTCTGTGCCGGTGAGATGAGGGACTCCCGAGACCTGAAGGAAGGAAGCCTGCATTAGTAAATAAAGGTAAGTAAAACTTCTTTAAACACTTTACACACACCAACCTCACTTACCTCTGCACTCATGCACCCATCACTCACCTGAACACCGAACATCTCGAACCCTCCAAGCCCTTCAGCCCGACGGTCCGCCTCGCTAACTTGGCGTGGTTTGGAGCCGTCGGGAAGCCCACACTTCAGGGCTAAAAATAGGGATTAGGCCAAAAACTACCTAGCACTAACCCCCTTCCTGCCTTGGGGAGGCAGCTCCCAGCACAGGTCGGGTACCTGCCTCCTGGGAAACGGGCATGGAGGCGGATTGGAGGCAGGAAGGGTTCGTGCCCCCCCGCTTCTGCAATTTTCCCCCCACTCCCGCCTCCAAACCCGCCTCCATGGGGCTTGGAAAATCCAGCCCCCTGTGTCGATAATATTTTTAATTCATTCCTCATGTGGGTGTTGTAGACCAGCCAGCCCATCCCTAATTACCTGTGAGTGGCTCACCAGAGGGCAGTTAAGAATCAACCACATCACTGTAGGTCTGGAGTCACGTATAGGCCAGCAGTTTTCCTTCCCTAAAGTGAACCAGATGGGTTTTTTAGTAGTTTCATGGTCACTATTAATGATACTAGCTTTTCATTCCAGATTTATTTAATCAACTGAATTTAAATACCCCAGTTGCCAGGGTGGGATTTGAAATCTTGTCTCATTATGATCATTAGTCCAGGCCTCTAGATTACTGGTCCAGTAACATAACCACTACACTACCATACCCCCCTTGTTAGATCCATGATTCTGAGAGTATGATGTTTTTCAATAACTACACGGATGCTGCAACTTAACAATCAACAGGTATTTACTGGAGTAGGGTAGTCTCAAGACTGGGGTACAGAGGCATGCTCACGGCTTATATACAGGTGTGGTCACTGCCGGTACTACAGTATACAGGAGCTGTAAAAGTAGTTCTCTCTTAAAGGTACAAACACTACAATTCCTCCCCTTTTAGATTAGTAGTACCCATAATATTCAAATAACAATTAACACTTTAACATGTACATTAAACAACAATAGTCCATTTATAGATTCAGTCTTTGGGGCGGCTTCCTGATCCTTTCGGGATAGCGCCTTTCCTGAGGTTCTTGTTCTTGGTGCGGAGGAGATTCTGGCCCCTTTTCATCGGTTAGTTCATCGGGTTCCACTGCTACTGGTTCGGAGGTAGATGCTACCGGTATGTCGGGTTCATCCCCAGGTACGCAAGACATGGGGTTGACTCGTTCCTGTGACGCTAAGATCTGATCAACGTGGCGTCTCACAATGTTCTCCCCGACATCCACTGTGTACATTAGTGGCCCCTGCCGTGTGCATATCGTTCCGGGTTGCCATTTCTCTGTTCGGAAGTCACGGGCCAAGACTGGTTGTCCTACATTGAAGCTCCTTGTCGGCTTCTCATTGATGTGCTGGAATTGTTTATCCTCAACATTTCTTCGCACATTTGGTCTAAGCAAGTCCAGCCGAGATCGCAACCTTCGGTTAAAGAACATCATGGCTGGGGTCTGGTTGGTAACTGCATGTGTCGCGTTTCGGTAGGCTAATAAGAAATTGTCCACCTTATGCTGTAGTGGAATTTCATCATCGCACATGGCCTTTATCGCCTTCTTAAAGGTTTGTACGAACCTCTCAGCCAATCCATTTGTGGCTGGATGATACGGGGCGGATGTATAATGCCTTACCCCATTCCTTCTCATAAATTTTCGAAACTCTTCGGACACAAACTGTGGTCCATTATCAGAGCAAATCTGCTCTGGCAAGCCGTTTCTGGCAAATATGGTCTGTAGGACTGCAATCGTTTTCTCTGTAGTGGTTGAAGACATTTTTATCACCTCAGGCCACTTCGAATGAGCATCCACTGCTATTAAGAACATTGAGTCCATGAATGGACCAGCAAAATCAATATGCACCCGTTGCCATGGAGAGGAGGGCCACTCCCATGGGTGTAGAGGGGCATGTGGTGGTGCATTTTGGACCTTCTGGCATCCTGAGCAGCTTTTGGTTAGGTCTTCGATTTGTTGATCGATTCCCGGCCACCACACATAAGCCCTAGCAAGGCTTTTCATTTTCACTCCCCCCAGATGACCTTCATGTAGCTCATTTAGCACTCTCTCCCTTAACTTGGGTGGAATCACCACTCTGGACCCACGCATCACTGTCCCCTGGCATACTGACAGCTGTTCTCTTCTGGATGAGAATGCTGGCAACAGTGAGTCGCCATGTGTTGGCCATCCCCTCACCGTCAAATCATATACCCGAGACAGCGTCGGATCATTGCGGGTCTCCCTATATCCGCGTTCGTTACTGGCAATCATTCAATTATTGACGAATAAAATATCTCGATAGGGTCCACTGCTGGTGCTTCCTCCACAGTAGGCAGTGGCAGGCGCGATAGCCCATCAGCGTTTCCATGCTGTTTCGTGCCTTTATATTCTATTTCATATTGATTCGCCCCTAGAAACATGGACCATCTTTGTAACCGTTGTGCTGTCATCACTGGAACGCCCTTCTTAGGGTTAAAGATGGAGATAAGTGGTTGGTGGTCAGTCAGCAAGGTGAACTTCTGCCCATGCAGATAGTGGTTGAATTTTTTTACTCCCGATACTAGGCTGAGGGCCTCCCTGTCAATCTGGGCATAGTTGCGCTCGGCTGAGGTTAGTGACCGAGACGCAAAGGCTACTGGCCTCTCCAACCCATCTGGGAATTTGTGCGACAGCACCGCTCCAATGCCATAGGGTGATGCATCACATGCCAACCGAATTGGTAGTGCTGGGTTGAAATGGGCCAACACCTCTTTTGATGTGATCAATTCTTTACACTTCTGGAAAGCTCGTCTACGTTCGTCATTCCACTTCCATGGTACCCCTGTTTGCAGTAGGGTGTTCAGTGGGTGTAATACCGTGGACAAATTTGGTAAGAACTTATGGTAGTAGTTTACCAGCCCGAGGAACAACCTCAGTTGTGACACATTTTCCGGTGCTGGAGCCTTGACTATTGCCTCAATCTTTTCAGGGGACTTATGTAACCCCTCTTCAACGATGACGTGGCCACAATACGAGATCTGCTTCTGGAAAAACTCACACTTGTGGCGATTAGCTCGTAGCCCATATTCCTTTAATCTGGTGAGCACCTTCTCCAAGTTGGCGAGGTGATCACTGTCATTTTCGCCCGTGACCAGGATGTCGTCCAAATAACACTGGGTCCCTGGAATCCCTTGCAGGACTTGATCCATCGCCCTTTGCCAAATAGCCGGAGCCGATGCTACCCCGAACACCAGCCGGTTGTATTGATAAAGACCTTTATGAGTGTTAATCGTAAGGTATTGTTTCGAGGCTTCTTCTACAAGCATTTGCAAGTACGCCTGGGCTAGATCAATTTTGGTGAAGCGTTTACCTCCAGATAGCGAAGCGAAAATATCCTCAATTCGTGGAAGCGGACATTGTACCGTGTGAAGGACTGGGTTCACTGTCACCTGAAAATCCCCACAGATGCGGACCTTCTTTGGTTCCCCAGGCGTATTACTCAACGACCTCTTCATTACAGGAACGATGGGTGTAGCCCACTTGCTCCAGTCTACTTTGGACAGTACTCCTGAACGTTCCAACCCTTCCAGCTCTGCTTCGACAGCTGGTCTGGTCGCATAAGGCACTGGTCTGGCCTTAAGAAACTTTGGGCTTGCATTTTCCTCTATTTTAATCGTTGCTGTTATGCCTTTTAGTGTTCCGAGTCCCTCCTGGAACACTTCTTTTGCGTCAGTTAGCATTTTTGACAGTCGTCCAGGTGTGACGTCGTCATCCTTTTTGGCCTCAACCTTCGGTGCCTGTATGGAATACCAATCTAATTGTATCTTCCGGATCCATTCACATCCTAGCAGTGGTGGTCCTCCATCTGGCAATACATATATATCCATTTTAGGTATTTCCTGGCCTTTATATATCACTTTCACCCTTATTTTTCCTTTGGGGTAGACTTTTTGCCCCGTGTACGTCTTCAAGACAATCTCTGTAGCTTTCAAGGGTATATGTGAAAATAGCCGCTTGTAGTCCCTTTGGTTTATGACTGTTAGGGCTGACCCTGTGTCCAATTCCATTTCCACTTGGACTCCGTCTATCTTGAGTGTAACCCAGATAGTCTGGTGATCCTCCATTTCGGTTACCTTATGTAGTTTCAGACAACCCAGCTCCTTGCTTCCGGAGTCTGTGTCACTTTTCTGTTCGTCTGAACTACTGTCCATCACCTTGTGTACCTTTTTGTACTTCTCCTGTGGAGATTTCTTACTGTTGGTTTTCTTCCCAGACCTGCAGACTCTTGCTATGTGTCTTGCTTTTCCACACTGTCTGCACACTTGGCCCTTGAACCAACAATCCTTCTGGTCATGTGTTGTTCTGCCACAGCGATAGCACTTCCCTGTTCCATAGGACATCTCATTGGTGCCATATTCTTGCGGCCTCTGTTGTATCTCTGCAGCGCCCCTTGCAGCTGCTTCGTGTGATACTGCCATACTGAAAGCCTTGTCCAGCGTAAGATCCTTTTCTGATAGAAGCCGTTTCTGGGTTCCTTCACTTTGCAGCCCACACACAAACTCGTCCCTTAACGTATCTGCTAGTTCCGCTCCAAACTGGCAGTGTTTCGATAGCTTGCGCAGTTCCGTTAGGTACTCAGCATTGCTTTCATTTTTGTGTTGGTTCCTTTTATGGAACTTAAATCGTTCTGCTATCAGCAGCGGTGTGGGGTTTAAGTGGTCCTGTAGGATTTCTACCATGCTTTCGAAATTCTTGTTCACAGGCTTCTCTGGGGTTATTAGGGTTTGCAGTAACCCATAAGTTTTTGCACCCATGGAATTTAACAAAACCAGTGCTTTCCTAGCATCTGGCACTTCATTCGCCCTGCAGTACACCTCAATACGTTCCACATATATCGCCCAATCTTCGACTTCATTGTCGAACGCAGTGATACTGCCACTCTTCGGCATCCCTGGGTGTGATTTAACTGTCAAAAATGGCGTCTCCCGCGCTTCCCCTTCTTCTCCGCTGGCACAAAATGGCATCTCCCGCGCTTTCCTTCCTTCCCGCGCTCGCCCTTCTTCTCCGCTGCGGCTTCTAAAAATGGCGTCTCCCGCGCTCTTCCTTCTTCTCCGCGGCTCAATGGCGTCTCCCGCGCTCTCCCTTCTTCTCCCCGCGGACACTGTTCAGCCCTTGAGCCCTGGCTGTGCTCTGCGCATTTTTTTGTGTGCGCCTTTCCCGTTTCCACCGCTCGGTCCTGAACCCGGCTGTTGCTTTACCCTCCCTCTCTCCGTTTTGTTTTTCCTCGACGCCGCTCGGTTTTCAACCCCTGGCTGCGCCCTGTGCGCTTCACCCTCTGTCTTACCCCGTCGACGCTGCTCGGCTTTCTCTCTGCCATCGGTCGGCTCCAGCCGCCGCTGTCTGGGAAGGGTCTGCGCTGTACCTGTCGTCAGTCTATTGCTGATCGTCGTGGCTGGGGAGCCAAGCCCGGCTCTCCACAGCCTCCCCTGCGATGTTCACTCTCTGCCGGACGACTGGGCGGTTGCTCGTGGTCGACGCCCGTGTTTCTGGCCTCGACTTTCCTCCACCGCCCTCCCGGAGCGAATCCTCGAAGGGAAATGCAGAGTTGCAGGTCGATTCGAATCGCCACTCGTCGCCACTGTTAGATCCGTGATTCTGAGAGTATGATGTTTTTCAATAACCACACGGATGCTGTAACTTAACAATCAACAGGTATTTACTGGAGTAGGGTAGTCTCAAGACTGACAGTACAGAGGCATGCTCAAGGCTTATATACAGGTGTGGTCACTGCCGGTACTACAGTATACAGGAGCTGTAAAAGTAGTTCTCTCTTAAAGGTACATACACTACACCCCGTGTCAACATTATTGAACCCCTCTGTTTTCTATATTCACCTTTCACCACCTCAGGATGTCCCAAAGCACTTCACAGCCAATGAAGTACTTTTTGAAGAGCAGTCACTGTTGTAATGTAGCTCCCACAAACAGCGATGTGTTAATGACCAGATCATCTGTTTTTAGTGATGTTGGTCGAGGGGTAAATATTGTGCAGAACTCCCCCTGCTCTTATTCGAAATCCTGGCCATGGGGTCTTTTACGTCCACCTGAGAGAGCAGAGGGGGCCTCGGTTTAATGTCTCATCTGAGAGGCATAATGAAAGTGATTACAAGGGCCTGAAGGCATTCGGCGTCTTGGGACTGGTACGTCAACAGCAGTTTGTTTATTCCAGTACGGTATGGGAAATCTCAGTGCGTACTGTGCAGGGACTCCCTGTATAAATGGGACGCTGCAGGGTAAAGAGGTTCCAGCACAGTGTGCTCTTGCTGCGTGGTTTGGTTTGGATTAGCAGCTGGCGGCACCGCACTGCTTCCAGAACGAGTGCTGCTACTTCAAGGGTTTGCAGTGCGGAGCAAAGTACACACTGTGCAGCTACTGTGTGTCCCGGGGGAGAGAGTCTAATCATCACACTCGACGACTTCACCAGGAACAGCGGGAAGAAGAAAGGCAAACACACGGGTGTCCTGGTTTCACTGAGTTGTGGTGTGATCCCGACTATCGCCCGATTCACACCGTCACACACAATCAGAATGACTCCTGATCAGTGGAGGGGAATCGGCCGCTTAACAGAGTGAGGAGCGGGTCACTGTGTGAGCTCTGCGTGGCCGATAACACAGGGAGAGAGAGAGAGAGAGAGAGAATGAAACAGAGAGAGAAAGAAGGAAAGAGAGAGAGCGAGAAAGAAGGAAACAGAGAGAGAAAGAAGGAGAGAGAGAGAGAGATAGAGAGAAAGAGGGAAAGAAGGAAAGAGAGAAAGAAGGAAAGAGAGAGAGAAGGAAGGAAGGAAAGAGAGAGAGAAGGAAAGAGAGAGAGAGAAGGAAGGAAAGAGAGAGAGAGAGAAGGAAGGAAAGAGAGAGAGAAGGATAGAGAGAGAGAGAGAAGGAAAGAGAGAGAGAAGGAAAGAAAGCCTGTGGCCCAGACAACATCAAAAATGAAATGCTCAAGTTCAGCAATATGGAGATGCAGGGTGCGGTACTCAAATTATTCAACATCATATTACGTTCAGGCTGTTTTCCCGATATCTGGTGCCAAGGACTAATCTCCCCCATATATAAAAGCGGAAACAAATCAGACCCAAATAACTACCGCGGCATCTGTGTCAACAGTTGTCTAGGGAAGTTATTCTGCAGTATTCTAAATAGTAGATTACTTGATTTTCTTAACAAACATAATATCCTCAGAAAAAACCAAATAGGCTTTCTTCCAAAACACCGCACCGCCGACCATATCTATACCCTTCACACCCTCATTGAAAAACATATACACCAAACAAAAAATGGGAAAATATTCGCCTGTTTCATCGACTTCAAGAAAGCCTTTGACTCTATATGGCACGAAGGGCTCTATTATAAACTTCTTCAATGTGGAATAGGGGGCAAAGTCTATGACCTTATTAAATCAATGTATCTGAAAAACAAATGCGGGGTCAAAATTGGAGACAAACGCACCGATTTCTTCACCCAGAGAAGAGGCGTCCGGCAGGGCTGCAATTTGAGCCCGACCCTGTTCAACATATACATAAATGAATTAGCAGACATGCTGGAGCAAAGCGAGTCACCAGGTCTCCGTCTCCTAGATGGAGAAGTGAAATCCCTGTTCTATGCGGACGACCTGGTTCTGCTGTCTCCCACAGAACAGGGATTACAGCAACAACTAGACCTACTCGACAAATACTGCCAAAATTGGGCTCTAACAGTAAATCTAAAGAAAACCAACATCATGATTTTTCAAAAAAGGCCCAGATGTCAGGAAAACAAATACCAGTTTACCCTCAGTGATACCACTATAGGACACACTATGAGCTACACCTACCTTGGTCTAACTATTACAGCATCAGGGAGCTTCAGCATAGCAGTGAATGCACTAAAAGAAAAAGCCCGAAGAGCCCTATATGCAATAAAAAGAAAATTCTACAACATCCAAATCCCAATCAAAATCTGGCTCAAAATATTTGACAGCATAATCCTGCCCATTGCACTGTACGGTAGTGAAGTATGGGGCCCGCTAAATCACCAAAGCTACACTAAATGGGAAAAACATACAATAGAAGCCCTACATGCAGAATTCTGCCGAAGCATCCTTCGCACCCAAAGGAAAACGCCAACAAATGCATGCAGAGCCGAACTAGGCAGATACCCACTGATAATAAACATCCAAAAACGAGCACTAAACTTCCTAAATCACCTCAAATCTAGCTCCCCAGACACCCTTCATTTCAAAGCCTTTCAGACCCAAGAGCTAAACCCAGAAAAGAGTCCCCTGAGTCAGCTGCTACGGAAACTAAGTACTCAGCCGGACCCTGACCAGCCCCAGACCAACACAGCCGCCCAAACACCAATCCGAGTGAACCAAATCATTAAAAAATGCAAAGAAACCTACCTGGAACATTGGAACAAAATAACCGAAAGCCAAAGCAGATTAGAATGTTACCGGGCCCTAAAAAGAGAATATAAACTGGCAGACTACCTCACGACCATCAGAGACACAAAACAGAGACAGACCCTCACCAGGTACAGACTAAGCGACCACCAACTGGAAATTGAAAAAGGCAGATACAAGAAATCCTGGCAGCCTAGAGAGAATAGAATATGCGATCAATGTCTGGCTGGCGAGGTTGAAACAGAAATGCATTTCCTCCTAAAATGCGAAAAATTCAACACATCAAGAAACATATTATTCAACAAGCTAAGCCAAACAACCCCAGATTTCAAGGAATTGGATGATCTGTCAAAAATGAGATTAGTCCTAGGAGAAGGAGACAGACCATACCTTGGGGCCAAATATGTAACAACATGTCACAACCTGAGGACTGTTTAAAATTAAGACTGTTTAAAATTAATATTGAACGTACCAAATGAAGTACAAAGACTGTTTAAAATTAATATTGTTTAAAAGTAATATTGTATGTACCCAACAAATGTCAAATCGATTGACACCTACAGAATGTTGGAAAACTGTACCTTTTTGCTATGTAAGCTTTGGCAATATAGTTCTCTGTAAACTTTCATGCCAATAAAGCATTTTAATTGGAATTGGAATTGGAATTGGAGAAGGAAAGAGAGAGAGAAGGAAAGAGAGAGAGAAGGAAAGAGAGAGAGAGAGAAGGAAAGAGAGAGAGAGAGAAGGAAAGAGAGAGAGAAGGAAAGAGAGAGAGAGAGAAGGAAAGAGAGAGAGAGAAGGAAGGAAAGAGAGAGAGAAGGAAAGAGAGAGAGAGAGAAGGAAAGAGAGAGAGAAGGAAAGAGAGAGAGAAGGAAGGAGAGAGAGAAGGAAAGAGCGAGAGAGAGAAGGAAAGAGAGAGAGAAGGAAAGAGAGAGAGAGAGAAGGAAAGAGAGAGAGAGAAGGAAGGAAAGAGAGAGAGAAGGAAAGAGAGAGAGAGAGAAGGAGAGAGAGAAGGAAAGAGAGAGAGAAGGAAAGAGAGAGAGAAGGAAAGAGAGAGAGAGAAGGAAGGAAAGAGAGAGAGAAGGAAAGAGAGAGAGAGAGAAGGAAAGAGAGAGAGAGAAGGAAGGAAAGAGAGAGAGAGAGAAGGAAGGAGAGAGAGAGAGACGGAAAGAGAGAGAGAAGGAAAGAGAGAGAGAGAAGGAAAGAGAGAGAGAAGGAAAGAGAGAGAGAAGGAAAGAGAGAGAAGGAAGGAAAGAGAGAGAGAAGGAAAGAGAGAGAGAAGGAAAGAGAGAGAGAAGGAAAGAGAGAGAGAAGGAAAGAGAGAGAGAAGGAGAGAGAGAGAAGGAAGGAAAGAGAGAGAGAAGGAAAGAGAGAGAAGGAAAGAGAGAGAGAGAGAAGGAAAGAGAGAGAGAAGGAAAGAGAGAGAGAAGGAAAGAGAGAGAGAGAGAAGGAAAGAGAGAGAGAAGGAAAGAGAGAGAGAGAGAAGGAAGGAAAGAGAGAGAGAAGGAAAGAGAGAGAGAAGGAAAGAGAGAGAGAAGGAAAGAGAGAGAAGGAAAGAGAGAGAGAGAGAGAAGGAAAGAGAGAGAGAGAGAAGGAAAGAGAGAGAGAAGGAAAGAGAGAGAGAGAGAGAAGGAAAGAGAGAGAGAGAAGGAAGGAAAGAGAGAGAGAAGGAAAGAGAGAGAGAGAAGGAAAGAGAGATAGAAGGAAGGAGAGAGAGAGAGAAGGAAAGAGAGAGAGAGAGAAGGAAAGCGAGAGAGAAGGAACGAGAGAGAGAAGGAAGGAAAGAGAGAGAGAAGGAAAGAGAGAGAGATAGAAGGAAAGAGAGAGAGAAGGAGAGAGAGAGAGAGAAGGAAGGAAAGAGAGAGAGAAGGAAAGAGAGAGAAGGAAAGAGAGAGAGAGAGAAGGAAGGAAAGAGAGAGAGAAGGAAAGAGAGAGAGAAGGAAAGAGAGAGAGAAGGAAAGAGAGAGAGAGAGAAGGAAAGAGAGAGAAGGAAAGAGAGAGAGAGAGAAGGAAAGAGAGAGAGAGAGAAGGAAGGAAAGAGAGAGAAGGAAAGAGAGAGAGAAGGAAAGAGAGAGAGAAGGAAAGAGAGAGAGAGAGAAGGAAAGAGAGAGAAGGAAAGAGAGAGAGAGAAGGAAAGAGAGAGAGAGAGAAGGAAAGAGATAGAGAAGGAAAGAGAGAGAGAGAGAGAAGGAAAGAGAGAGAGAAGGAAAGAGAGAGAGAGAGAAGGAAGGAAAGAGAGAGAGAAGGAAGGAGAGAGAGAGAGAGGGAAGGAAAGAGAGAGAGTAGGAAAGAGAGAGAGAGAGAAGGATAGAAAGAGAGAGAGAGAGAAGGAAAGAGAGAGAGAGAGAAGGAAGGAAAGAGAGAGAGAAGGAAGGAGAGAGAGAGAGAGGGAAGGAAAGAGAGAGAGTAGGAAAGAGAGAGAGAGAGAAGGATAGAAAGAGAGAGAGAGAGAAGGAAAGAGAGAGAGAGAGAAGGAAGGAAAGAGAGAGAGAAGGAAAGAGAGAGAGAGAGAAGGAAGGAAAGAGAGAGTGGAATAACCTGAGTACAACACAATTGCAAACATTACCAATCCAAGATGGCGACATCTGGAGAACACATTTTGAAAACCTCTACAAAGACATCCCAATAAACGAAACAAACCCAAGTCAACATCATATCACAGAAAAACTCCACACATTAGAAGCAACAATTAAAGACAACCAAAACCCTCTAGACTCCCCAATCACATGGAAAGAATTAGCCACAAAAACAAAATCTCTCCACCTAAAGAAAGCCTGTGGTCCAGACAACATCAAAAATGAAATGCTCAAGTTCAGCAGTATGGAGATGCAGGGTGCTGTACTCAAGTTATTCAACATCATATTAGGTTCAGGCTGTTTTCCCGATATCTGGTGCCAAGGACTCATCTCTCCCATATATAAAAGTGGAAACAAATCAGACCCAAATAACTACCGCGGCATCTGTGTCAACAGTTGTCTAGGGAAGTTATTCTGCAGTATTCTAAATAGTAGATTACTGGATTTTCTTAACAAACATAATATCCTTAGAAAAAATCAAATAGGCTTTCTTCCAAAACACCGCACCACCGACCATATCTATACCCTTCACACTCTCATTGAAAAACACATACACCAAACAAAAAATGGGAAAATATTCGCTTGTTTCATTGACTTCAAGAAAGCCTTTGACTCTATCTGGCACGAAGGGCTCTATTATAAACTTCTTCAGTGTGGAATAGGGGGCAAAGTCTATGACCTTATTAAATCGATGTATCTGAAAAATAAATGCGGTGTCAAAATTGGAGACAAACGCACTGGTTTCTTCACCCAGAGAAGAGGCGTCCGGCAGGGCTGCAATTTGAGCCCGACCCTGTTCAACATATACATAAATGAATTAGCAGACATGCTGGAGAAAAGCGAGTCACCGGGTCTCTGTCTCCTGGATGGAGAAGTGAAATCCCTGTTCTATGCGGATGACCTGGTTCTGCTGTCTCCCACAGAACAGAGATTACAGCAACAACTAGACCTACTCGACAAATACTGCCAAAATTGGGCCCTAACAGTAAATCTAAAGAAAACCAACATCATGATTTTTCAAAAAAGGCCCAGGTGTCAGGAAAACAAATACCAGTTTACTCTCAGTGATACCATCATAGGACACACTATGAGCTACACTTACCTTGGTCTAACCATTACAGCATCAGGGAGCTTCAGCATAGCAGTGAATGCACTAAAAGAAAAAGCCCGAAGAGCCCTATATGCAATAAAAAGAAAATTCTACAACATCCAAATCCCAATCAAAATCTGGCTCAAAATATTTGACAGCATAATCCTGCCCATTGCGCTGTACGGTAGTGAAGTATGGGGCCCGCTCAATCACCATAGCTACACTAATTGGGAAAAACACACAATAGAAGCCCTACATGCAGAATTTTGCCGAAGCATTCTTCGCACCCAAAGGAAAACACCAACAAATGCATGCAGAGCCGAACTAGGCAGATACCCACTGATAATAAACATCCACAAACGAGCACTAAACTTCCTAAATCACCTCAAATCTAGCTCCCCAGACACCCTTCATTTTAAAGCCTTCCAGACCCAAGAGCTAAACCCAGAAAAGAGTCCCCTGAGTCAGCTGCTACTGAAACTAAGTAGTCCTACTCAGCCGGACCCTGACCAGTCCCAGACCAACACTGCCGTCCAAACACCAATCCGAGTGAACCAAATCATTAAATAATGCAAAGAAACCTACCTGGAACATTGGAACAATGTAACCAAAAGCCAAAGCAGATTAGAATGTTACCGGGCCCTAAAAAGAGAATATAAACTGGCAGACTATCTCTCGACCATCAGAAACACAAAACAGAGACAGACCCTCACCAGGTACAGACTAAGCGACCACCAACTGGCAATTGAAAAAGGAAGATACAAGAAATCCTGGCAGCCTAGAGAGAATAGAATATGTGATCAATGTCTGGCCGGCGAGGTTGAGACAGAGATGCATTTCCTCCTAAAATGCGAAAAATTCAACACAACAAGAAACATATTATTTGACAAGCTCAGCCAAACAACCCCAGATTTCAAAGAATTGGATGACCTGTCAAAATTAAGATTAGTCCTGGGAGAAGGAGACAGACCATACCTTGGTGCCAAATATGTAACAACATGTCACAACCTGAGGACTGTTTAAAATGAATACTGAATGTACCCAACGATGTTCAACGACTTTAAATTAATATTGTTTAAACTAATATTGTATGTACCCAACGAAGGTCAAAATTGTTTGACACCTACAGAATGTTGGAAAACTGTACTTTTTGTTATGTAAGCTTTGGCAATATGGTTCCCTGTAAACTTTCATGCCAATAAAGCATTTGAATTGAATTGAATTGAGAAGGAAGGAAAGAGAGAGAGAGAGAAGGAAGGAAAGAGAGAGAGAAGGAAGGAAAGAGAGAGAGAAGGAAAGAGAGAGAGAGAGATGGAAAGAGAGAGAGAGAGAAGGAAAGAGAGAGAGAGAGAAGGAAAGAGAGAGAGAAGGAAAGAGAGAGAGAAGGAAAGAAAGAGAGAGAGAAGGAAGGAAAGAGAGAAGGAAAGAGAGAGAGAAGGAAAGAGAGAGAGAGAGAAGGAAGGAAAGAGAGAAGGAAAGAGAGAGAGAAGGAAAGAGAGAGAGAGGGAAGGAAAGAGAGAAGGAAAGAGAGAGAGAAGGAAAGAGAGAGAGAGAGAAGGAAGGAAAGAGAGAAGGAAAGAGAGAGAGAAGGAAAGAGAGAGAGAGAGAAGGAAAGAGAGAGAGAGAGAAGGAAGGAAAGAGAGAGAGAAGGAAGGAAAGAGAGAGAGAAGGAAAGAGAGAGAGAGAGAAGGAAGGAAAGAGAGAGAGAAGGAAAGAGAGAGAGAGAGAAGGAAGGAAAGAGAGAAAGAGGGAAAGAGAAAAAGAAGGAAAGGAACGAGAGAGAAAGACGGAAAGTGAGAGAGAAGGAAGGAAATAAAGAGAGAAAGAAGGAAAGAGAGAGAGAAAGAAGGAAAGTGAGAATGAAGGAATGAATGAATTTATACAGCACCTTTCAAGAGCTCAGGACATCTCCAAGTGCGTTCCAGCCAATGATCACTGAATCATCAGACTAAAGTTTTATCATTGAGTCAAGAGCCCTTCCCCATAACCTGGGTTAAGTGAGTGGACTGGGGTGAGCCACTGATACCCAGTGCATGCTCAGCCTGCGCACCCACTAGTGCGGGCATCCGTCTGTAGCGCCTCAGGCTGTGGTTTGATGTCCCTCTCCGAGGCTGCAGCACCTCATCGAGGCTGACCCTCCAGTGACATTGGGTTCACTGCACCGGGAGTGTGGGCCTGGAATACATGCTCCGGACTCTGGAGTGGGGACGGGCACTCACCGCCTTCTGACAGAGCCGAGCGTGATCCGCACTGAGCCACGGCAGACACCTGTAGTTGGGGGGGGGGGGTGGGGGTGAGGTGTGGGTGGGGTGGCAGATTTCATCTGCTCACTGCCTGTAGCAAAATCAACCCCCTGTTTGTAATAAGATAAAGAGCCAATAAAGGGGTGAATTTAAACCCCCCAAAATTAGGAGGGTTGGGGCCGGGCCGGATGTTAAAATTTTTAAAATTTCAAATGCAACCCCAACCCGTCCACTTCCAGGTTTAACGGAGTCGGGACAGGGGGGGTGGCGGGCAGCCAAGCCGCTCCCAGGGGGCAGGTGGGCAATTTAAATATTTTTAACGAGGCTGGCAGCCTCTGATTTAACCTGCTTTGCAGGTTTAACATTGGCTGGCCGGCTTTCCCAGGCCTCGGGGAACCCGGCAGCTGAAGGGAGGTGAGGACAGCTTAGGGGGAGAAGGTAAGTGCCTTTACAGCACTGCCTGTGGGCCAGGAGGAGCTGGAATGCTTCCTCCCGGATCTCCTTAGCTCCCCCCCCGCACCTCCCATCAGAACACCCGCCAGCTCCCCACTATGAGACCCGACCCCCCCTCCCCGCATCACCTGGGGTCGGGGGTCCGACCTCCCTGCTCCTGCGGCCTGCCCTCCCGACTGGAGGCCAAGCATGCCGAGGAGAAATGAAGCCAAACTCCACAGCATGCTCCCATCCAAAACTCCGCCACTGCGTCCTGTCAATATCCAGGCCCAAGGATCTGTAAGGAGAACAGACTGGTTAACTGTTCTGATGAAGGGTCGACTGTCGTAATGCCCACCTGTTCGTTTCTCTGCTGAGATGTTGTTGGGCCTGTTGCCTACCCCTCCTGTTTAATACCAGCATCTTCTGTGCTTTTGTGTGTTTGAGCTCTACAAGGGTTTCTTTGGGTCCGCAAGCGGCGTAGTAAAGGATTGGGGCCTAAAGTCTAGCCCTTGCTCTTCTTACCCAGCTCTTCCCAGTGGCTGGCTAGCTTCGATTGCAGCAGAAGTTAACCCTTTCAGGCCATCCTCTTCCCTGATTGCATCAGGAGGAGTCTTTGCCCAGCAGAGAAATTAACCCTTTCAGCCATCGCGATTGAGAACCCAAAGTATTAAAAATGATTTACAGCTCAGAAACAGGCCATTGGGCCCAATTGGCCCCTGCCGGTGTTTATGCTCCACACGAGCCTCCTCCCTCCCCTCTTCATCTCACCCCATCAGCATATCCTTCTATTCCTTCCTCTCTCATGTCTAGCTTTCCCTTAAATGTGTTAGATCCGGGTATCTTAATGTTGTGTCCTTCAACAATCAGACAAAGACTGCAGGGAACGATCAACAGGTGTTTACTGAATGAGGTTCAAACTGCAACTGACTGTACAGAGCAGTACTCAGGGTTTATATACAGGTGTGGTCACTGCCGGTACTACAGGATACAGGAGCTGTAAAAAGTAGTTCTCCCCCTTAAAGGTACATACATTACAATTCCTCCCCTTTTAGATTAACAGTACCATAACACTCATTTAACAATTAAATATCAAACTAATTACAATTAACACTTTTAACATGCAACATTAACTGGAAATAGTCCATTTATAAATTCAGTCTTTGGGGAGGCTTCCTGATTCTTTCTGGATAACGCCTTTCCCGAGTGTCTCGCTCTTGGTGCGGAGGCGATTCTAACACCCTGTCGTCAGTTGATTCATCAGCTTCCAATGCTATTGTTTCTGAGGTAGATGCAACCTGTACGTCGAGTTCCTCACCAGGTACGTATGGCCGAGACATGGGGTTGACTCGTTCCTGTGACTCTAGGATCTGGTCAGCATGGCGTCTCACAATGTTCTCCCCAACATCCACTGTGTACATTAGTGGCCCCTACCATGTGCATATCGTTCCTGGTTGCCATTTCTCTGTTCGGTAGTCGCGGGCCAAGACTGGTTGCCCTACATTGAAGCTCCTTGTCGGCTTCTCATTGATGTGCTGGAATTGCTTATTCTCAACATCTCTTCGTACATTTGGTCTGAGCACATCCAGACGAGATCTCAACCTTCGGTTAAAGAACATCATGGCCGGGGCCTGGTTGGAGACTGCATGTGTCGCATTTCTGTAGGAAATTGTCCACCTTATGCTGCAGTGGAATGTCGTCATCGCACATGGCCTTTACTGCTTTTTTAAAGGTTTGTACGAACCTCTCAGCCAATCCATTTGTGGCTGGATGATACGGGGCGGATGTGTAATGCCTTACCCCATTCCTTTTCATAAATCTTCGAAACTCTTCGGACACAAACTGTGGTCCGATATCAGAGCAAATCTGCTCTGGCAAGCCGTTCCTGGCAAAAATGGTCCGTAGGACTGCAATAGTTTTCTCCGTGGTGGTGGAGGACATTTTGATCACCTCAGGCCATTTCGAGTGCGCATCCACGGCTATTAAAAACATTGAGTCCATGAATGGACCAGCAAAATCAATATGCACCCGTTGCCATGGAGATGAGGGCAACTCCCATGGGTGTAGAGGGGCATGTGGTGGTGCATTTTGGACCTTCTGGCATCCTGAGCAGCTCTTTGTCAGGTCTTCGATTTGCTGATCGATCCCCGGCCACCACACATAAGCCCTAGCAAGGCTTTTCATTTTCACCCTTCCCAGATGACCTTCGTGAAGCTCATTGAGCACTCTCTCCCTTAACTTGGGTGGAATTACCATTCGGGATCCACACATCAAGGTCCCCTGGCATACTGACAGCTGTTCTCTTCTGGATGAGAATGCTGGCAACAGTGAGTCGCCATCTGCTGGCCATCCCTTCACCGTCAAATCATATACCCGAGACAGTGTCGGGTCATTTCGGGTCTCCTTCTCTATACCAGCGTTCGTTACTGGCAAGCATTCAATTATAGGTCATGGACTTAGGTAGCAGTGGGGAAATTAAAAACCAGAGTGTGTCAGGAAGGGGCAGAAGGTATGGAGTAAAAGGTAAAGTAATAAACAGGGCAAAAGCAGGAACTAAGTGTCACAAAACATATTTGAAAGTTCTCTATCTGAACGCACGTAGCATTCGTAACAAAATAGACGAGTTAATGGCACAAATAACTACATATGGGTATGATCTTGTGGCCATTACAGAAACATGGCTGCAGGGTGACAATGCCTGGGAATTAAACATACCAGGTTATTTAACGATCAGGAAGGACAGGCAGGAAAGAAGGGGAGGTGGGGTGGCTATGTTAATAAAGGAAGGAATCACTGTAATACAGAGAAATGATATTGGGTCAAAAGATCAGGATAATGAAACAGTTTGGGTGGAGGTAAGGAATAATAAGGGGAAAAAAACACTAGTGGGCGTAGTCTATAGGCCTCCGAACAGTTGCAACTCTGTTGGACGGAGTATCAATCAGGAAATAGTTGAGGCTTGTAATAAGGGAACATCTATAATTATGGGGGATTTTAACTATCATATTAATTGGACAAATCAAATTGGGCAGGGCTGCCTTGAGGATAAGTTCATTGAATGTATTAGGGATGGGTTTCTTGAGCAGTATGTAACTGAACCGACCAGGGGGCAAGCAACCTTAGACCTGGTCCTGTGTAACGAGACAGGATTAATTAAAAATGTCCTAGTAAAGGATCCCCTTGGAATGAGTGACCATAACATGGTTGAATTCCATATTCAATTAGAGGGTGAGAAGGTTGGATCTCAAACAAGCGTGCTAAGCTTGAATAAAGGAGACTATGAAGGTATGAGAGCAGAATTGAGTAGAGTGGATTGGGAAAATAGATTAAAGGGTAAGATGATACATGATCAGTGGTGTACATTTAAGGAGTTATTTTACAACTTCCAAAAAATATATATTCCACTGAGAAGAAAAGGGTGTAAAAGAAAAGACAGGCATCCGTGGCTAAGTAAAGAAATTAAGGATAGTATTCGACTAAAAACAAGGGCATATAAGGTAGCCAAATCTAGTGGGAGGATAGAGGATTGGGAAAACTTTAAAAGACAGCAAAAAGTAACAAAAAGATTGATTAAGAAAGGGAAGATAGATTATGAAAGTAAATTAGCAAAAAATATAAAAACAGATAGTAAGAGTTTTTATAGTTATATAAAAAGAAAAAGGGTGGCTAAAGTAAATGTTGGTCCCTTAGAGGATGAGACCGGGAGATTAATGGTGGGAAACATGGAGATGGCAAAAAGACTGAATGAATATTTTGTATCAGTCTTTACAGTAGAAGACACTAAGAATATCCCAACACTGGACAAACAGGGGGCTATAGTGGGGGAGGAGCTAAACATGATCAAAATCACTAAGGAAGTGGTACTCGGTAAAATAATGGGACTCAAGGCAGATAAATCACAGAATCACACAATGCAGATAGAGGCCATTTCAGCCCATCGAGCCTGCACCGACACATATCCCACCCGATCCCCGTAACCCCTACACCAACACATATCCCACCCTATCCCTGTAACCCCACGTATTTAATCCCCCTAACACTAAGGGTCAATTTATCATAGCCAATCAACCTAACCCGCACATCTTTGGACTGTGGGAGGAAACCGGAGCACCCGGAGGAAACCCACACAAACACGGGGAGAATGTGCAAACTCCACACAGACAGTCGCCCGAGGTCGGATTCGAACCTGGGTCCCTGGCGCTGTGAGGCAACAGTGCTAACCACTATGCCACCATGGATCACCTGGACCTGATGGCTTACATCCTAGGGTCTTGAGGGAAGTGGCGGTAGGGATTGTGGATGCATTGGTAATAATTTTCCAAAACTCCCTGGAATCAGCAAAGGTCCCGGCAGACTGGAAAACTGCTAATGTAATGCCCTTATTTAAAAAGGGCAGTGGACAGAAGGCTGGAAACTATAGACCGGTTAGCCTAACATCTGTGGTAGGT
Organism: Somniosus microcephalus; assembly: GCF_052327205.1. Taxonomy (NCBI): domain Eukaryota; kingdom Metazoa; phylum Chordata; class Chondrichthyes; order Squaliformes; family Somniosidae; genus Somniosus; species Somniosus microcephalus. Next base: position 152,815,842 of record NW_028225179.1, read on the forward strand.
AAAATATTGGATTCCATTATTAAGGAGACAGTAACAGGACATTTGGATAATCATAATTTAATAGGACAAAGTCAGCATGGTTTTATGAAGGGGAAGTCATGTTTGACAAATTTGCTGGAGTTCTTTGAGGAAGTAACATATAGGGTGGATAAAGGGGAACCAGTGGACGTAGTGTATTTAGACTTCCAAAAGGCATTTGACAAGGTGCCACACAAAAGATTATTGCTTAAGATAAAAAATCACGGGATTGGGGGTAATATTCTGGCATGGATAGAGGATTGGCTATCTAACAGAAAGCAGAGAGTTGGGATAAATGGTTCATTCTCGGACTGGCAATCAGTAACTACTGGTGTTCCACAGGGGTCAGTGCTGGGTCCCCAACTCTTTACAATCTATATTAACAATTTGGAGGAGGGGACCGAGTGTAACATATCAAAGTTTGCAGATGATACTAAGATGGGAGGGAAAGTAGTGAGTGAGGAGGACATAAAAAACCTGCAAGGGGACATAGACAGGCTAAGTAAGTGGGCAGAGATTTGGCAGATGGAATACAATACTGGAAAGTGTGAGGTTATGCACTTTGGCAGGAAAAATCGTAGAGCAAGTTATTATCTTAATGGCAAGAAACTGGAAAGTACTGAAGTACAAAGGGATCTGGGGGTCCTGGTGCACGAAACTCAAAAGGTTAGTATGCAGGTGCAGCAAGTGATTAAGAAGGCCAATGGAATGTTGGCTTTCATTGCTAGGGGGATAGAATATAAAAATAGGGAGGTATTGCTTCAGTTGTACAAGGTATTGGTGAGACCGCACCTGGAATACTGCGTACAGTTTTGGTGTCCATACTTAAGAAAGGACATACTTGCTCTCAAGTCAGTACAAAGAAGGTTCACTCGGTTAATCCTGGGGATGAGGGGATGGACATATGAGGAGAGGTTGAGTAGATTGGGACTCTACTCATTGGAGTTCAGAAGAATGAGAGGCGATCTTATTGAAACATATAAGATTGTGAAGGGGTTGGATCGGGTGGATGCGGGGAGGATGTTCCCGATGATGGGTGAAATTAGAACTAGGGGGCATAGTCTTAGAATAAGGGGCTGCTCTTTCAAAGCTGAGATGAGGAGGAACTACTTCACTCAGAGGGTGGTAGGTCCATGGAATATGCTGCCCCAAAAAGCTGTAGAAGCTACATCATTACATAAATTTAAAACAGAAATAGACAGTTTCCTCGAAGTAAAGGGAATAAAGGGTTATGGGGAACGGGCAGGAATTTGGACATGAGTCTAGGTTCGGATCGGTCATGGCACTGTGGGTAGCGGAGCGGGCCCAGGGGCCATGTAGCCTGATCCTGCTCCTATTTCGTGTGTCTAATTCTGTTAGATTCAGGAGATGGTTCAGTCATAGTAGATTGGCGGTTAGGATCAGATCAGCCATGATCTTATTGAATGGCGGAGCAGGCTCGAGGGGCCGATTGGCCTACTCCTGCTCCTATTTCTTATGTTCTTATGTTCTATAGTCGAATGAAATATTTCGACAGGATCCACTGCTGGTGCTTCCTCCGCAGTAGGCAGTAGCAGGCGTGATAGCCCATCAGCGTTTCCATGCTGTTTCGTGCCCTTATACTCAATATCATGTTGGTGCGCCCCTAGAAAAAGGGACCATCTTTGTAGCCGTTGCGCAGTCATCACCGGTACACCCTTCTTTGGATTAAAGATGGAGACAAGTGGTTGGTGGTCAGTCAGCAAGGTGAACTTCTGCCCGTGCAGATAGTGATTGAACTTTTTCACTCCCCACAGTAGGCTGAGGGACTCCCTGTCAATCTGGGCGTAGTTACGCTCGGCTGAGGTTAGCGACCGAGCCGTCCGGGAATTTGTGCGAGAGCACCGCTCCAATAACATAGGGTGATGCATCACATGCCAACCGAATTGGTAGTGCTGGGTTGAAATGAGCCAACACCTCTTTTGATGTGATCAATCTTTTGCTCTTCTGGAAAGCTCGTTTTCATTCGTCACTCCACTTCCATGGTACCCCCGTTTGCAGTAGGGTGTTCAGTGGGTGTAGGGCGGTAGACAAATTCGGCAAGAACTTATGGTAATAGTTCACCAGCCCGAGGAACGACCTCAGTTGTGACACATTTTCCGGTGCTGGAGCCTTGACTACTGCCTCAATCTTTTCAGGGGACTTATGTAACCCCTCTTTATCAATAACGTGGCCACAATACGAGATCTGCTCCTGGAAAAACTCGCATTTGTGGCGATTAGCTCGGAGCCCATATTCCTTCAACCTAGTGAGCACTTGCTCCAGGTTGGTGAGGTGATCACTGTCATTTTCGCCCTTGACCAGGATGTCGTCCAAATAACACTGGGTCCCTGGAACCCCTTGCAGGACTTGTTCCATTGCCCTTTGCCAAATAGCCGGAGCTGATGCTACCCTGAACACCAGCCAGTTGTATTGATAGAGACCTTTATGAGTGTTGATTGTGAGGTACTGTTTCGAGGCTTCTTCTACCTCCATTTGCAGGTACGCCTGGGCCAGATCAATCTTAGTGAAGCGTTTCCCTCCAGATAGCGAGGCGAAAATATCTTCAATCCGCTGAAGCGGATATTGTACAGTGTGAAGGATTGGGTTCACTGTCACCTTAAAGTCCCCACAGATGCGAACCTTCTTTGGTTCCCCAGGCGTATTACTTAATGACCTCTTCATTACAGGAACGATGGGTGTAGCCCACTCGCTCCAGTCCACTTTGGACAGTACTTCTGAACGTTCCAAACCTTCCAGCTCTGCTTCGACAGCTGGGCGGATCGCATAAGGTACCAGTCTGGCCTTATAAAACTTTGGCCTTGCATTTTCCTCTATTTTGATCATTGCTGTTATGCCTTTTAGTGTTCCGAGTCCCTGCTGGAACACTTCTTGTGCGTCAGTTAGCATTTTTGACAGTCGTCCAGGTGTGACGTCGTCATCCTTTTTGGCATCTACAGTCAGTGCTTGTATGGAATGCCAATCTAGCTGTATCCTCCGGATCCATTCACGTCCTAGTAGTGGTGGTCCTCCATCTGGCAATACATATAGGTCCATTTTTGGTGTTTCCTTGCCGTTATATATAACGTTCACCCCTATTTTTCCTTTGGGGTAGACTTTTTGCCCCGTGTATGCCTTCAAGACAATCTTTGTATCTCTCAAGGGTATATGTGAGAATAGCCGCTTGTAGTCCCTTTGGTTTATGACTGTTAGGGCTGATCCTGTGTCCAATTCCATTTTCACTTGGACTCCTGCTATCTTGAGCGTGACCCAGATAGTTTGGTGATCCTCCGTTTTGATCACATTATGTAGTTTCAGACAACCCTGCTCCTTGCTTCCGGAGTCTGTATCACTCTTATGTTCATATGAACTACTCTCTGTCACCTTATGTACCTTCTTGTACTTCTCCTGTGGAGATTTCTTGCTGCTGGTTTTCTTTCCCGACCTGCAGACTCTTGCTATGTGTCCTACTTTTCCACACTGTCTGCCCACTTTGTCCTTGAACCAGCAATCATTATGGTTGTGTGTTGTTCTGCCGCAGCGATAGCACTTCACTGTTCCGTATGACATTTCATTTGTGCCATATTCTTGTGGTCTCCATTGTATCTCTGCAGCGCCCCGTGCTGCTGTTTCGTGTGATACTGCAATGCTGAAAGCCTTGTCCAGCGTAAGATCCTTTTCTGATAGAAGCCGTTTCTGGGTTCCTTCACTTTGAAGCCCACACACAAACTTGTCCCTTAAAGTATCTGCTAGTCCCGTTCCAAACTGGCAGTGTTTCGATGGCTTGCGCATTTCCATTAAATACTCAGCATTACTTTCATCTTTATGCTGGTTCCTTTTGTGAAACTTAAATCTTTCTGCTATCAGCAGCGGTGTGGGGTTTAAGTGGTCCTGTAGGATTGACACTATGTTTTCAAAACCCTTTTCTACTGGCTTCTCTGGGGTTACTAGGTTTCGTAGTAAGCCATACGTTTTTGCACCCATTGAATTCAACAATACCAGCGCTTTCTTGTCATCCGGCATTTCATTCGCCTTGCAGTATACTTCTATGCGTTCGACATATGTCGTCCAATCTTCGACTTAATTGTTGAACGCTGTGATACTGCCACTCTTCGGCATTTTTGGGTGTGGTTAGACTGGCTTAAAATGGCATCTCCCGCGCTTTCCTTTCTTCTCCGCTGCGGCTTAAAATGGCATCTCCCGCGCTTTCCTTTCTTCCCCGCAGCGGCTTAAAATGACGTCTCCCGCGCTGCTGCCAATGCCACTCTCTGCGGTCCTTGTGGCAATGGCAGCGCCTCGCGTTTTCCTGCGCGCCTCTCTCCCCCGTTGACACTGCTCGGCCCCTGAACACCGGCTGCGCTCTGCTCTCTCTCGCCTCTCTCCCCCATTGATGCCGCTCGGTCCCGAACACCGGCTGCGCTCTGCTCTCTCTCGTTGACTCTGCTCGGCCCCTGAACACCGGCTGTGCTCTGCTCTCTCTCGCCTCTCTCCCCCGTTGACGCCGCTCGGTCCCGAACACCGGCTGCGCTCTGCTCTCTCTCGTTGACGCTGCTCGGTCCTTGAACACCGGCTGCGCCCCATGCGCTCTGCCCTCTCTCTCTCCCCCGTCGACACTTCTCGGCCCTTTCTGTGCTGCTCGGTCAGCTCTAGCCGCCGCTGTCCGGGAAGGGTCTGCGCAGTACCTGTTGCCAGCCCGTTTCGCTGGACCACCGTGGCTGGAAAGCCAAGTCTGGCTCTCGACAGCCTCCCCTGTGATGCCCGTGCTTCTGGACTCGACCTCCTTATGCAGAGTTGCAGGTAGGTTCGAATCTTCTCGTCGCCAATGTTAGATCCGGGTATCTTAATGTTGTGTCCTTCAATAATCAGACAAAGACTGCAGGGAACGATCAACAGGTGTTTACTGAATGAGGTTCAAACTGCAACTGACTGTACAGAGCACTACTCAGGGTTTATATACAGGTGTGGTCACTGCCGGTACTACAGGATGCAGGAGTTGTAAAAAGCAGTTCTCCCCCTTAAAGGTACATACACTCCAAAATGCATCTATGCTAATCGCCTCAACTACCCACTGTGGTAGCAAGTTCCACATTCTCACCCCTCTCTGGGTAAAGAAGTTTCTCCTGAATTCCCTATTGGATTTATTAGTGACTGTCTTATATTTACGGCCCCTAGTTCTGGTCTCGCCCACAAGCGGAAACATTTTCTCAACCTCTACCCGATCAAACCCTTTCATAATCTTGAAGACCTCTCTCGGGTCACCGCTCAGCCATCTCTTCTAGAGAAACGAGCCCCAGTCTTTCCTGAGAGGCTATAACCTCTCAGGTCTGGTATCATTCGAGTCAATGAACTGAAAGGAATACAATAATTCAATGCTTCTGACGGGGCCTGTTTGTTGTCAATTGTTTTTTACTATCGCGCTGAGATTCTATGTTGAACGACAGATTCAATAGGTATATCCCAAAGCCAACAATCCCAACCACCTAAATAACACAAAAAGCATGACTGGAAACTGACCCGGACTTAAATCCCATTGGCTTTCTCTTTTATTTTTGAATTAAGACTCCAGGAAATGGTTGAGATTGAGCCATGTTCAAATATTTCCAAGCACATATTTATTTTGGTGCTGGCTCCTTCACCCTACATTTACTGAAACCCTCCTTCTGAAATAATATTCCACCGCTAACTACAATGTGATGCTGGAATCGCTTCATGTGTCAAGGTCAGCCAGCGAATCCCTCCAGTCTGCTCAGACGTACCTCCCAGCAGCCAATGACCAGCAACACAGGCCAAAGCCTGCAAGCAGGTTGCCAGCGTATGGCCTTGAATAAGACTGGCAGACTTTGGCCTAGGGTCAGGTTACATAGATTACAATTGTTGTGTATGTACCTTTAAGGGAATAACAGGTTTTAGACTGCAGTACCGGCAGTGACCACCCCTGTATAAACGGCCCTAGCAGGCTTCTGTATTTCAGTCTGACGTTGCCCTTCTGTTCAGTAAAGTACCTGTTAAACTGTTCTCCCGAAGTCCATGTATTATTGAGGCGCGGACTTTACAGTGGCGACGAGTAAGTTCGAACTCACCTGCAGTGTGGCATCATCTCACGGGGATCTCGCCCTGAGAGGAGGGTTCTTGGAGGTCGTAGTCTGAGCAACGGGCGTCAACCGCGGGCAACCGCCCAAAGAATTCATCGGTGTTCGGAGAATTGCGGGAGAGACTGTGGAGAGCTGTGCTTGGCTCCCCAGTTAAGGTGTTCCAGCAAATCGTGCTGGTAGCAGGTAGCGCGCTGACCCTTCCGGACTGCGGCGGGCTCAAGCTCGATCGAGCGGCTCTACAAAACGGGCCGCACAGCGTCGCCGGGAAAAGAAAACAAGAGAGAGAGAGGGTGGAGCGCACAGGGCGCGGTCGGTGCTCAAGAACCGGGCAGCGGAGAGAAAATAAACGGGGGGAAGGAAAGCGAGATGCGCCGAAGCCGCGGGTCGCCGCCATTACCCTGTAGAACGCTAGGAGCAGCGTGGCAGCAAGGGGAAGAAGCAAAAGCACGGGAGGCGCCATTTTATTCCATTGGGGAAGAAGCAGAAGCGCAGGAGGCGCCATTTTATTCCATTGGGGAAGAAGCAAAAGTGCGGGAGGCGCCATTTTAAATCACCCAAGATGCCGAAAAGTGGCAGTATCACTGCTTTCGACAACGAGGTAGAAGACTGGACCACGTATGTGGAAAGAATTGAAGTGTACTGCAAGGCAAATGAGGTGGCCGATGGAAAGAGGGCGTCGGTATTATTAAATCTGATGGGTGCGAGTACGTACGGCCTATTGCGGAATTTAATTACCCCAGCTAAACCAATGGAGAAAAGTTTTGAGGAGATTGTTCATATCTTACAGGAACACCTAAGCCCTACACCACTGCTGATAGCAGAAAGATTCAAGTTCCATAAAAGAAACCAGCGCAAAGATGAGAGCAATGCTGACTATCTTACGGAACTACGCAAGTTATCGAAGCACTGCCAGTTCGGAGCAGGACTGGCAGACACCTTACGGGATAAGTTTGTCTGCGGGCTCCAGAGTGAAGGAACCCAGAAACGACTACTTTCGAAAAAGGACCTGACGCTAGAACAGGCTTTCAACGTAGCAGTATCCTACGAAGCAGCAGCACGGGGAGCTGCGGAAATACAACAGAAACCACAAGAATACAGCGCTAACGAAATGGCGTATGGAGCAGAAAAGTGCTATCACTGCGGCAGAACAACCCATGAGCAGAAGGACTGCTGGTTTAAGGACAAAGTATGCAGGCAATGCGGAAAAATGGGACATATAGCAAGAGTCTGCAGGTCGGGAAAGAGAACCAGCATGACAAGAACTACTAAAGAACAGTACAGGAAAGTAAAGAAACTGACAGACAGTAGTTCGGAAGATCAGGAGAGTAATAAGGACTCCGGGAGCAGGAGACTAAGTTGTCTAAAGTTACACAACGTGATTGCAAAGGAGGATCACCGAACCATTTGGGTCACCCTCACGATAGCAGGGTCCCCAGTAAAGATGGAATTGGACACAGGATCAGCCCTAACTGTCATGAATCGACGAGACTATGAGCAGCTATTCTCACACATACCCTTAAAGGACACGTCCATTGTATTGAAGACATACACGGGGCAAAAGGTTTATTCCAGAGGAAAAATAAGGGTGCCAGTTAAATATAACGGCAAGGAAATGCAGAAACTATATATGTATATACTGCGAGATGGAGGACCACCATTATTGGGACGTGAATGGATCCGAAAAATACAATTGGATTGGCATTCCATTCAGGCGCTAACTGTGACTGACAAAAAGGATGATGACGTCGCACCTGGACGTCTGTCACAAATTCTATCTGACGCAGAAGAGGTGTACCAACAAGGACTTGGGACTCTAAAAGGAGTAAAGGCAACCATAAAGATTGAAGATAACGCAAACCCAAAATTTTTTAAGGCCAGACCGGTGCCATATGCGATCCGCCCAGCCGTTGAAGCTGAACTGGAGAGTCTGGAACGTTAAGGTGTGCTGTCCAAGGTGGACTGGAGTGAGTGGGCCACACCCATCGTTCCTGTAATGAAGAAAGCATTGAGCAGCACGCCTGGGGAGCCGAAGAAAGTTCGCATCTGTGGGGACTTCAAGGTGACTGTGAACCCAGTCCTGCACACAGTACAATATCCACTTCCGCGGATAGAAGATATTTTCACCTCACTATCTGGAGGGAAACGTTTTACAAAGATTGATCTGGCCCAAACGTATCTACAAATGGAGGTGGAAGAAGCATCTAGAAAATACCTCACGATAAACACTCACAAAGGCCTTTACCAGTACAATCGACTGGTATTCGAGGTAGCATCAGCCCCGGCTATTTGGCAGAGGGCGATGGAACAAGTCCTGCAAGGGATTCCGGGGACCCAGTGTTATTTGGACGACATCCTGGTTACGGGCGAAAACGACAGTGAACACCTTGCCAACCTGGAGCAGGTGCTCACGAGATTGCAGGAATATGGGCTACGAGCCAACCGCCCCAAATGCGAGTTCTTCAGGAGACAAATCTCATATTGTGGCCACATGATTGATGAGGAAGGGTTGCATAAGTCGCCGGACAAGATTGAGGCTGCAGTCAAGGCTCCAGCGCCGGAAAATGTGTCGCAACTGAGGTCGTTCCTCGGGTTGGTGAACTACTACCATAAGTTCTTGCCGAATTTATCTACAACTCTGCACCCACTGAACACCCTGCTACAAACTGGAGTAACATGGAAATGGAGTGATGAGTGTAAGCGTGCCTTTCAGGAATGTAAATGCCTAATCACTTCAAAAGAAGTATTGGCCCACTACAACCCAACAATACCGATTCGGTTGGCATGTGATGCGTCACCTTACGGCATTGGAGCGGTGCTGTCACACAAATTCCGTGACGGTTCGGAGAGGCCAATAGCCTTTGCATCACGCTCGCTAACCTCAGCCGAGCGTAACTACGCCCAGATTGACAGGGAGGCCCTCAGCCTGGTGTGGGGGGTGAAGAATTTCAATCACTATCTGCACGGGCAGAAATTCACCCTACTGACTGATCATCAGCCCCTGGTCTCCATTTTTAACCCAAAGAAGGGCGTTCCGGTGATGACGGCGCAACGGCTGCAAAGATGGTCACTTTTTCTAGGGGCACATCAGTATGACATAGAGTACAAGGGTATGAAACAGCATGGAAACGCTGATGGGCTTTCGCGCCTACCATTGCCTACGGTGGAAGATGCACCTGTAGTGGACCCTGTGGAGATATTCCATGCGACCATAGTCGAATGTTTGCCTGTTACAAACTCAAGTACAGAGAATGAAACCCGAAATGACCCGACACTCTCTCGGGTCTATGATTTGACGGTGAAGGGATGGCCAGCATATGGCGACTCACTGTTGCCAGCATTCTCGCCAAGGAGAGAACAACTGTCAGTGTGCCGGGGGACCTTGATGTGTGAATCCTGAGTGGTAATCCCACCCAAGTTGAGAGATAGAGTGCTCAATGAGCTTCAGGAGGGTCATCTGGGAGGGGTAAAAATGAAGAGCCTAGCCAGGGCGTTTGTGTGGTGGCCGAGAATCGATAAAGAAATTGAGGATATGACCAAGAGATGCAAAGGATGCCAGAAGGTCCAAAACGCTCCACCACAGGCCCCGCTACGTCCATGGGAGTGGCCCTCATCTCCATGGCAATGGGTACACATTGATTTTGCTGGTCCATTTATGGACTCGATGTTTCTAATCGCTGTGGACACCCATTCGAAATGGCCAGAGGTCATTAAAATGTCCTCCACCACCATGGAGAAAACTATTGCAGTCCTAAGGACCATCTTCGCCAGAAATGGGTTCCCAGAACAGATTTGCTCCAACAATGGGCCACAGTTTGTGTCTGAGGATTTCCGGAGGTTCCTGAAGAATAATGGGGTGAAACATTACACATCTGCCCCATATCATCCAGCCACAAATGGATTGGCTGAGAGGTTTGTTCAGACCTTTAAAAAGGCCATAAAGGCAATGTATAATGACGATATACCACTACAACACAAGGTGGATAACTTCCTGTTTGCTTACCGGAATGCGACACATGCAGTAACCAACCAAACTCCAGCCGTACTGCTTTTCAACCGAAGGCTAAGATGTCGCTTGGATTTGCTCAAACCAAACATAAGACGAGATGTTGAGGATAAGCAGTTCCAGCACATAAATGAGAAGCCAACCAGGAGCTTCAAGATAGGGCAACCAGTCTTGGCCCGCGACTACCGAACAGAAAAATGGCAGCCAGGAACGATATGCACACAGCAGGGACCACTAATGTACAGAGTGGGTGTTGGAGAGAGCATCGTGAGACGCCATGCTGACCAGATTCTAGAGTCACAGGAACAAGCCAAATCTACACCACAAGCATGTGCACCTGGTAATGAGCCCAAAGTACAGATTACATCTACCTCAGAAGCAGTGGTATTGGAAGCTGACGAACCAACCAATGACAATGAGCCAGAATCGACTCCACCGCAAGAACAGGATACTCGAGAAAGGCGCTATCCAGTCAGGATCAGGAAGCCTCCTCAAAGACTGAACTTATAAATGATTATTTCAGTTGATGTATATAGTACCGAGAAAATTGTAATTGTAATTAGTTATTATTTAGTTGTTAAATGAATGTTATGTACTGTTTATCTAAAAGGGGAGGAATTGTTGCGTATGTACCTTTAAGGGAATAACTGGTTTTAGACTGCAGTACTGGCAGTGACCACCCCTGTATAAAAGGCCCTAGCAGGCTTCTGTATTTCAGTCTGACGTTGCCCTCCTGTTCAGTAAAGTACCTGTTAAACTGTTCTCCCGAAGTCCATGTATTATTGAGGTGCGGACTTTACAACAATGTATTTACAGCACAGAAACAGGCTATTCAGCCCAACAGGTCCGTGCCAGTGTCTATGCTCCACAAGAGCCTCCTCCCATGCTTCTTCATCAAAACCCATCAACATATCCTTCTATTCCTTTCTCCCTTGTGTGTTTATCCAGCTTCCACTGAAATGCATCTCAGCTATTTGCCTGAACCAGTCCAACAGGTAGTGAGTTCCACATTCTCACCACTTACTGGGTAAAGAAGTTTCTCCTGAATTCCCTAAGTTGCCAGGCTTCGGCCTAGGATCAGGTTGTCAGGCTACGGCCTCGGGTCAGGTTGCTAGGCAACGGCCTTGGATCAGGTTGTCAGGCTATGGCCTAGGGTCAGGTTGCTAGGCAACGGCCTAGGATCAGGTTGCTAGGCTAGGGCCTAGGATCAGGTTGCTAGGCTACGGCCTTGTGATGAAATATTCCATTCATCACTGCCTGTGACTGTGGTCGGTTTCAGTGTCATTTCCCTTCCCCCAGTCCTCATTGTATTGTTTATTGGAATGTGCTGGAATGTGCTGTGTGTGTAGGGCTCCGCCCATACCTGGCCCCTTTTGTAAGCTAGTTCAGTCTGGCCTCAGTCTCCAGAAGGAAGATACCTCTCTCTCTTACGTGTTACTTTCTAAGTTAATAAAAGCCTTGTTTTGTTTCGCTAACATCGAGTCTCGGAATTATTGAGGCACATCAATTTTATTAACTTATTTTTCAACACTATGGATCAACTCCTGAAACCCGAACGTTTGGATTTGGATCAACATGCTCCGGACGCAGCAGCACGCTTCGAACACTGGTTTGAGTGTATGGAATTCTTCCTGGACAATTCCGCAGCCGTCAAAGACGCTACGGATGCTGCGAGGATGAGACTCGGAATTCTGCGGAATTGGGTAAGCCACCGGGTTTACCCCCTCATCCAAGACGCCGATACGTACCTGGCCGCCTGCGACATCTTAAAGGCGCATTACCAGCAGCCTACGAATGAGGTGTATGCTAGGCATCTGCTCGCTACTCGCGCACAGCGACCTGGGGAATCGGTGGAGGAGTTCCTAAGCACCCTGAAAATGCTTGGCAAAGACTGCAAGTGCCGAGATGTAAAAGCCGCAGTGTACACTGACGAGCTTGTTCGCGATGCCTTTATCACAGGCCTCAGCTCCACTTACATCCGGCAAAGACTGCTGGAAAAAACGGGGTTGGACCTGAAACAGGCTGCGGACACCGCGCGATCCCTGGATGTGGCCCAGAGAAACTCGGACGCCTACTCTTCAGCCCGCGCCGTCCACGCCGCCACGTGTGCACCGAGGGCGCCGCCATCTTGGAAGGCATCTTCCCCGCCCAGCAGCCCGACACCGGCGGGGCCCCGCTCTCCCCCCAGAAGCTCTACGGCAGCCGCGACGCGTCAGGGACCCAACTGCTACTTCTGCGGGCAGCCAAAACACACCAGAAACCTGTGCCCGGCGAAAGGCACCACCTGCTTTAAGTGCGGTAAGAAGGGGCACTTCAGGAAGGTGTGCAGAGGGAACCCCGCCGGAAAACCAACCGCCGGAAAACCCGCCACCACCGCGTGTGCGCCGTGGGAGCGACCATCTTGGACGCCATTTTGCCCAACCTCGTGGGGTCCGCCATCTTATGAGCAGACAGCGTGGACGCCATCTTGTATCGATCAGGGCCCTACAGTGGCATCGGTCACAGTGGACCAGACCAGGCCGCACCCGCTATCCAAATCAATGGTGGACATCGAGGTAAACGGGTGCCGGGTTAAATGTTTAATTGACAGTGGAAGCACGGAGAGTTTTATCCACCCTGAACTGGCACAGCAACTCTCCCTAAAGGTGGTCCCTGCTCAGGGTACCATCTCTATGGCTGATAAAACCCAGACATCGACCATTCTGGGTTACTGCACGGTACAATTGGGCGTTAACGGAACTGTATACAATAATTTTAAAGTATTAATCATGAAGAACCTATGTGCGAGCGTGATCTTGGGCCTGGATTTCCAGTGCAACCACCAAAGCATCACGCTCAAGTACGGTGGGTCCCAGCCGCCCCTCACAGTGTGCGGTCTGGTTACCCTGAAGGTAAAGCCGCCTTCGCTATTCGCGAACCTTACCCCTAACTGCCGGCCAATAGCGACCAAAAGCAGGAGGTACAGCTGGGAGGACAGGCGGTTTATCGCGACCGAGGTAGACAGGCTCCTGAAAGAGCGCATTATGGAACGCAGCAACAGCCCGTGGCGCGCCCAAGTGGTAGTGGTAAGGGGTAGCGAGAAGAAACGGATGGTGATCGACTATAGTCAAACGATCAACAGGTACACCCAACTAGACGCCTACCCGCTACCCCGCATATCAGAAATGGTGAACCAAATCGCCCAATACCAGGTGTTCTCCACCATCGACCTCAAGTCAGCGTACCACCAGCTCCCTATCAGACCAGAGGACCGCCCGTACACCGCCTTCGAGGCGAACGGACGCCTCCACCAATTCCTCAGAGTCCCCTTTGGGGTGACGAATGGGGTCTCGGTTTTTCAGAGGGAGATGGACCGCATGGTCGATGACCACCACTTGCAGGCAACCTTCCCCTACCTCGACAACGTCACCATCTGCGGCCACAATCAGCAGGATCACGACTCGAACCTCGAGAGGTTCCTGGAAACCGCACAAAAACTCAACCTCACCTACAACGAGGACAAGTGCGTTTTCAACACCACGCGCCTCTGCATACTAGGCAGCGTGGTGGAGAATGGGGAAATCAGACCAGACCCCGACCGATTGCGCCCCCTACAGGAGCTGCCCCTGCCCAACACTCCCAAAGCCCTGAAAAGGTGCCTGGGGTTATTTTCTTATTATTCCCAATGGGTCCCCAACTACTCCGACAAAGCCCGCCCCCTCTTGAAAGCATCCTCTTTTCCGCTCCCTGCTGAGGCCCACGCCGCCTTCAAAAGCATTAAGCAGGATATTGAGCGGGCTACGCTACAGGCAGTGGACGAGAACACTCCATTTCAAGTGGAAAGTGATGCGTCTGACTTCGCCTTGGCGGCCACCCTCAACCAGGCGGGGCGGCCCGTAGCTTTCTTCTCGAGGATCCTCCAAGGGCCCGAGATCAGACACTCCTCCGTGGAAAAGGAGGCCCAAGCCATCGTGGAGGCAGTGCGCCACTGGCGCCACTACCTAGCCGGCAAACGCTTCACCCTACTTACCGACCAGCGGTCGGTAGCGTTCATGTTCAATAATAAACAGAGGGGGAAGATTAAAAATGATAAGATTCTTAGGTGGCAGATCGAGCTCTCCACCTTCGAGTACGACATCATTTACAGGCCAGGGGCCCTTAACGAATCCCCTGACGCCCTCTCACGAGGGATGTGTGCCAGCGCCACCGGGGATCAGCTACAGACCCTCCACAACGACCTCTGCCACCCAGGGGTCACGCGGCTGTTCCACTTCATAAAGTCCCGTAACTTACCCTACTCGATTGAGGAAGTTCGGTCTCTGACCAGGAACTGCCGCACTTGCGCTGAGTGCAAGCCTCGGTTCTACCGCCCAGATAGAGCCCACTTAATCAAAGCTACACGGCCCTTTGAGTGGCTCAGCTTAGATTTCAAGGGCCCCCTCCCGTCCGTCGACCGCAATGTTTACTTCCTGAACATTGTGGACGAATACTCCCGGTTCCCATTCGCCTTCCCCTGCCCAGACATGACCAGCGCCACGGTCATTAAATGCCTCAACAGCCTGTTCTGCCTGTTCGGTATGCCGAGCTACATCCATACGGATAGGGGGGCGTCCTTCATGAGTGAAGAGCTATGCCAGTACATGCTGTCCAAGGGGATCGCCACGAGCCGTACCACCAGCTACAACCCCCGGGGTAACGGCCAAGTGGAGCGAGAGAACGGGACAGTATGGAAAGCAGTCACTCTAGCTCTAAGGACCAAGGGCCTCCCTATCTCCCGCTGGCAGGAAGTCCTCTCGGATGTGCTCCATTCGATACGGTCGCTATTGTGTACGGCCACTAATGCCACGCCTCATGAACGAATGTTTGTCTTTCCCCGGAAATCCACCTCAGGCGTATCCATGCCGTCATGGCTCTCCACCCCAGGTCCGGTACTCGTGCGAAGGCATGTGAGGGGCCACAAGACGGACCCTCTCGTGGAGCCAGTACACCTACTCCACGCCAACCCCCAATACGCATATGTCCGGCACGCCGACGGAAGAGAGGACACCGTGTCCATAAAAGACGTCGCCCCAGCCGGCATCGACAACAACCACGGTAATAGCAGCAACAACGATCACAGCAACTCTTACCCACCCACTACTCTTTCATCACCCCCGGAAGAACATTGACTAACGGCACCCCCACCAACTACCCCTTCAACAACCCTGGCGGCACCCCCGGCAGAGACCCAGGAGACTACCGGGGACACCCAGCCGACACCCGCGGCACCACAACAGCCACGTCGGTCGCAGAGGACTATCAAACCCCCGAACAGACTAAATCTATAGAAGGGGTGAATGCGATGAAATATTCCATTCATCACTGCCTGTGACTGTGGTCGGTTTCAGTGTCATTTCCCTTCCCCCAGTCCTCATTGTATTGTTTATTGGAATGTGCTGGAATGTGCTGTGTGTGTCGGGCTCCGCCCATACCTGGCCCCTTTTGTAAGCTAGCTCAGTCTGGCCTCAGTCTCCAGAAGGAAGATACCTCTCTCTCTTACGTGTTACTTTCTAAGTTAATAAAAGCCTTGTTTTGTTTCGCTAACATCGAGTCTCGGAATTATTGAGGCACATCAGGCCTATGACGAGATTGCTAGGCTACGGCCTAGGATCAGGTTGCTAGGCTACGGCCTATGACAAGATTACTAGGCTACGGCCTAGGATCAGGTTGCCAGGCTACAGCCTAGGGTCAGGTTGCTAGGCTAGGGCCTAGGATCAGGTTGCTAGGCTACGGCCTAGAGTCAGGTTGCCAGGTTACTGCCTAGGGTCAGGTTGCTAGGCTACAGCCTAGGGTGAGGTTGCCAGGCTACTGCCTAGGGTCAGGTTGCTAGGCTAGGGCCTAGGATCAGGTTGCTAGGCGACAGCCTAGGGTCAGGTTGCCAGGTTACTGCCTAGGATCAGGTTGCCAGGTTACTGCCTAGGGTCAGGTTGCTAGGCTAGGGCCTAGGATCAGATTGCTAGGCTAGGGCCTAGGATCAGGTTGCTAGGCTACGGCCTATGACGAGATTGCTAGGCTACGGCCTAGAATCAGGTTGCCAGGCTGCGGCCTAGGGTCAGGTTGCCAGGTTACTGCCTAGGGTCAGGTTGCTAGGCTAGGGCCTAGGGTCAGGTTGCCAGGCTACAGCCTAGGGTCAGGTTGCTAGGCTAGGGCCTAGGATCAGGTTGCTAGGCTAGGGCCTAGGGTCAGGTTGCCAGGTTACTGCCTAGGATCAGGTTGCTAGGCTAGGGCCTAGGGTCAGGTTGCCAGGCTACAGCCTAGGGTCAGGTTGCTAGGCTAGGGCCTAGGGTCAGGTTGCCAGGTTAATGCCTAGGGTCAGGTTGCTAGGCTAGGGCCTAGGGTCAGGTTGCCAGGTTAATGCCTAGGGTCAGGTTGCTAGGCTAGGGCCTAGGGTCAGGTTGCTAGGCTATGTATCGCTGTGGCTTGGCAAAGATGAACAGGGCGAGGAGGTCTAAATAATTGACAGAGATTGATTGCCATGATTAGTCAAAAACTGCATTATCATCATAACATGCGCCTACCAGGATGGTAGAAGGCGAACTAGATGGACCTTGGTCATTTACCGTCTTGCAATTCCTATATTCCTGTAAGAGATGGGGCTGCGGGGAGGGGCGGGGGGGCGGAGGGGGGTTTGGGGCGGTGATTAACTAAAAATAGGAGGGAAGGAATATAAGTACAAAGTGAAACATAGATTCACAGGGTTTTTTTGACTAGAAAGTCAAACTTTAATCCCTTGTCTCTGTGCCAGTGCTCTATCTGGGGAACTGTAGACGGTGGTTCTGACCTGACTCCAGGAGTCCTGTCCCTTTTGGGTCTATGAGCAGGTTCGGAGCCTCTTTGGTTTCTCCCTTCGCCCTGTGGTGTCGATGACAATAAAGCAGGCCTTGTTCGGCTTGTTGGATGAAAGCGTTGCTCTGACCCAATCTCCTTTTCATTAAAATGCTGTATTTACTTTATATTATTTAAAGTCAAAGAAAGTAAACAAGCCTGGAGGCCAAGAATGCGGGATATTGCCTTTTAAGATCCGATAGAGGCCTGATTATTTACAGCTTGGGGTTTGCTGCTCACACACAGGCTCCATTCTAGGATTCAGGGCCGCTAAGAAAGAGCCATATTGTCTCTGAAATGCCAAGGTAATAATATATCATATTTTTCTTTCCCTTGGCTCTCTCTCTCTCTCTCTCTCTCTCTCCATCTCCCTTGCCGCCTTCTGCCCTGGCTGTGAGAGTGCTGTAGTTGGAACTCTTCCACCACCTGCCCAATAATAGCTCTCTCAGACACTTACAAGTGCAACCTTTGTTGGGTAGTCAGAACAACCTGCCCCCTTCCTGAGGTGTGTGCGGCCTTTAATGATGGGGGCCTGTGGGTTGGCGTAGGATTTTTGCAGCGCTGTGCTTTCAGCCTCTGCCGACTCAGGGTTTTTTTTTTCTGTGCCAGGTCAAGTGCGGAGTAGTGTGGGTGTGCACTCCCCAAAGGGCGCCACCTACTCCTCTCCCCGCCACCCAGCCGTCTCCTCTCTCCACTCTCGAAGCCTGTCGACTCGCGCTACGACTGCAGCCCCGGTGGGGGGGGAGCTGCAAATCTCCCATTGCCGTCCAAATTTTGCCGTCAGATGGCTTTGCTTTATGCCTGAAAGTTGGGTGAATCCGAGCAGGAAATCTAGGCTTTTCGGCCATTCATCGCATCGCCCATCAGGCCTCGAGCTCAGTTGGACACTGCCAACCTTTTAACTAGGGGGCTACTGGATGGTTGTGAGGGCCAGAGCAGATTTTTTCTTTTGCTTTCTGCTCCAGGGTTCTTGAGGTTGTTGCAGCTTAGGTTGACTGTTTCTGCACAGCCCGAGGATCAAACCTGGGACTTTTATCTGAATGGACTTTCCTGGGCTGTATGGGGGCAATTTTAACTCAACCCACCCGTGAGGAAACTGACAGGATCGGGCGATCCATTGAAATCAGTGTAGAGCGATATCGGGCAGGGGTAAAACCGCCATTCCACCCGATCCCATGGATTCCCGCCCGGAGAGTTAAGTTAAAATTCCCCCAAACCTCCACGCGATGCATTCACAACAACAACACCTTGTATTTATATAGCGCCTTTAACATAGTAAAACGTCCCAAGGTGCTGCACAGGAGCGTTATCAAACAGAATTTGACACTGAGCCACAGAAGGAGATATTAGGGCAGGTGGCCAAAAGCTTGGTCAAAGAGGTAGGTTTTAAGGAGCGTCTTAAAGGAGGAGAGAGAGGTAGCGAGACGGAGAGGTTTAGGCAGGGAATTCCAGAGCTTAGAGCCCAGGCAACAGAAGGCACGGCCACCAATGGTGGAGTGATTATAATCAGGGACGCTCAAGAGGGCAGAATTAGAGGAACGCAGATATCTCGGCTGGGGGGTGTTGTGGGGCTGAAGGAGATTACAGAGATAGGAAGGGGCGAGGCCATGGAAGGATTTGAAAACAAGGATGAGAATTTTGAAATCGAGGTGCTGCTTAGCCGGGAGCCAATGTAGGTCAGCGAGCACATGGGTGATGGGCGAACGAGACTTGGTGCGAGTTAGGACACGGGCAGCAGACTTTTGAATGATCTCAAGTTTACATAGGGTCAATGTGGGAGGCCAGCCAGGAGTGCATTGGAGTAGTCAAGTCTAGAGGTAACAAAGGCATGGATGTGGGTTTCAGCAGTGGATGAGCTGAGGCAAGGGCGGAGACGGGTGATGTTACGGAGGTGGAAATAGACGGTCTTTGCTGATGTGGGAATGGTCGAGAGCGGACTGGGGCATAGGCACATGTTGATTGTAGATCACTCTGTGGTGCAATGCCAGAATACCAGGCCTGGGACTTTCTATAGCAGTGTTTCCGGCGCGCACTGGGAAAGTATATCAGGAAATTCTGCATCCCCCCAGCCGATGATCAGGAATCTCTTAGGTTTGGAGCCAGCCTACCTGCCTCATCTAAAGGTGTAACGTGAAGTGTAAGGAGAGCAAGAAAGGAAAAGGGTTAGCAGGAGGGGAAAGAGAGGCCGGGGTAGGCAAGGTGGGACAGGAGGAGAGGGAGCAGGGTACAGCACAGGTAGGGAGTTGAAGCCAACCTCAGACTTGGACCAACAGGCAAGAGATAGATTTGTTTTAAATAAAAACTCACTTGTTATGGTGCTGACCAGAATTGGGCCCTTTGTCCAAAGTTGTGAACCGTGGACTATAATTTACTTTAGTACGCCCTGGGCTGTAAACATACGCTTAACAAAATAATTCCAGCTCTCGTGGTTCTGTGCTCTTCTCTCTCTCTCTCTCTCTCTTACACATTGGCCCTTTCACTCTCATGTGTTTTCTCTTTCAGTCTCTTTCACATTCCCTTTCTCTCTCTCTGTCTCGTGTCCTTTCTCTCTCTCTCTCTCTCTCGTGCCCTTTCTCTCTCTTTCTCTCTCTCATGTCCTTTCTCTTGCTCTCTCTCATGCTCTTTCTTGTTCTCTCTCTCTGTCTCTCTCTCTTGTTCTCTCTCTCTCTCTCTCTCTCTCATTCTCTCTCTCTGTCTTTCTCTCGTTCTCTCTCTCTGTCTCTCTCTCTCGTTTTCTCTCTGTCTCTCTCTCTCTCATTCTCTCTCTCTGTCTCTCTCTCGTTCTCTCTCTCTGTCTCTCTCGTTTTCTCTCTCTCTCTTTCTCTCTTTCTCTCTTTCACTCTTTTTTCACTCTCTCTCTCACTTTCTGTCTCTCTCTCTGTTTCTCTCTCATTCTCTCTCTCTGTCTCTCTCTCTCGTTCTCTCTCTTTCTCTCTTTCACTCTCTCTCTCTCTCTCACGCTCTCTCTCTCTCTCTGTCTCTATATCTGTCTCTCTCTGTCTCTGTCTCTCTCTGTCTCTCTGTCTCTGTTACTCTCTCCCCCCCTGTTTCTCCCTCTCTGTCTCTGTCTCTCTGTCTCTGTCTCTCTGTCTCTCTCTCTCATGCTCTCTCTGTCATGCCCTTACTCCTCCATCGCATGCTCTCTCTCTCTCGCTCTCTCTATCTCTCTATCACTGTCTCTCTGGCTCTGTCTCTCTCTCTCTCATGCTCTCCAATTCCAATTCCAATTCAAATGCTTTATTGGCATGAAAGTTTACAGAGAACCATATTGCCAAAGCTTACATATCAAAAAGGTACAGTTTTCCAACATTCTGTAGGTGTCAATCGATTTGACATTTGTTGGGTACATACAATATTACTTTTAAACAATATTAATTTTAAACAGTCTTTGTACTTCATTTGGTACGTTCAATATTAATTTTAAACAGTCTTAATTTTAAACAGTCCTCAGGTTGTGACATGTTGTTACATATTTGGCCCCAAGGTATGGTCTGTCTCCTTCTCCTAGGACTAATCTCAATTTTGACAGGTCATCCAATTCCTTGAAATCTGGGATTGTTTGGCTTAGCTTGTTGAATAATATGTTTCTTGATGTGTTGAATTTTTCGCATTTTAGGAGGAAATGCATCTCTGTTTCAACCTCGCCGGCCAGACATTGATCGCATATTCTATTCTCTCTAGGCTGCCAGGATTTCTTGTATCTGCCTTTTTCAATTTCCAGTTGGTGGTCGCTTAGTCTGTACCTGGTGAGGGTCTGTCTCTGTTTTGTGTCTCTGATGGTCGTGAGGTAGTCTGCCAGTTTATATTCTCTTTTTAGGGCCCGGTAACATTCTAATCTGCTTTGGCTTTCGGTTATTTTATTCCAATGTTCCAGGTAGGTTTCTTTGCATTTTTTAATGATTTGGTTCACTCGGATTGGTGTTTGGACGGCTGTGTTGGTCTGGGGCTGGTCAGGGTCCGGCTGAGTACTTAGTTTCAGTAGCAGCTGACTCAGGGGACTCTTTTCTGGGTTTAGCTCTTGGGTCTGAAAGGCTTTGAAATGAAGGGTGTCTGGGGAGCTAGATTTGAGGTGATTTAGGAAGTTTAGTGCTCGTTTTTGGATGTTTATTATCAGTGGGTATCTGCCTAGTTCGGCTCTGCATGCATTTGTTGGCGTTTTTCTTTGGGTGCGAAGGATGCTTCGGCAGAATTCTGCATGTAGGGCTTCTATTGTGTGTTTTTCCCATTTAGTGTAGCTTTGGTGATTTAGCGGGCCCCATACTTCACTACCGTACAGTGCAATGGGCAGGATTATGCTGTCAAATATTTTGAGCCAGATTTTGATTGGGATTTGGATGTTGTAGAATTTTCTTTTTATTGCATATAGGGCTCTTCGGGCTTTTTCTTTTAGTGCATTCACTGCTATGCTGAAGCTCCCTGATGCTGTAATAGTTAGACCAAGGTAGGTGTAGCTCATAGTGTGTCCTATAGTGGTATCACTGAGGGTAAACTGGTATTTGTTTTCCTGACATCTGGGTCTTTTCTGAAAAATCATGATGTTGGTTTTCTTTAGATTTACTGTTAGAGCCCAATTTTGGCAGTATTTGTCGAGTAGGTCTAGTTGTTGCTGTAATCCCTGTTCTGTGGGAGACAGCAGAACCAGGTCGTCCGCATAGAACAGGGACTTCACTTCTCCATCCAGGAGACGGAGACCTGGTGACTCGCTTTGCTCCAGCATGTCTGCTAATTCATTTATGTATATGTTGAACAGGGTCGGGCTCAAATTGCAGCCCTGCCGGACGCCTCTTCTCTGGGTGAAGAAATCGGTGCGTTTGTCTCCAATTTTGACCCCGCATTTGTTTTTCAGATACATTGATTTAATAAGGTCATAGACTTTGCCCCCTATTCCACACTGAAGAAGTTTATAATAGAGCCCTTCGTGCCATATAGAGTCAAAGGCTTTCTTGAAGTCGATGAAACAGGCGAATATTTTCCCATTTTTTGTTTGGTGTATATGTTTTTCAATGAGGGTGTGAAGGGTATAGATATGGTCGGCGGTGCGGTGTTTTGGAAGAAAGCCTATTTGGTTGCCCTTACTCCTCCATCGCATGCTCTCTCTCTCTCGCTCTCTCTATCTCTCTATCACTGTCTCTCTGTCTCTGTCTCTCTCTCTCTCATGCTCTCTCTGTCATGCCCTTACTCCTCCATCGCATGCTCTCTCTCTCTCGCTCTCTCTATCTCTCTATCACTGTCTCTCTGTCTCTGTCTCTCTCTCTCTCATGCTCTCTCTGTCATGCCCTTACTCCTCCATCGCATGCTCTCTCTCTCTCTCTCTATCTATCTTTGTCTCTCTCTGTCTCTGTCTCCAATTATCCAATTCCAATTAAAATGCTTTATTGGCATGAAAGTTTACAGAGAACCATATTGCCAAAGCTTACATAGCAAAAAGTACAGTTTTCCAACATTCTGTAGGTGTCAATCGATTTGACATTTGTTGGGTACATACAATATTACTTTTAAACAATATTAATTTTAAACAGTCTTTGTACTTCATTTGGTACGTTCAATATTAATTTTAAACAGTCTTAATTTTAAACAGTCCTCAGGTTGTGACATGTTGTTACATATTTGGCCCCAAGGTATGGTCTGTCTCCTTCTCCTAGGACTAATCTCAATTTTGACAGATCATCCAATTCCTTGAAATCTGGGGTTGTTTGGCTTAGCTTGTTGAATAATATGTTTCTTGATGTGTTGAATTTTTCGCATTTTAGGAGGAAATGCATTTCTGTTTCAACCTCGCCAGCCAGACATTGATCGCATATTCTATTCTCTCTAGGCTGCCAGGATTTCTTGTATCTGCCTTTTTCAATTTCCAGTTGGTGGTCGCTTAGTCTGTACCTGGTGAGGGTCTGTCTCTGTTTTGTGTCTCTGATGGTCGTGAGGTAGTCTGCCAGTTTATATTCTCTTTTTAGGGCCCGGTAACATTCTAATCTGCTTTGGCTTTCGGTTATTTTGTTCCAATGTTCCAGGTAGGTTTCTTTGCATTTTTTAATGATTTGGTTCACTCGGATTGGTGTTTGGACGGCTGTGTTGGTCTGGGGCTGGTCAGGGTCCGGCTGAGTACTTAGTTTCCGTAGCAGCTGACTCAGGGGACTCTTTTCTGGGTTTAGCTCTTGGGTCTGAAAGGCTTTGAAATGAAGGGTGTCTGGGGAGCTAGATTTGAGGTGATTTAGGAAGTTTAGTGCTCGTTTTTGGATGTTTATTATCAGTGGGTATCTGCCTAGTTCGGCTCTGCATGCATTTGTTGGCGTTTTTCTTTGGGTGCGAAGGATGCTTCGGCAGAATTCTGCATGTAGGGCTTCTATTGTATGTTTTTCCCATTTAGTGTAGCTTGGTGATTTAGCGGGCCCCATACTTCACTACCGTACAGTGCAATGGGCAGGATTATGCTGTCAAATATTTTGAGCCAGATTTTGATTGGGATTTGGATGTTGTAGAATTTTCTTTTTATTGCATATCTCTGTCTCTCTGTCTCTCTGTCTCTCTCTGTCTCTCTGTCTCTCTGTCTCTGTCTCTTTCTCTCTCTCATGCTCTCTCTGTCATGCCTTACTCCTCCATCGCATGCTCTCTCTCTCTCTCTCTCTCTATCTCTGTGTCTCTCTGTCTCTGTCTCTCTGTCTCTCTGTCTCTCTGTCTCTCTCTGTCTCTGTCTCTCTGTCTCTGTCTCTTTCTCTCTCTCATGCTCTCTCTGTCATGCCTTACTCCTCTCTCTCATGCTCTCTCTGTCTCTCTGTCTATATCTCTGTCTCTCTCTGTCTCTGTCTCTCTCTGTCTCTCTGTCTCTCTGTCTCTATCTCTGTCTCTCTCTGTCTCTGTCTCTCTCTGTCTCTCTGTCTCTGTCTCTCTGTCTCTGTCTCTCTGTCTCTATCTCTGTCTCTTTCTGTCTCTGTCAGTTCAGTTCAGTTTTTCAGTTCAAATGCTTTATTGGCATGAAAGTTTACAGAGAACCATATTGCCAAAGCTTACATATCAAAAAGGTACAGTTTTCCAACATTCTGTAGGTGTCAATCGATTTGACATTTGTTGGGTACATACAATATTACTTTTAAACAATTTTAATTTTAAACAGTCTTTCTACTTCATTTGGTACGTTCAATATTAATTTTAAACAGTCTTACTTTTAAACAGTCCTCAGGTTGTGACATGTTGTTACATATTTGGCCCCAAGGTATGGTCTGTCTCCTTCTCCTAGGACTAATCTCAATTTTGACAGATCATCCAATTCCTTGAAATCTGGGGTTGTTTGGCTTAGCTTGTTGAATAATATGTTTCTTGATGTGTTGAATTTTTCGCATTTTAGGAGGAAATGCATTTCTGTTTCAACCTCGCCAGCCAGACATTGATCGCATATTCTATTCTCTCTAGGCTGCCAGGATTTCTTGTATCTGCCTTTTTCAATTTCCAGTTGGTGGTCGCTTAGTCTGTACCTGGTGAGGGTCTGTCTCTGTTTTGTGTCTCTGATGGTCGTGAGGTAGTCTGCCAGTTTATATTCTCTTTTTAGGGCCCGGTAACATTCTAATCTGCTTTGGCTTTCGGTTATTTTGTTCCAATGTTCCAGGTAGGTTTCTTTGCATTTTTTAATGATTTGGTTCACTCGGATTGGTGTTTGGACGGCTGTGTTGGTCTGGGGCTGGTCAGGGTCCGGCTGAGTACTTAGTTCTCTCTCTGTCTCTGTCTCTCTGTCTCTCTGTCACTGTCTCTGTTCTCTGTCTCTCTCTGTCTCTCTCTCTCTCTCTCTGTCACTGTCTCTCTGTCTCTCTCTGTCTCTCTGTCTCTCTGTCTCTCTCTGTCTCTCTGTCTCTGTCTCTTTCTCTCTCTCTCTCTCTCATGCTCTCTCTGTCATGCCCTTAATCCTCTCTCTCATGCTCTCCAATTCCAATTCCAATTCCAATTAAAATGCTTTATTGGCATGAAAGTTTACAGAGAACCATATTGCCAAAGCTTACATAGCAAAAAGGTACAGTTTTCCAAGGGTCTCTGTCTCTCTCTGTCTCTCTGTCTCTGTCTCTCTGTCTCTCTGTCTCTATTTCTGTCTCTCTCTGTCTCTGTCTCTCTGTCTCTGTCTCTCTCTGTCTCCCTGTCTCTCTGTCTCTCGCTGTCTCTCTATCTCTGTCTCTCTGTCTCTGTCTCTCTCTGTCTCTCCAATTCCAATTCCAATTCCAATTCAAATGCTTTATTGGCATGAAAGTTTACAGAGAACCATATTGCCAAAGCTTACATAGCAAAAAGGTACAGTTTTCCAACATTCTGTAGGTGTCAATCGATTTGACGGCTGTGTTGGTCTGGGGCTGGTCAGGGTCCGGCTGAGTACTTAGTTCTCTCTCTGTCTCTGTCTCTCTGTCTCTCTGTCACTGTCTCTGTTCTCTGTCTCTCTCTGTCTCTCTCTCTCTCTCTCTGTCACTGTCTCTCTGTCTCTCTCTGTCTCTCTGTCTCTCTGTCTCTCTCTGTCTCTCTGTCTCTGTCTCTTTCTCTCTCTCTCTCTCTCATGCTCTCTCTGTCATGCCCTTAATCCTCTCTCTCATGCTCTCCAATTCCAATTCCAATTCCAATTAAAATGCTTTATTGGCATGAAAGTTTACAGAGAACCATATTGCCAAAGCTTACATAGCAAAAAGGTACAGTTTTCCAAGGGTCTCTGTCTCTCTCTGTCTCTCTGTCTCTGTCTCTCTGTCTCTCTGTCTCTATTTCTGTCTCTCTCTGTCTCTGTCTCTCTGTCTCTGTCTCTCTCTGTCTCCCTGTCTCTCTGTCTCTCGCTGTCTCTCTATCTCTGTCTCTCTGTCTCTGTCTCTCTCTGTCTCTCCAATTCCAATTCCAATTCCAATTCAAATGCTTTATTGGCATGAAAGTTTACAGAGAACCATATTGCCAAAGCTTACATAGCAAAAAGGTACAGTTTTCCAACATTCTGTAGGTGTCAATCGATTTGACATTTGTTGGGTACATACAATATTACTTTTAAACAATATTAATTTTAAACAGTCTTTGTACTTCATTTGGTACGTTCAATATTAATTTTAAACAGTCTTAATTTTAAACAGTCCTCAGGTTGTGACATGTTGTTACATATTTCTATCTCTGTCTCTCTGTCTCTGTCTCTCTCTGTCTCTCTGTCTCTCTGTGTCTCTCTATCTCTGTCTCTCTGTCTCTGTCTCTCTGTCTCTCTGTCTCTCTCTGTCTCTCTCTGTCTCTCTGTCTCTCTCTGTCTCTCTATCTCTGACTCTCTATCTCTGTCTCTCTATCTCTGTCTCTCTGTCTCTGTCTCTCTGTCTCTCTCTCTCATGCTCTCTCTGTCATGCCCTTACTCCTCTCTCTCATGCTCTCTCTGTCTCTCTGTCTCTATCTCTGTCTCTCTCTGTCTCTGTCTCTCTCTGTCTCTCTGTCTCTGTCTCTCTGTCTCTCTCTGTCTCTCTCTGTCTCTCTATCTCTGTCTCTCTATCTCTGTCTCTCTGTCTCTGTCTCTCTGTCTCTCTCTCTCATGCTCTCTCTGTCATGCCCTTACTCCTCTCTCTCATGCTCTCTCTGTCTCTCTGTCTCTATCTCTGTCTCTCTCTGTCTCTGTCTCTCTCTGTCTCTCTGTCTCTCTCTGTCTCTCTATCTCTGTCTCTCTCTGTCTCTCTATCTCTGTCTCTCTGTCTCTCTGTCTCTCTCTGTCTCTCAGTTCAGTTCAGTTCAAATGCTTTATTGGCATGAAAGTTTACAGAGAACCATATTGCCAAAGCTTACATAGCAAAAAGGTACAGTTTTCCAACATTCTGTAGGTGTCAATCGATTTGACATTTGTTGGGTATATACAATATTACTTTTAAACAATATTAATTTTAAACAGTCTTTCTACTTCATTTGGTATGTTCAATATTAATTTTAAACAGTCTTACTTTTAAACAGTCCTCAGGTTGTGACATGTTGTTACATATTTAGCCCCAAGGTATGGTCTGTCTCCTTCTCCTAGGACTAATCTCAATTTTGACAGATCATCCAATTCCTTGAAATCTGGGGTTGTTTGGCTTAGCTTGTTGAATAATATGTTTCTTGATGTGTTGAATTTTTCGCATTTTAGGAGGAAATGCATTTCTGTTTCAACCTCGCCAGCCAGACATTGATCGCATATTCTATTCTCTCTAGGCTGCCAGGATTTCTTGTATCTGCCTTTTTCAATTTCCAGTTGGTGGTCGCTTAGTCTGTACCTGGTGAGGGTCTGTCTCTGTTTTGTGTCTCTGATGGTCGTGAGGTAGTCTGCCAGTTTATATTCTCTTTTTAGGGCCCGGTAACATTCTCTGTCTCTCTATCTCTGTCTCTCTGTCTCTGTCTCTCTCTGTCTCTCTGTCTCTCTGTCTCTCGCTGTCTCTCTATCTCTGTCTCTCTGTCTCTGTCTCTCAATTTTCAATTCTTTCAATTCAAATGCTTTATTGGCATGAAAGTTTACAGGGAACCATATTGCCAAAGCTTACATAACAAAAAGTACAGGTTTCCAACATTCTGTAGGTGTCAAACAATTTTGACCCTCGTTGGGTACAGACAATATTAATTTAAACAGTCGTTGACCCTCGTTGGGTACATTCAGTATTAATTTAAACAGTCGTTGGGTACATTCGGTATTGGTTTAAACATTTTTAGATTATATATGCTATGGGTGTGCTCGTTAGTCACTCACTGTTCCTCAGGTTGTGACATGTTGTTACATATTGGGCACCAAGATATGGTCTGTCTCCTTCCCCCAGGACTATTCTTAATTTTGATAGGTCATCCAATTCTTTGAAATCTGGGGTTGTAAGGCTGAGCTTGTCAAAATATATGTTTCTTGTTTTGTTGAATTTTTCTCTGTCTCTCTATCTCTCTCTGTCTCTCTATCTCTGTCTCTCTGTCTCTGTCTCTCTGTCTCTCTGTCTCTCTCTGTCTCTCTGTCTCTCTCTGTCTCTCTATCTCTGTCTCTCTATCTCTGTCTCTCTGTCTCTCTGTCTCTCTGTCTCTCCAATTCCAATTCCAATTCCAATTAAAATGCTTTATTGGCATGAAAGTTTACAGAGAACCATATTGCCAAAGCTTACATAGCAAAAAGGTACAGTTTTCCAACATTCTGTAGGTGTCAATCGATTTGACATTTGTTGGGTACATACAATATTACTTTTAAACAATATTAATTTTAAACAGTCTTTGTACTTCATTTGGTACGTTCAATATTAATTTTAAACAGTCTTAATTTTAAACAGTCCTCAGGTTGTGACATGTTGTTACATATTTGGCCCCAAGGTATGGTCTGTCTCCTTCTCCTAGGACTAATCTCAATTTTGACAGATCATCCAATTCCTTGAAATCTGGGGTTGTTTGGCTTAGCTTGTTGAATAATATGTTTCTTGATGTGTTGAATTTTTCGCATTTTAGGAGGAAATGCATTTCTGTTTCAACCTCGCCAGCCAGACATTGATCGCATATTCTATTCTCTCTAGGCTGCCAGGATTTCTTGTATCTGCCTTTTTCAATTTCCAGTTGGTGGTCGCTTAGTCTGTACCTGGTGAGGGTCTGTCTCTGTTTTGTGTCTCTGATGGTCGTGAGGTAGTCTGCCAGTTTATATTCTCTTTTTAGGGCCCGGTAACATTCTAATCTGCTTTGGCTTTCGGTTATTTTGTTCCAATGTTCCAGGTAGGTTTCTTTGCATTTTTTAATGATTTGGTTCACTCGGATTGGTGTTTGGACGGCTGTGTTGGTCTGGGGCTGGTCAGGGTCCGGCTGAGTACTTAGTTTCCGTAGCAGCTGACTCAGGGGACTCTTTTCTGGGTTTAGCTCTTGGGTCTGAAAGGCTTTGAAATGAAGGGTGTCTGGGGAGCTAGATTTGAGGTGATTTAGGAAGTTTAGTGCTCGTTTTTGGATGTTTATTATCAGTGGGTATCTGCCTAGTTCGGCTCTGCATGCATTTGTTGGCGTTTTTCTTTGGGTGCGAAGGATGCTTCGGCAGAATTCTGCATGTAGGGCTTCTATTGTATGTTTTTCCCATTTAGTGTAGCTTTGGTGATTTAGCGGGCCCCATACTTCACTACCGTACAGTGCAATGGGCAGGATTATGCTGTCAAATATTTTGAGCCAGATTTTGATTGGGATTTGGATGTTGTAGAATTTTCTTTTTATTGCATATAGGGCTCTTCGGGCTTTTTCTTTTAGTGCATTCACTGCTATGCTGAAGCTCCCTGATGCTGTAATAGTTAGACCAAGGTAGGTGTAGCTCATAGTGTGTCCTATAGTGATATCACTGAGGGTAAACTGGTATTTGTTTTCCTGACATCTGGGCCTTTTTTGAAAAATCATGATGTTGGTTTTCTTTAGATTTACTGTTAGAGCCCAATTTTGGCAGTATTTGTCGAGTAGGTCTAGTTGTTGCTGTAATCCCTGTTCTGTGGGAGACAGCAGAACCAGGTCGTCCGCATAGAACAGGGATTTCACTTCTCCATCCAGGAGACGGAGACCTGGTGACTCGCTTTGCTCCAGCATGTCTGCTAATTCATTTATGTATATGTTGAACAGGGTCGGGCTCAAATTGCAGCCCTGCCGGACGCCTCTTCTCTGGGTGAAGAAATCGGTGCGTTTGTCTCCAATTTTGACCCCGCATTTGTTTTTCAGATACATTGATTTAATAAGGTCATAGACTTTGCCCCCTATTCCACATTGAAGAAGTTTATAATAGAGCCCTTCGTGCCATATAGAGTCAAAGGCTTTCTTGAAGTCGATGAAACAGGCGAATATTTTCCCATTTTTTGTTTGGTGTATATGTTTTTCAATGAGGGTGTGAAGGGTATAGATATGGTCGGCGGTGCGGTGTTTTGGAAGAAAGCCTATTTGGTTTTTTCTGAGGATATTATGTTTGTTAAGAAAATCAAGTAATCTACTATTTAGAATACTGCAGAATAACTTCCCTAGACAACTGTTGACACAGATGCCGCGGTAGTTATTTGGGTCTGATTTGTTTCCGCTTTTATATATGGGGGAGATTAGTCCTTGGCACCAGATATCGGGAAAACAGCCTGAACGTAATATGATGTTGAATAATTTGAGTACCGCACCCTGCATCTCCATATTGCTGAACTTGAGCATTTCATTTTTGATGTTGTCTGGGCCACAGGCTTTCTTTAGGTGGAGAGATTTTGTTTTTGTGGCCATTTCTTTCCATGTGATTGGGGAGTCTAGAGGGTTTTGGTTGTCTTTGATTGTTGCTTCTAATGTGTGGAGTTTTTCTGTGACCTGATGTTGACTTGGGTTTGTTTCGTTTATTGGGATGTCTTTGTAGAGGTTTTCAAAATGTGTTCTCCAGATGTCGCCATCTTGGATTGGTAATGCTTGCAATTGTGTTGTACTCAGGTTATTCCACATTTCCCAGAATTGTTTTGGGTTGGTGGAGTTTTCAATTTCTTCTAGTATTTTGTGGGTATAGTTTTGTGTTTTGTTCCTAATGGTGTGTTTATATCTTTTGAGGGTTTCATTGTATCTAGTACGTAGGTCCGGATTGTTTGGTTGGCGATGCTTTTGGTTTGATATTTTTCTCAGGTCTTTTCTGGCATTTTTGCATTCGTGGTCAAACCATTTCTTATTTTTATTTTGTCTTTTGTGACTCTTCCTCTTCTGTTTCACGAGGTCGGCTTTTACAGCTGCCTCATGAAAGATCATATTTATATCCTCTATGGCCATGTTTACCCCATCTCTGGTGATCTCATATAGATTTTCTTTAAATTTTGAAATTTTACTTGTGAGATCAGGTGAATTTAGTGCTGTGATGAATTTATCTCCACTGTCTGGGGCCCATCTGTATGTCTGGTTTATTTTATGTAGCTTACTGGGTTCCTTTTTTGTGTCTGTAGTTTGGGCAGAAAGTTTAAGGTACACATTTATTTGGTTATGGTCTGAGAGGGGGGATTGCTGCCTGACAGTGAATGCGTTGATATCGCAGGGGTCCAGAGAGTCTCTCTCTCTCTCTCTCGTGCTCTCTCTGTCATGCCCTTACTCCTCTCTCTCATGCTCTCTCTGTCTCTCTGTCTCTATCTCTGTCTCTCTCTGTCTCTGTCTCGCTCTGTCTCTCTGTCTCTATCTCTGTCTCTCTCTGTCTCTGTCTCTCTCTGTCTCTCTGCCTCTATCTCTGTCTCTCTCTGTCACTGTCTCTCTCTCTCTCTCTCCCCCTCTGTTTCTCCCCCTCTGTCTCTGTCTCTCTGTCTCTGTCTCTATGTATCTGTCTCTCTGTCTCTGTCTTTCTGTCTCTCTCATGCTCTCTCTGTCATGTCCTTACTCCTCTCTCTCATGCTCTCTCTGTCTCTATCTCTGTCTCTCTCTGTCTCTGTCTCTCTCTGTCTCTCTGTCTCTATCTCTGTCTCTCTCTGTCTCTGTCTCTCTCTGTCTCTCTGCCTCTATCTCTGTCTCTCTCTGTCACTGTCTCTCTCTCTTTCTCTCCCCCTCTGTTTCTCCCCCTCTGTCTCTGTCTCTCTGTCTCTGTCTCTATGTATCTGTCTCTCTGTCTCTGTCTCTCTGTCTCTCTCATGCTCTCTCTGTCATGTCCTTACTCCTCCATCGCATGCTCTCTCTGTCTCTGTCTCTCTCTGTCTCTCTATCTCTGTCTCTCTATCACTGTCTCTCTGTCTCTGTCTCTCTGTCTCTCTCTCATGCTCTCTCTGTCATGCCCTTACTCCTCCATCACATGCTCTCTCTGTCTCTCTATCTCTGTCTCTCTGTCTCTGTCTCTTTCTCTCTCTCTCTCTCTCATGCTCTCTCTGTCATGCCCTTACTCCTCTCTCTCATGCTCTCTCTCTCTCTCTCTCTCTCTCTCTCTCTCTCCCTTTGGACCTGAACCTGACGGCCTACATCCTAGGGTTCTAAAAGAGATGGCTGAAGAGATAGTGGATGCGTTGGTTTTGATCTTCCAAAATTCCCTAGATTCTGGAGAGGTCCCAGTGGATTGGAAGGTCACAAGTGTAACACCGCTATTCAAGAAAGGAGCGAGAGAAAAAACAGGGAACTACAGACCAGTTAGCCTGATGTCAGTCATCAGGAAAATGCTGGAATCCATTGTTAAGGAAGTGGTATCAAGTCACTTAGAAAATCATAACATGATTCGGCAGAGTCAACATGGTTTTATGAAAGGGAAATCGTGTTTGACAAATTTATTACAGTTTTTTGGGGATCTAACTAGCAGGGTAAATAAAGGGGAACCAGTGGATGTAGTATATTTGGATTTCCAAAAGGCATTTGATAAGCTGCCACATAAATGATTATTACACAAGATTAGGGCTCATGGGGTTGGGGGTAATTTAGTAGCATGGATAGAGGATTGGTTAACGGACAGAAAGCAGAGAGTAGGGATAAACGGATCTTTTTCAGGTTGGCAGGCTGTAACTAGTGGGGTGCCGCAAGGATCAGTGTTGGGGCCTCAGCTATTTACAATCTATATTAATGACTTAGATGAAGGGACCGAGTGTAATTTATCCAAGTTTGCTGATGATACAAAGCTAGGTGGGACAGTAAGCTGTGAGGAGAACACAAAGGGGGGGATTTTAGCTCAGGTACGGGCTGTTGTCATGTTATCCGAATTTCATGTTTCCCACACGAATCTAGATGGATGAGGGAGATTGATGCAATTTTAACTCAATTGGCCAATTGATTTCCAACATGTGGGAAGCCTTTGCAAGGGGTTTTTTCATGACTGAAAGTCCCCTCCGATGATGTCATCATTGCTGCTGCATTTAAGGTCTGCAACAAGCCAACCTTTTGCCCTTTCAGCCTAGAGGGGCCTGGAGGCAGAATGACCATCGAGCGACCAAGGTCTGCTCCCAGGTTTGATGATGTGGCCCTGCAAGCTTTAGTTGAGGGAGCAAGAGCTCATAAAGAGGTGCTCTTCCCTTCTTCAGGGAGGAAGAAACCTCCCCAGCAGACCAAGGCTGTGTGGATCCAGGTGGCAGAGGAGGTCAACTCCTTATCAGTACCCCGCAGAACCTGGATTCAGTGCAGGAAGAGATTTCATGACCTTCTGCACACTGGAAAAGTGAGTATGGATTTCCCATCACCCTCAATCTGATCCCCATTGCCTTTCCTCACCAGCACTCAGCTTTAGCAATCTCTTCCTCCACATCCCACTTGACACTGACATCCATGCACCCTTATCCATTCCCTTTCTCTCTATGATCACATTCACCTAATTATTCAACCATGCAGCCCTCACACTCCCTATCACTCTGATGCTATGAAAACAACTGACAACACGGAGGGCCCTTGGTCTTGCCACCTCACTCCATCTTTGTCTCCTTCTAAGTATCTATGCTATGCAATCTCTGCACTCACTCCTTCATTCTCACTCAACCTCCACTTGTCTCCCTCATTGCAGGAAAAGAGAGCTCACAATAAGCGAGAAAGAGCGAGTACAGGAGGAGGGCCACCCTCACTAGCCCACCTCACCCCCTAGGAGGAGGCGGTCCTGGAGATCGTAGGAATGGAGGAAGATGCGCAAGTGGGGACCGGACAGATGGGTGCATCACAGCAAGCTGGTGACAGAATAGTTTTCCATCTCTCTCATTGACATTGCATGAGTCGCTGATAATGATTCTGAAGCTCTAACAGATGGACTTAAGATCATCTGCAATATGTAATGTGCATGTAACCTTGGCATCACATCTCTGACTCTTTCCTTTACTCCCCCACAGGACCATCGACACCCCCCGTACCCACTTGCCAGGAGGAACAGCCTGAGCATCCAGACTCCTCAGTGGAAGCTGCAACCTCTGAGGGCGCAGCGTCAGCAGAATTCAGTGCACCCAGCACCAGTGCAGACACTCACACCTCAGTGGGACCTTCGGGACATAGAGTAGTGTTGTCACCTGGTGTATCACAGCTCTCAAGTGAGCATCAGCAGATGGTGGAGACAGGGACAGCAGTGGAGAGTCCTAGTCGGAGGGCGCAGGACTCTGCCAGCTCGGCTCAGCTGCATGTTGACCCTCTGCCTCTGGGTCCATCCATAAGATCAGCGGTGCTGGAACTCCAGGAACAGATGCAGGAGTCTCTGGCAGGTTTTGTCTCCAGGGTCGATGCGAGTGTGGAGTGAATGGAGGAGTCCATAGCGAACATGAGCAGAGCCTTTGTGGAGTCATTGGTGCATGAACGCATCACCATGGAAAGGATGGCAACCTCCATGGAGGAGATAAGTCGCCAAAGTGCAGAAAACATGGTGAGCGTTCATAATAGAATGATATCTCTGGAGGAGCGATGGTCATCTATTGCACAGAGAAACCAGACCTTCATGGAAGTCCTTCTGAGTAGGACTGCCAGTGCAGATACGGGTCCCCATGGCCCCCTGATGTGCAGCAAGGTGATCTCAAGCCACTTCCAAGCGCTAGCCCCTTCTAGCTTGTGCAGCTTCAGGTGGGTGAGCAGCAGCCTGGCGCTCCTGTTGCTGCTGCTGTTGTTCCTGGTTCTGCTGCTGCCGCGGCTGGTGTTCGAGCTCATCTAATGCCCAGAAGGGAAGGAAATAAATGGCTCCCATGCTTCTGGTATATGCCTCCGTTGAGGAAGCGCTGAGTGAAGGTGGTGAGAGGGGTTTCCCAGGAGGTCACACTGGAGATGGGTGTGAGGCTCCAACCTTCCACAGGTGTGGTTAAGCCTTCCAAAAGTTGCCCCAGGCCTGAAACAACAAAGTCCTGCCACCTGCAAATGATGACTGATCAAATCTCCTCTTTAATGGTTGACCTGCAGTTGATAGTCAGCAATCCAATAGTGCTCCCGCCAAGTTTCACATTCGTGCTTCCCACCAGGCGTGTTTTACGTGGGAAAAGGGTTAAAGTTGCAAGGGCCTGTTAAAATAGGATTATAGAGACCATTTAGTGATAATTAAGGGGCTTAAAGACCAGTCCCGCCTGTTGGATGCGGGACGGAGTCGGGACCATCAGACACGACTGAGTTAAAATTGCTCGGAGTCGGGAACCAGGCTGGAGGGTTGGGGGGGTCCCGCCCGCCAGTTTCTGCGATTTTAACCCCCCACACGCCTCCAAGCCCGACTCCACGGCCCAATGAAAATCCTGCCCAAAGAGTCAGCAAAGGGATAGCGATAGACTAAGTGAGTGGGCAGTAAGGTGGCAGATGGAGTATAATGTAGGGAAATGTGAGGTTATTCACTTTGGTAGGAAGAATAGAAAAACAGAATATTTTTTAAATGGTGAGAAACTTTCAAATGTTGGTGTTCAGAGAGATTTGGGTGTCCTCGTGCAAGAAACACAGAAAGCTAGCATGCAGGTGCAGCAAGCAATAAGGAAGGCAAATGGCATGTTGGCCTTTATTGCAAGGGGGTTGGAGTATAAGAGTCAGGAAGTCTTGTTACAATTGTACAGGGCCTTGGTGAGACCACACCTGGAGCACTGTGCACAGTTCTGGTCTCCTTATCCAAGGAAGGATATACTTACCTTGGAGGCGGTGCAACGAAGGTTCACTAGATTGATTCCTGCGATGAGAGGGCTGTCCTATGATGAGAGATTGTGTAGATTGGGCCGATACTCTCTGGAGTTTAGAAGAATGAGAGGTGATCTCATTGAAACATACAAGATTCTGAAGGGGATTGACAGGGTAGATGCTGAGAGGTTGTTTCCCCTGGCTGGAGAGTCTAGAACTAGGGGGCATAGTCTCAGGATAAGGGGTCGGCCATTTAAAACTGAGATGAGGAGGAATTCTCATGCACTCTCTGTAATGCCCTTACTCCTCTCTCTCATGCTCTCGCTCTTTCTCTTTCTCTCTCTCTCATGCCATTTCTCTTTCTCTCTTTCTCTCATGCTGTTTCTCTCTCTCCCTCTTTCTCTAGCTCACCCCACTCTCTCCCTCTCCCTCTCTTTCTCTTTCTCTTTCTCTCTCTCTCATTCCCTTCCCCTTTCTCTCTCTCTCTCATGCTCTCTCTCTCTTTCTCTCTAATTCCCTTTCTCTTTCTCTCTCTCTCATGCTCTCTCTTTCTCTCTAATTCCCTTTCTCTTTCTCTCTCTCTCATGCTCTCTCTTTCTCTCTCATTCCCTTTCTCTTTCTTTCTCTTTTTCTCTCCCCTTACCCTTTCTCTTTCTCTTCACATGAGGTTTCTTTCTCTCTCTCTCTCATGCTCTCTCTCTCTCTCATGCTCTTTCTCCCTCCCTCTTTCTCCTTCTCTCTCCCCTTACCCTTTCCCTTTCTCTTCACATGAGGTTTCTCTCTCTCTCTCTCTCTCTCTCATGCTCTCTCTCTCTCTCATGCTCTTTCTCCCTCTCTCTTTCTCCTTCTCTCTCCCCTTACCCTTTCTCTTTCTCTTCACATGAGGTTTCTCTCTCTCTCTCTCTCTCTCTCTCATGCTCTCTCTCTCTCTCATGCTCTTTCTCCCTCTCTCTTTCTCCTTCTCTCTCCCCTTACCCTTTCTCTTTCTCTTCACATGAGGTTTCTCTCTCACTCTCTCTCTCGAGCAACTTTCTCTGTCCCTCGCGTGCATTTTCTCTTGCTATCTTTCTCACACGTTCTCTATCACACTCTTCCCCTCATGCACTTGCTCTCCCTCTTTCTCACTCTCCCCCCTCTCTGAATGTCTCAGTGCAGCCAGGGCGCTGTTGTCTGTTTGGTATTTTGTTTATAAGGCCCAGGTTTAAAATATTTACTCATTCGAGCGTATAAATTCGAGCAAATAAATATCTCCTGTCTGAGGCTCAACAGTGCGGCCTTGTGTCAGTGAGATGGCGCAATGGCTGGTGATCGCTGTGGGCTGCAGTGGACACTTTATCTTATATTTTTTTATTTGTTTATGGGATGTGGGTGTCGCTGGCAAGGCCAGCATTTATTGCCCATCCCTAATTGCCCTCGAGAAGGTGGTGGTGAGCCACCTTCTTGAACCGCTGCAGCCCGTGTGGTGAAGGTACTCCCACAGTGCTGTTAGGGAGGGAGTTCCAGGATTTTGACCCAGCGACGATGAAGGATCGGCGATATACTTCCAAGTCAGGATGGTGTGTGACTTGGAGAGGAACTTGGAGGTGGTGGTGTTCCCATGCGCCTGCTGCCCTTGTCCTTCTAGGTGGAAGAGGTCGCGGGTTTGGAAGGTGTTGCTGAAGAAGCCTTGGTGATGCATCTTGTAGATGGTACACACTGCAGCCACGGTACGCCGGTGGTGGAGGGAGTGAATGGTTAAGGTGGTGGATGGGTGCCAATCAATTGGGCTGCTTTGTCCTGGATGGTGTTGAGCTTCTTGAGTTTTGTTGGAGCTGCACTCATCCAGGCTAGTGGAGAGTATTCCATCACACTCCTTACTTGTGCCTTGTAGATGGTGGAAAGGTTTTGGGGAGTCAGGAGGTGAGACGCTCGCTGCAGAATACCCAGCCTCTGACCTGCTCATGTTGCCACAGTATTTATGTGGCTGGTCCAGTTAAGTTTCTGGTCAGTGGTGACCCCCAGGATGTTGATAGTGGGGGATTCGGCGATGGTAATGCCTTTGAATGTCAAAGGGCAGTGGTTAGACTCTCATTTGTTGAAGATGGTCATTGCCTGGCACTTCTGTGGCGCGAATGTTACCTGCCAATTATCAGCCCAAGCCTGAACGTCGTCCAGTTCTTGTTGCATGCGGGCATGGACTGCTTCATTATCTGTGGAGTTGTGAATGGCACTGAGCACTGTGCAGTCATCAGCGAACATCCCCACTTCTGGCCTTATGACGGCGGGAAGGTCATTGATTAGCTGAAGATGGTGGACCTAGGACACTGCCCTGAGGAACACCTGCAGCGATGTCCTGGGGCTATGATGATTGACTTTCAATCACCACAACCATCTTCCTTATCAGGGTCGTGGATTTTAGCGCTGCAGAATGGAAGAGTTTGCCAATCCAGGCTCCAGTGGCAGCAGCAGGAAGTTCCAGGTCAGGGTTCGTTGCAGAGTAAAGCTCCTCCGCTCCACCCAGACAATGGGCGTCCAGCCCAGTCTCAGTGAAGTGCCCCCAGCTACGGCACCAGTGAGACATGTCCTCGGTCAGACCCCAGCTCCCCTCCTCACCTGTCTGACTGAGACTGTCAGTGTCAGGAGCCCAGCCCTGTCTTCATAAGGTTTATATGATCGAGACGTTCAAAATCATTAAAGGGTTTTGATTGAGTAGATAAGGAGAAACTGTTTCCGCCGGCGGGAGGGTCAGTAACCAGAGGACTCAGCTGATTGGCAAAACAACCAGAGGGGGGCTGAGGAGACATTTATTAGTGCGGATAGCTGTTGTGATCTGGAATGCATTGCCTTAGAGGATGGTGGAATCAGATTCGATAGTAACATTCAAAAGGAAATTGGATAAATACTTGAAGGGAAAATAATTACATGACTATGGGGAAAGAGCAGGGGCGGGGGAGTGGAACTAATTGCATAGCCCTTCCAAAGAGCCGGCACAGGCACGATGGTCGGAATGGCCTCCTTCTGTGATGTATCATTCGACGATTCTATTGTAGGATACTCCTATTCCTGCTCTGTGGAAATAAAAGGAAAGAAAGTCTTACATTTATATAGCGCCTTGCATGACCTCAGGACGTCCCAAAGCGCTTTACTGCCAATGAAGTACTTTTGATGTGTAGCCACGATTGTAATGTAGGAAACGCTGTAGCCAATTTGCGCACAGCAAGCTCCCACAAACAGCAATGAGGTAATGACCAGATAATCTGTTTTTTAGTGATGTAGGTCGAGGGATAGATATTGACCAATGGGGAGACCTCCCCTGCTCTTCTTCGAAATAGTGCCACAGGATCTTTTACATCCATTTGAGAGGGAAGATGGGGCTTCAGTTTAGCATCTCATCCAAAAGATGTCACCTCCGACAGTGCAGCACTGCAGATTATGGGCTCAAGTCCCTGGAGTGGGATTTGAACCCACGACCTTCTGACCCACAGCCGAGAGTGCTGCCCACTGAGCCACAGCTGACACCTACAGTGATCACGAATATAGGAAAATCAGGCTGGTAACACTGTGCTAACGGAGTCCGCCCAATTTTGCAGCCTTTTAAATCAATGGACAGTGAAGGCAGTCGGCTCCTGTACAGGTGTGACCACCTCCCCTCCCGCCCTCCCTGCATTCCCTACACCCACAGAATCCGACAGCCACCAGGCACAGGAGAATCTACTCCCTTACAGAGGTGACTATTAAATCTGTGAATCTTAAGGTATGGTGTTCTTCAATAAATAGACGGAGACTGCAGAGCAACAATCAACAGGTGTTTACTGGATGAGGGTAGTCTAAAAACTAACAGTACAGCGCCCTACTCAGGGCTTATATACAGGTGTGGTCACTGCCGGTACTACAGTATACAGGAGCTGTAAAAGCAGTTCTCCCCTTAAAGGTACATACACTACAATTCCTCCCCTTTTAGATTAACAGTACCATAACATTCATTTAACAGTTAACACTTTTAACATGCAACATTAACTGAAAATAGTCCATTTACAAATTCAGTCCTTGGGGCGGCTTCCTGATCCTTTCTGGATAGCGCCTTTCCTGAGTGTCTTGCTCTTGGTGTGGAGGCGATTCTGTCCCCCTGTCGTCGGTTGGTTCATCAGCTTCCGATGCTACTGTTTCTGGGGTAGATGCTACCTGTATGTCGGGTTCATCACCAGGTACACGAGACGTGGGGTTGACTCGTTCCTGTGACGCTAGGATCTGTTCGACATGGCATCTCACGATGTTCTCCCCGACATCCACTGTGTACATTAGTGGCCCCTGCCGTGCGCATATCGTTCCGGGTTGCCATTTCTCTGTTCGGTAGTCGCGGGCCAAGACTGGTTGTCCTACATTGAAGCTCCTTGTTGGCTTCTCATTGATGTGCTGGAATTGCTTATTCTCAACATTTCTTCGCACATTTGGTCTGAGCAAATCCAGACGAGATCTCAACCTTCGGTTAAAGAACATCATGGCCGGGGTCTGGTTGGTAACTGCATGTGTCGCATTTCTGTAGGCTAACAGGAAATTGTCCACCTTATGCTGCAGTGGAATGTCGTCATCGCACATGGCCCTTACTGCCTTTTTAAAGGTTTGTACGAACCTCTCAGCCAATCCATTTGTGGCTGGATGATACAGGGCGGATGTGTAATGCCTTACCCCATTTCTTCTCATAAATTTCCGAAACTCTTTGGACACAAACTGTGGTCCGTTATCAGAGCAAATCTGCTCTGGCAAGCCGTTCCTGGCAAATATGGTCTGTAGGACTGCAATCGTTTTCTCCGTAGTGGTGGAGGACATTTTGATCACCTCAGGCCATTTCGAGTGCGCATCCACTGCTATTAAGAACATTGAGTCCATGAATGGACCAGCAAAATCAATATGCACCCGTTGCCATGGAGAGGAGGGCCACTCCCATGGGTGTAGAGGGGCATGTGGTGGTGCATTTTGGACCTTCTGGCATCCTGAGCAGCTCTTTGTTAGGTCCTCGATTTGTTGATCGATTCCCGGCCACCACACATAAGCCCTAGCAAGGCTTTTCATTTTCACCCCTCCCAGATGGCCTTCGTGAAGCTCATTGAGCACTCTCTCCTTTAACTTGGGTGGAATTACCACTCGGGATCCACACGTCACTGTCCCCTGGCATACTGACAGCTGTTCTCTTCTGGATGAGAATGCTGGCAACAGTGAGTCGCCATTTGTTGGCCATCCCTTCACCGTCAAATCATATACACG
Source organism: Somniosus microcephalus (assembly GCF_052327205.1). Lineage (NCBI taxonomy): Eukaryota > Metazoa > Chordata > Chondrichthyes > Squaliformes > Somniosidae > Somniosus > Somniosus microcephalus. The sequence continues at coordinate 152,856,474 of NW_028225179.1, forward strand.
AGACAGTGTCGGATCATTTCGGGTCTCCTTCTCTATATCCGCGTTAGTTACTGGCAAGCGTTCAATTATCGACGAATAAAATATTTCGACAGGGTCCACTGCTGGTGCTGCCTCCACAGTAGGCAGTGGCAGGCGTGATAGCCCATCAGCGTTTCCATGCTGTTTCGTGCCCTTATACTCTAGTTCATATTGGTGCGCCCCTAGAAAAAGGGACCATCTTTGTAGCCGTTGCGCAGTCATCACCGGAACGCCCTTCTTTGGATTAAAGATGGAGTCAAGTGGTTGGTGGTCAGTCAGCAAGGTGAACTTCTGCCCGTGCAGATAGTGGTTGAACTTTTTTACTCCCCATACTAGGCTGAGGGCCTCCCTGTCAATCTGGGCATAGTTGCGCTCGGCTGAGGTTAGTGACCGAGACGCAAAGGCTACTGGCCTCTCCAACCCGTCTGGGAATTTGTGCGACAGCACCGCTCCAATACCATAGGGTGATGCATCACATGCCAACCAAATTGGTAGCGCTGGGTTGAAATGGGCCAACATCTCTTTTGATGTGATCAATTCTTTGCACTTCTGGAAAGCTCGTTTACATTCGTCATTCCACTTCCATGGTACCCCCGTCTGCAGTAGGGTGTTCAGTGGGTGTAATACTCCAGACAAATTTGGTAAGAACTTATGGTAGTAGTTCACCAGCCCGAGGAACGACCTCAGTTGTGACACATTTTCCGGTGCTGGAGCCTTGACTACTGCCTCAATCTTTTCAGGGGACTTATGTAACCCCTCTTCATCAATAACGTGGCCACAATACGAGATCTGCTTCTGGAAAATCTCGCATTTGTGGCGATTAGCTCGTAGCCCATATCTCTTCAATCTAGTGAGCACCTGCTCCAGGTTGGCGAGGTGATCACTGTCATTTTCGCCCGTGACCAGGATGTCGTCCAAATAACACTGGGTCCCTGGAATCCCTTGCAGGACTTGTTCCATTGCCCTTTGCCAAATAGCCAGAGCTGATGCTACCCCGAACACCAGCCGGTTGTATTGGTAGAGACCTTTGTGAGAGTTGATCGTGAGGTATTGTTTCGAGGCTTCTTCTACCTCCATTTGCAGGTACGCCTGGGCCAGATCAATCTTAGTGAAGCGTTTTCCTCCAGATAGCGAGGCGAAAATATCTTCAATCCGCTGAAGCGGATATTGTACAGTGTGAAGGACTGGGTTCACTGTCACCTTAAAGTCCCCACAGATGCGAACCTTCTTTGGTTCCCCAGGCGTATTACTTAACGACCTCTTCATTACAGGAACGATGGGTGTAGCCCACTCGCTCCAGTCCACTTTGGACAGTACTCCTGAACGTTCCAAACCTTCCAGCTCTGCTTCGACGGCTGGGCAGATCGCATAAGCCTTCAAAAACTTTGGGCTTGCATTTTCCTCTATTTTAATCATCGCTGTTACGCCTTTTAGTGTTCCGAGTCCCTCCTGGAACACTTCTTGTGCATCAGTTAGCATTTTTGACAGTCATCCAGGTGTGATGTCTTCATCCTTTTTGACCTCTACCGTCAGTGCCTGTATGGAATGCCAATCTAATTGTATCTTCCGGATCCATTCACGTCCTAGTAGTGGTGGTCCTCCATCTGGCAATACATATAGGTCCATTTTTGGTATTTCCTGGCCGTTGTATATCACGTTCACCCTTATTTTTCCTTTGGGGTAGACTTTTTGCCCCCTGTACGTGTTCAAGACAATCTCTGTAGCTCTCAAGGGTATATGTGAGAATAGCCGCTTGTAGTCCCTTCGGTTTATGACTGTTAGGGCTGATCCTGTGTCCAATTCCATTTTCACTTGGGCTCCGTCTATCCTGAGCGTGACCCAGATAGTCTGGTGATCCTCCATTTTGATTACATTATGTAGTTTCAGACAACCCAGCTCCTTGCTTTCGGAGTCTGTATCACTTTTCTGTTCGTCTGAACTACTCTCCGTCACCTTATGTACCTTTTTGTACTTCTCCTGTGGAGATTTCTTGCTGCTGGTTTTCTTCCCCGACCTGCAGACTCTTGCTATGTGTCCTGCTTTTCCACACTGTCTGCACACTTGGTCCTTGAACCAACAATCCTTCTGGTCGTGTGTTGTTCTGCCGCAGCGATAACACTTCACTGCTCCATATGACATTTCATTGGTGCCATATTCTTGCGGTCTCCGTTGTATCTCTGCAGCTCCCCGTGCGGCTGCTTCGTGTGATACTGCCATGTTGAAAGCCTTGTCCAGCGTAAGATCCTTTTCTGATAGAAGCCGTTTTTGGGTTCCTTCACTTTGAAGCCCACACACAAACTTGTCCCTTAACGTATCTGCTAGTCCCGTTCCAAACTGGCAGTGTTTCGATAGCTTGCGCAGTTCCGTTAAATACTCAGCATTACTTTCGTCTTTATGCTGGTTCCTTTTATGAAACTTAAATCTTTCTGCTATCAGCAGCGGTGTGGGATTTAAGTGGTCCTGTAGGATTGCCACTATGCTTTCAAAGTCCTTATCCACTGGCTTCTCTGCGGTTATTAAGTTTCGCAGTAAGCCATACGTTTTTGCACCCATTGAATTCAACAAAACCAGTGCTTTCCTGGCATCTGGCACTTCATTCGCCTTGCAGTACACCTCAATGCGTTCCACATATGTCGCCCAATCTTCGACTTCATTGTCGAACGCTGTGACACTGCCACTCTTCGGCATCCCTGGGTGTGGTTAGACTGGCTAAAATGGCATTTCCCGCGCTCTCCCTTCTTCTCCGCTGGCTCAAAATGGCGTCTCCCGCGCTTCCCTTTCTTCCCGCGCTCGCCCTTCTCCGCTGCGGCTTCAAAATAAAATGGCGTCTCCCGCGCTCGCTGCTCAGCCCTTGAGCCCTGGCTGCGCTCTGCGTGTTTTCCTGTGCACCTCTCCCGTTGCCGCCGCTCGGTCCTGAACCCCGGCTGTGCTTTACCCTCTCTCTCTTTTTGTTTTCCGTCGACGCCGCTCAGTCTTCAACCCCCAGCTGCACCCTGTGCGCTAAACCCTCACTCTTCGGCGCCGCTCGGTCTTCAACACCGGCTGCACCCTGTGCGCTTTACCCTCTCTCTTACCCGTCGACGCTGCTCGGCCTTTTTCTGTGCAGTCGGTCGACTCCCGCCGCCGCTGTCCAGGAAGGGTCTGCGCCGTACCTGCTGCCAGCCCGCTGCGCTGGATCGTCGCGGCTGGAGAACCAAGCCCAGCTCTCCACAGCCTCCTCTGCCTGCTCAAGTCCTCTCAGGATGGTCGACGCCCGCACTGATGGAATCGGCCTTCTTCTGCAGAGTTGCAGGTAGGTTCGAATCGACCTCGTCGCCACTATTAAATCCGTGAATCTTAAGGTATGGTGTTCTTCAATAAATAGACGGAGACTGCAGAGCAACAATCAACAGGTGTTTACTGGATGAGGGTAGTCTAAAAACTAACAGTACAGCGCCCTACTCAGGGCTTATATACAGGTGTGGTCACTGCCGGTACTACAGTATACAGGAGCTGTAAAAGCAGTTCTCCCCTTAAAGGTACATACACTACAGTGACCACCTCCTCTCCCGCCCTCCCTGCATTCCCTGCACCCACAGAATCCGACAGCCACCAGGCACAGGAGAATCTACTCCCTTACAGAGGCGACCACCTCCCCTCCCGCCCTCCCTGCATTCACTGCACCCATAGAATCCGATCACCACCAGGCACAGGAGAATCGACTCCCTTACAGAGGCGACCACCTCCTCTCCCGCCCTCCCTGCATTCCCTGCACCCACAGAATCCGACCACCACCAGGCACAGGAGAATCTACTTCCTTACAGAGGTAACCACCTCCCCTCCCGCCCTACCTGCATTCCCTGCACCCACAGAATCCGACCACCACCAGGCACAGGAGGATCTACTCCATTACAGAGGTGACCACCTCCTCTCCCGCCCTCCCTGCATTCCCTACACCCACAGAATCCGACCACCACCAGGCACAGGAGAATCTACTCCCTTACAGAGGTGACCACCTCCTCTCCCGCCCTACCTGCATTCCCTACACCCACAGAATCCGACCACCACCAGGCACAGGAGGATCTACTCCCTTACAGAGGTGACCAACTCCCCTCCTGCCCTCCCTGCATTCCCTACACCCACAGAATCCGACCACCACCAGGCACAGGAGGATCTACTCCCTTACAGAGGCGACCACCTCCCCTCCCGCCCTACCTGCATTCCCTACACCCACAGAATCCGACCACCACCAGGCACAGGAGAATCTACTCCATTACAGAGGTGACCACCTCCTCTCCCGCCCTCCCTGCATTCCCTACACCCACAGAATCCGACCACCACCAGGCACAGGAGAATCTACTCCCTTACAGAGGCGACCACCTCCCCTCCCGCCCTCCCTGCATTCCCTACACCCACAGAATCCGACCACCACCAGGCACAGGAGAATCTACTCCCATACAGAGGCGGCAACCTCCTCTCCTGCCCTCCCTGCATTCCCTACATCCACAGAATCCGACAGCCACCAGGCACAGGAGAATCTACTCCCTGACAGAGGTGACCACCTCCTCTCCCGCCCTCCCTGCATTCCCTACACCCACAGAATCCGAGCACCACCAGGCACAGGAGAATCTACTCCCTTACCGAGGCGACCACCTCCCCTCCCGCCCTCCCTGCATTCACTGCACCCATAGAATCCGACCACCACCAGGCACAGGAGAATCTACTCCCTTACAGAGGTGACCACCCCACCTCCAGCCCTCCCTGCATTCCCTGCATCCACAGAATCCGACAGCCACCAGGCACAGGAGAATCTACTCCCTTACAGAGGTGACCACCTCCCCTCCCGCCCTACCTGCATTCCCTGCACCCGCAGAATCCGACCACCACCAGGCACTGGAGAGTCTACTCCCTTACAGAGGGAACCACCTCCTCTCCCGCCCTACCTGCATTCCCTACACCCACAGAATCCAACCACCACCAGGCACAGGAGAATCTACTCCCTTACAGAGGTGACCACCTCCTCTCCCACCCTCCCTGCATTCACTGCAACCACAGAATCCGACCACCACCAGGCACAGGAGAATCTACTCCCTTACAGAGGCGACCACCTCCCCTCCCGCCCTCCCTGCATTCACTGCAACCACAGAATCCGACCACCACCAGGCACAGGAGAATCTACTCCCTTACAGAGGCGACCACCTCCCCTCCCGCCCTCCCTGCATTCCCTAAACCTACAGAATCCGACCACCACCAGGCACAGGAGAATCTACTCCCTTACAGAGGCGACCACCTCCCCTCCCGCCCTCCCTGCATTCCCTGCACCCACAGAATCCGACAGCCACCAGGCACAGGAGAATCTACTCCCTTACAGAGGCGACCACCTCCCCTCCCGCCCTCCCTGCATTCACTGCACCCACAGAATCCGACCACCACCAGGCACAGGAGAATCTACTCCCTTACAGAGGTGACCACCTCCCCTCCCGCCCTCCCTGCATTCCCTGCACCCACAGAATCCGACCACCACCAGGCACAGGAGAATCTAGTCCCTCACAAAGGCGACCACCTCCCCTCCCGCCCTCGCTGCATTCACTGCACCCACAGAATCCGACAGCCACCAGGCACAGGAGAATCTACTCCCTTACAGAGGTGACCAACTCATCTCCCGCCCTCCCTGCATTCCATGCACCCACAGAATCCGACCACCACCAGGCACAGGAGAATCTACTCCCTTACAGAGGCGACCACCTCCCCTCCCGCCCTCCCTGCATTCCCTGCACCCACAGAATCCGACAGCCACCAGGCACAGGAGAATCTACTCCCTTACAGAGGCGACCACCTCCCCTCCCGCCCTCCCTGCATTCACTGCACCCACAGAATCCGACAGCCACCAGTCACAGGAGAATCTACTCCCTTACAGAGGCGACCACCTCCCCTCCCGCCCTCCCTGCATTCACTGCACCCACAGAATCCGACAGCCACCAGTCACAGGAGAATCTACTCCCTTACAGAGGCGACCACCTCCTCTCCCGCCCTACCTGCATTCCCTAAACCCACAGAATCCGACAGCCACCAGGCACAGGAGAATCTACTCCCTTACAGAGGCGACCACCTCCCCTCCCGCCCTCCCTGCATTCCCTACAACCACAGAATCCGACCACCACCAGGCACAGGAGAACCTACTCCCTTGCAGAGGTAACTACCTCCTCTCCCGCCCTACCTGCATTCCCTACATCCACGGAATCCGACCACCACCAGGCACAGGAGAATCTACTCCCTTACAGAGACGACCACCTCCTCTCCCGCCCTCCCTGCATTCCCTGCACCCACAGAATCCGACAGCCACTAGGCACAGGAGAATCTACTCCCTTACAGAGGAGACCACCTCCCCTCCCGCCCTCCCTGCATTCCCTAAACACACAGAATCCGACCACCACCAGGAACAGGAGAATCTACTCCCTTACAGAGGCGACCACCTCCCCTCCCGCCCTCCCTGCATTCACTGCACCCACAGAATCCGACCACCACCAGTCACAGGAGAATCTACTCCCTTACAGAGGCGACCACCTCCCCTCCCGCCCTCCCTGCATTCCCTGCACCCACAGAAACCGACAGCCACCAGGCACAGGAGAATCTACTCCCTTACAGAGGTGACCACCTCCTCTCCCGCCCTCCCTGCATTCCCTAAACCCACAGAATCCGACCACCACCAGGCACAGGAGAATCTACTCCCTTACAGAGGTAACCACCTCCTCTCCCGCCCTCCCTGCATTCCCTAAACCTACAGAATCCGACCACCACCAGGCACAGGAGAATCTACTCCCTTACAGAGGCGACCACCTCCCCTCCCGCCCTCCCTGCATTCCCTAAACCTACAGAATCCGACCACCACCAGGCACAGGAGAATCTACTCCCTTACAGAGGCGACCACCTCCCCTCCCGCTCTCCCTGCATTCCCTAAACCTACAGAATCCGACCACCACCAGGCACAGGAGAATCTACTCCCTTACAGAGGCGACCACCTCCCCTCCCGCTCTCCCTGCATTCCCTACACCCACAGAATCCGACAGCCACCAGGCACAGGAGAATCTACTCCCTTACAGAGGTGACCACCTCCCCTCCAGCCCTCCCTGCATTCCCTAAACCCACAGAATCCGACCACCAGCAGGCACAGGAGAATCTACTCCCTTACAGAGGCGACCACCTCCCCTCCCGCCCTCCCTGCATTCACTGCACCCACAGAATCCGACCACCACCAGGCACAGGAGAATCTACTCCCTTACAGAGGCGACCACCTCCTCTCCCGCCCTCCCTGCATTCCCTGTACCCACAGAATCCGACAGCCACCAGGCACAGGAGAATCTACTCCCTTACAGAGGTGACCACCTCCCCTCCCGCCCTCCCTGCATTCCCAAAACCCACAGAATCCGACCACCACCAGGCACAGGAGAATCTACTCCCTTACAGAGGTGACCACCTCCCCTCCCGCCCTCCCTGCATTCCCTACACCCACAGAATCTGACCACCTCCAGGCACAGGAGAATCTACTCCCTTACAGAGGTGACCACCTCCTCTCCCGCCCTCCCTGCATTCCCTACACCCACAGAATCCGACCACCACCAGGCACAGGAGAATCTACTCCCTTACAGAGGCGACCACCTCCCCTCCCGCCCTCCCTGCATTCCCTACACCCACAGAATCCGACCACCAGCAGGCACAGGAGAATCTACTCCCTTACAGAGGCGACCACCTCCCCTCCCGCCCTCCCTGCATTCACTGCACCCACAGAATCCGAGAGCCACCAGGCACAGCAGAATCTACTCCCTTACAGAGGCGACCACCTCCTCTCCCGCCCTCCCTGCATTCACTGCACCCACAGAATCCGACAGCCACCAGGCACAGGAGAATCTACTCCCTTACACAGGTGACCACCTCCCCTCCCGCCCTCCCTGCATTCCCTACATCCACAGAATCCGACCACCACCAGGCACAGGAGTATCTGCTCCCTTACAGAGGCGACCACCTCCTCTCCCGCCCTCCCTGCATTCACTGCTCCCACAGAATCCGACAGCCACCAGTCACAGGAGAATCTACTCCCTTACAGAGGTGACCACCTCCCCTCCCGCCCTCCCTGCATTCCCTACACCCACAGAATCCGACCACCACCAGGCACAGGAGAATCTACTCCCTGACAGAGGCGACCACCTCCTCTCCCGCCCTCCCTGCATTCCCTACACCCACAGAATCCGACCACCACCAGGCACAGGAGAATCTACTCCCTTACAGAGGCGACCACCTCCCCTCCCGCCCTCCCTGCATTCCCTACACCCACAGAATCCGACCACCTCCAGGCACAGGAGAATCTACTCCCTTACAGAGGCGACCACCTCCTCTCCCGCCCTCCCTGCATTCCCTAAACCCACTGAATCCGACCACCACCAGGCACAGGAGAATCTACTCCCTTACAGAGGTGACCACCTCCCCTCCCGCCCTCCCTGCATTCCCTGCACCCGCAGAATCCGACCACCAGCAGGCACAGGAGAATCTACTCCCTTACAGAGGTGACCACCTCCCCTCCCGCCCTACCTGCATTCCCTACACCCACAGAATCCGACCACCACCAGGCACAGGAGAATCTACTCCCTTACAGAGGCAACCACCTCCCCTCCCGCCCTCCCTGCATTCCCTGCACCCACAGAATCCGACCACCACCAGGCACAGGAGAATCTACTCCCTTACAGAGGCGACCACCTCCCCTCCCGCCTTCCCTGCATTCCCTACACCCACAGAATCCGACCACCACCAGGCACAGGAGAATCTACTCCCTTACAGAGGTGACCACCTCCCCTCCCGCCCTACCTGCATTCCCTACACCCACAGAATCCGACCGCCACCAGGCACAGGAGAATCTACTCCCTTACAGAGGCGACCACCTCCCGTCCCGCCCTCCCTGCATTCCCTACACCCACAGAATCCGACCACCACCAGGCACAGGAGAATCTACTCCCTTACAGAGGCGACCACCTCCCCTCCCGCCCTCCCTGCATTCCCTACACCCACTGAATCCGACCACCACCAGGAACAGGAGAATCTACTCCCTTACAGAGGTGACCACCTCCCCTCCCGCCCTCCCTGCATTCCCTGCACCCACAGAATCCGACCACCACCAGCCACAGGAGAATTTACTCCCTTACAGAGGTGACCACCTCCCCTCCCGCCCTCCCTGCATTCCCTACACCCACAGTATCCGACAGCCACCAGGACCAGGAGAATCTACTCCCTTACAGAGGCGACCACCTCCTCTCCCGCCCTCCCTGCATTCCCTAAACCCACAGAATCCGACAGCCACCAGGACCAGGAGAATCTACTCCCTTACAGAGGCGACCACCTCCTCTCCCACCCTCCCTGCATTCCCTACACCCACAGAATCCGACAGCCACCAGGACCAGGAGAATCTACTCCCTTACAGAGGCGACCACCTCCCCTCCAGCCCTCCCTGCACTCCCTGCACCCACAGAATCTGACCACCACCAGGCACAGGAGAATCTACTCCCTTACAGAGGTGACCAGCTCCTCTCCCGCCCTCCCTGCATTCCCTACACCCACAGAATCCGACCACCACCAGGCACAGGAGAATCTACTCCCTTACAGAGGCGACCACCTCCTCTCCCGCCCTCCCTGCATTCCCTGCACGCACAGAATCCGACCACCACCAGGCACAGGAGAATCTATTCCCTTACAGAGGCGACCACCTCCCCTCCCGCCCTCCCTGCATTCACTGCACCCACAGAATCCGACAGCCACCAGTCACAGGAGAATCTACTCCCTTACAGAGGCGACGACCTCCTCTCCCGCCCTACCTGCATTCCCTACATCCACAGAATCCGACAGCCACCAGGCACAGGAGAATCTACTCCCTTACAGAGGCGACCACCTCCCCTCCCGCCCTCCCTGCATTCACTGCACCCACAGAATCCGACCACCACCAGGCACAGGAGAATCTACTCCCTTACAGAGGCGACCACCTCCCCTCCCGCCCTCCCTGCATTCCCTGCACCCACAGAATCCGACAGCCACCAGGCACAGGAGAATCTACTCCCTTACAGAGGCGACGACCTCCTCTCCCGCCCTACCTGCATTCCCTACATCCACAGAATCCGACAGCCACCAGGCACAGGAGAATCTACTCCCTTACAGAGGCGACCACCTCCCCTCCCGCCCTCCCTGCATTCACTGCACCCACAGAATCCGACCACCACCAGGCACAGGAGAATCTACTCCCTTACAGAGGCGACCACCTCCCCTCCCGCCCTCCCTGCATTCCCTGCACCCACAGAATCCGACAGCCACCAGGCACAGGAGAATCTACTCCCTTGCAGAGGCGACCACCTCCCCTCCCGCCCTCCCTGCATTCACTGCACCCACAGAATCCGACCACCACCAGGCACAGGAGAATCTACTCCCTTACAGAGGCGACCACCTCCTCTCCCGCCCTCCCTGCATTCCCTACACCCACAGAATCCGACCACCACCAGGCACAGGAGAATCTACTCCCTTACAGAGGCGACCACCTCCTCTCCCGCCCTCCCTGCATTCCCTACACCCACAGAATCCAACCACCACAAGGCACAGGAGAATCTACTCCTTTACAGAGGCGACCACCTCCCCTCCCGCCCTCCCTGCATTCCCTACACCCGCAGAATCCGACCACCACCAGGCACAGGAGAATCTACTCCCTTACAGAGGTAACCACCTCCTCTCCCGCCCTACCTGCATTCCCTACACCCACAGAATCCGACCACCACCAGGCACAGGAGAATCTGCTCCCTTACAGAGGTAACCACCTCCTCTCCCGCCCTCCCTGCATTCACTGCACCAACAGAATCCGACCACCACCAGGCACAGGAGAATCTACTCCCTTACAGAGGTAACCACATCCTCTCCCGCCCTACCTGCATTCCCTACACCCACAGAATCCGACCACCACCAGGCACAGGAGAATCTACTCCCTTACAGAGGTGACCACCTCCTCTCCCGCCCTCCCTGCATTCCCTACACCCACAGAATCCAACCACCACAAGGCACAGGAGAATCTACTCCTTTACAGAGGCGACCACCTCCCCTCCCGCCCTCCCTGCATTCCCTGCACCCGCAGAATCCGACCACCACCAGGCACAGGAGAATCTACTCCCTTACAGAGGCGACCACCTCCCCTCCCGCCCTCCCTGCATTCCCTAAACCCACAGAATCCGACCACCTCTAGGCACAGGAGAATCTACACCCTTACAGAGGCGACCACCTTCACTCCCGCCCTCCCTGCATTCCCTAAACCTACAGAATCCGACCACCACCAGGCACAGGAGAATCTACTCCCTTACAGAGGCGACCACCTCCCCTCCCGCCCTCCCTGCATTCCCTAAACCTACAGAATCCGACCACCACCAGGCACAGGAGAATCTACTCCCTTACAGAGGCGACCACCTTCACTCCCGCCCTCCCTGCATTCCCTACACCCACAGAATCCGACAGCCACCAGGCACAGGAGAATCTACTCCCTTACAGAGGTGACCACCTCCCCTCCCGCCCTCCCTGCATTCCCTAAACCCACAGAATCCGACCACCACCAGGCACAGGAGAATCTACTCGCTTACAGAGGTGACCACCTCCCCTCCCGCCCTCCCTGCATTCCCTACACCTACAGAATCCGACAGCCACCAGGCACAGGAGAATCTACTCCCTTACAGAGGTGACCACCTCCTCTCCCGCCCTCCCTGCATTCCCTACACCCACAGAATCCGACCACCACCAGGCACAGGAGAATCTATTCCCTTACAGAGGCGACCACATCCCCTCCCGCCCTCCCTGCATTCACTGCACCCACAGAATCCGACAGCCACCAGTCACAGGAGAATCTACTCCCTTACAGAGGTGACCACCTCCTCTCCCGCCCTCCCTGCATTCCCTACACCCACAGAATCCGACCACCACCAGGCAAAGGAGAATCTACTCCCTTACAGAGGCGACGACCTCCTCTCCCGCCCTACCTGCATTCCCTACATCCACAGAATCCGACAGCCACCAGGCACAGGAGAATCTACTCCCTTACAGAGGCGACCACCTCCCCTCCCGCCCTCCCTGCATTCAATGCACCCGCAGAATCCGACCACCACCAGGCACAGGAGAATCTACTCCCTTACAGAGGCGACCACCTCCCCTCCCGCCCTCCCTGCATTCCCTGCACCCACAGAATCCGACCACCACCAGGCACAGGAGAATCTACTCCCTTACAGAGGCGACCACCTCCCCTCCCGCCCTCCCTGCATTCCCTAAACCCACAGAATCCGACCACCACCAGGCACAGGAGAATCTACTCCCTTACAGAGGTGACCACCCCCCCTCCAGCCCTCCCTGCATTCCCTGCACCCACAGAATCCGACACCCACCAGGCACAGGAGAATCTACTCCCTTACAGAGGCGACCACCTCCTCTCCCGCCCTCCCTGCATTCCCTTTCACCCACAGAATCCGACACCCACCAGGCACAGGAGAATCTACTCCCTCACAGAGGTGACCACCTCCTCTCCCGCCCTCCCTGCATTCCCTGCACCCACAGAATCCGACCACCACCAGGCACAGGATAATCTACTCCCTTACAGAGGCGACCACCTCCCCTCCCGCCCTCCCTGCATTCCCTAAACCCACAGAATCCGACCAGCACCAGGCACAGGAGAATCTACTCCCTTACAGAGGCGACCACCTCCCCTCCCGCCCTCCCTGCATTCCCTGCACCAACAGAATCCAACCACCACCAGGCACAGGAGAATCTACTCCCTTACAGAGGCGACCACCTCCCCTCCCGCCCTCCCTGCATTCCCTGCACCAACAGAATCCGACCACCACCAGGCACAGGAGAATCTACTCCCTTACAGAGGCGACCACCTCCTCTCCCGCCCTACCTGCATTCCCTGCACCAACAGAATCCGACCACCACCAGGCACAGGAGAATCTACTCCCTTACAGAGGCGACCACCTCCTCTCCCGCCCTCCCTGCATTCCCTACACCCACAGAATCCGACCACCACCAGGCACAGGAGAATCTACTCCCTTACAGAGGTGACCACCTCCCCTCCCGCCCTCCCTGCATTCCCTGCACCCACAGAATCCGACCACCACGAGGCACAGGAGAATCTACTCCCTTAAAGAGGCGACCACCTCCTCTCCCGCCCTCCCTGCATTCCCTAAACCCACAGAATCCGACCACCACCAGGCACAGGAGAATCTACTCCCTTACAGAGGCGACCACCTCCCCTCCCGCCCTCCCTGCATTCCCTGCACCCGCAGAATCCGACCACCACCAGGCACAGGAGAATCTACTCCCTTACAGAGGTGACCACCTCCCCTCCCGCCCTCCCTGCATTCCCTACACCCACAGAATCCGACCACCACCAGGCACAGGAGAATCTACTCCCTTACAGAGGTGACCACCCCCCCTCCAGCCCTCCCTGCATTCACTGCACCCACAGAATCCGACCACCACCAGGCACAGGAGAATCTACTCCCTTACAGAGGTGACCACCTCCCCTCCCGCCCTCCCTGCATTCACTGCACCCACAGAATCCGACCACCACCAGGCACAGGAGAATCTACTCCCTTACAGAGGCGACCACCTCCTCTCCCGCCCTCCCTGCATTCCCTGCACCCACAGAATCCGACACCCACCAGGCACAGGAGAATCTACTCCCTTACAGAGGTGACCACCTCCCCTCCCGCCCTCCCTGCATTCCCTAAACCCACAGAATCCGACCACCACCAGGCACAGGAGAATCTACTCCCTTACAGAGGTGACCACCTCCCCTCCCGCCCTCCCTGCATTCACTGCACCCACAGAATCCGACCACCACCAGGCACAGGAGAATCTACTCCCTTACAGAGGCGACCACCTCCCCTCCCGCCCTCCCTGCATTCCCTAAACCCACAGAATCCGACCACCACCAGGCACAGGAGAATCTACTCCCTTACAGAGGTGACCACCTCCTCTCCCGCCCTCCCTGCATTCCCTACACCCACAGAATCCGACCACCACCAGGCACAGGAGAATCTACTCCCTTACAGAGGCGACCACCTCCTCTCCCGCCCTCCCTGCATTCCCTGCACCCACAGAATCCGACCACCACCAGGCACAGGAGAATCTACTCCCTCACAGAGGTGACCACCTCCTCTCCCGCCCTCCCTGCATTCCCTGCACCCACAGAATCCGACCACCACCAGGCACAGGAGAATCTATTCCCTTACAGAGGCGACCACCTCCCCTCCCGCCCTCCCTGCATTCACTGCACCCACAGAATCCGACAGCCACCAGGCACAGGAGAATCTACTCCCTTACAGAGGCGACGACCTCCTCTCCCGCCCTACCTGCATTCCCTACATCCACAGAATCCGACAGCCACCAGGCGCAGGAGAATCTACTCCCTTACAGAGGCGACCACCTCCCCTCCCGCCCTCCCTGCATTCAATGCACCCGCAGAATCCGACCACCACCAGGCACAGGAGAATCTACTCCCTTACAGAGGCGACCACCTCCCCTCCCGCCCTCCCTGCATTCCCTAAACCCACAGAATCCGACAGCCACCAGGCACAGGAGAACCTACTCCCTTACAGAGGTAACTACCTCCTCTCCCGCCCTACCTGCATTCCCTACATCCACAGAATCCGACAGCCACCAGGCACAGGAGAACCTACTCCCTTACAGAGGTAACTACCTCCTCTCCCGCCCTACCTGCATTCCCTACATCCACAGAATCCGACAGCCACCAGGCACAGGAGAACCTACTCCCTTACAGAGGCGACCACCTCCCCTCCCGCCCTCCCTGCATTCAATGCACCCACAGAATCCGACCACCACCAGGCACAGGAGAATCTACTCCCTTACAGAGGTGACCACCCCCCCTCCAGCCCTCCCTGCATTCCCTGCACCCACAGAATCCGACACCCACCAGGCACAGGAGAATCTACTCCCTTACAGAGGTGACCACCTCCCCTCCCGCCCTCCCTGCATTCCCTACACCCACAGAATCCGACCACCACCAGGCACAGGAGAATCTACTCCCTTACAGAGGCGACCACCTCCCCTCCCGCCCTCCCTGCATTCCCTAAACCCACAGAATCCGACCACCACCAGGCACAGGAGAATCTACTCCCTTACAGAGGCGACCACCTCCCCTCCCGCCCTCCCTGCATTCCCTAAACCCACAGAATCCGACAGCCACCAGGCACAGGAGAACCTACTCCCTTACAGAGGCGACCACCTCCCCTCCCGCCCTCCCTGCATTCCCTGCACCCACAGAATCCGACACCCACCAGGCACAGGAGAATCTACTCCCTTACAGAGGTGACCACCTCCCCTCCCGCCCTCCCTGCATTCCCTACACCCACAGAATCCGACCACCACCAGGCACAGGAGAATCTACTCCCTTACAGAGGCGACCACCTCCTCTCCCGCCCTCCCTGCATTCCCTTTCACCCACAGAATCCGACCACCACCAGGCACAGGAGAATCTACTCCCTTACAGAGGTGACCACCTCCCCTCCCGCCCGCCCTGCATTCCCTAAACCCACAGAATCCGACCACCACCAGGCACAGGAGAATCTACTCCCTTACAGAGGTGACCACCTCCCCTCCCGCCCTCCCTGCATTCCCTAAACACACAGAATCCGACCACCACCAGGCACAGGAGAATCTACTCCCTTACAGAGGCGACCACCTCCCCTCCAGCCCTCCCTGCACTCCCTGCACCCACAGAAACCGACCACCACCAGGCACAGGAGAATCTACTCCCTTACAGAGGTAACCACCTCCTCTCCCGCCCTCCCTGCATTCCCTAAACCTACAGAATCCGACCACCACCAGGCACAGGAGATTCTACTCCCTTACAGAGGCGACCACCTCCCCTCCCGCCCTCCCTGCATTCCCTGCACCCACAGAATCCGACCACCACCAGGCACAGGAGAATCTACTCCCTTACAGAGGTAACCACCTCCTCTCCCGCCCTCCCTGCATTCCCTAAACCTACAGAATCCGACCACCACCAGGCACAGGAGAATCTACTCCCTTACAGAGGTGACCACCTCCCCTCCCGCCCTCCCTGCATTCCCTAAACCCACAGAATCTGACCACCACCAGGCACAGGAGAATCTACTCCCTTACAGAGGTGACCACCCCCACTCCAGCCCTCCCTGCATTCCCTGCACCCACAGAATCCGACCACCACCAGGCACAGGAGAATCTACTCCCTTACAGAAGCGACCACCTCACCTCCCACCCTCCTGCATTCCCTGCGCCCACAGAATCCAACCACCACCAGGCACAGGAGAATCTACTCCCTTACAGAGGCGACCACCTCCCCTCCCGCCCTCCCTGCATTCACTGCACCCACAGAATCCGACAGCCACCAGGCACAGGAGAATCTACTCCCTTACAGAGGTGACCACCTCCTCTCCCGCCCTCCCTGCATTCCCTGCACCCACAGAATCCAACCACCACCAGGCACAGGAGAATCTACTCCCTTACAGAAGTGGCCACCTCCCCTCCCGCCCTCCCTGCATTCCCTAAACCCACAGAATCCGACCACCACCAGGCACAGGAGAATCTACTCCCTTACAGAGGTGACCACCTCCTCTCCCGCCCTCCCTGCATTCCCTGCACCCACAGAATCCAACCACCACCAGGCACAGGAGAATCTACTCCCTTACAGAGGTGACCACCTCCCCTCCCGCCCTCCCTGCATTCACTGCACCACAGAATCCGACCACCACCAGGCACAGGAGAATCTAGTCCCTTCTTCTCATTCAACTACTGGCTGCGGCTCTTTTCTCCAGAAATGAGAAGGCTGAGGGGTGACCTGATAAAATGATGAAAAGTGTTCGATAGGGTAGTCATAGAGAAGATGTTTCCGCTTGTGGGTGAGACCAGAACTAGGGGCAATAAATATAAGACAGTCAATAATAAATCCAATCGGGAATTCAATAGAAACGTCTTCACCCAGAGAGGGGTGAGAATGAGGAACTCACTACCACAGGGAGTGGTTGAGGCGAATAGTATCGATACATTTAAGGGGGAAGCTGGATAAACACATGAGAGAGAAAGGAATAGGATATGGTGATGGGGTGAGATGAAGAGGGTGGGAGGAGGCTCGTGTGGAGCATAAACACCGGCACCGTCCAGTTGGGCCGAACGGCCGGGTTCTGTGCTGTAAATACGTTGTAATTCTATGTACTACTTTGCTGTAAAGCATCCAGATGTTTACGGAGACTCTCCTCTGAGGCGAGTGTTGCCCTCTGTTGTCTTTTCCGTCCTCCTTTCCCCGCTCACCGGGGATGCTCCTGCCCGCCCCCCTCACTTCACTGTGGATGCTGGGTGGGTGACTTGCTCTCTCGCTGGTGCCCTCTGCCCACCCCCCCCCCCAACGTGTTGGCGCCAGACCAAAGTAGGGGCTGCGGGTACAGCAATCCGACGCCAGCTCCTTCTTGTTTTACAAGTTGTGTATCCGGAAATTTCTAAACTGAAAACCGGAACACTGAAAGCCAGCTTTTAGAAATAGAAGGCAGTTTACTTCCACTGACTTCTTTGTCTCATGATAATGCAGGCATGAATTAACAAGGGGAGGCTTTCAATGAATTTCTCTCAGTCGCAAATCGAATATCAGAACGTGCATTTATATAGCACCTAGCCCGTCTTCAGAATGTCCCAAAGCGGTTCACAGCCAATGAAGTACTTATTGAAGTGTAGCCACTGTTATATAGATAAATGCGGCAGCCAATCTGTGCACAGCAAGCTCCCACAAACAGCAATGAGACCACCTAATCTGTTTTTTTATGTATATATATCTATATATTCGGCATGACTCTGGGGAGAATTCACCTGCTCTTCATCGAATATAAACATGGGATCTTTTACGTCCACCTGAGAGTTTTAACATCTCATCCGAAAGGCGGCACCTCCGACAGTGCAGCATTCCCTCAGTACCCGCACTGGACGTGCCGGCCTGGATTTTATGCTCCAGTCTCTGGAGTGGGACTTGAACCCACAACCTTCTGACTCGGAGGGAAGAGTGCTGCCCACTGAACCAAACTAGCATCGGCACTCGAGCTGTGAGCCCACCCCCCCTTATTTTGAGTCTTGCGCATCCCCCAATTTTCTTCACTCCACCATTGGCGGCCGTGCCTTCAGCTGCCTGGGCCCTAAGATCTGCAATTCTCTCCTAAGCCTCGCCAGCCTCTCTACCTCTCTCTCCTCCTTTAAGACGCTCCGTAAAACCGACCTCTTCAACCAGCTTTTGGTCACCAGTCCTAATATCTCCTTATATGGCTCGGTGTCAATTGCCTGATAACTCTCCTGTGAAGTGCCTTGGGAAGGTTTACTACGTGAAAGACACTATATAAATACAAGTTTTATTGGTGTTGAGACAGACTAAGAGATACCAATACAGAAGTCCCTGAAAATGTAAGTGCAGAATGACAAAGTTATTAAAAAAATGGCCAACAGCATTTTAAGTTTTATAAATAGTGACCTGGAGTACAAGAGTAAAGAAGTGATGATAAATTTGTTCAAAACATTGGTTAGGCCACAGTTCGAGTACTGTGTGCAGTTTTGGGAGCCTGGAATGTTTTACCACAGGGAGTGGTTAAGGCAGAGACCATTGAATCTTTTCAGGAAGACCGGTTGAATATTTGAAGCTGAGGAAGATACAGGACTATCGGGGGAGAGAAAGAGAGAGAGAGCAAGGAAGTGGGATAGGTTTGGGGTTGCTCTGGCAATGAGCCAGCACAGACCTGAAGGGCCGAATGGCCCCCTTCTGCGCTGTGAACTCCGTTGAATTTTTTTAAAGTTGTCACTAAGCGAGTACAGAGAGATGTTCGGAGAAATTCCTTTACCCTGAGGGTTGGTGGAGCTTGGAATGGTTTGCCGCAGGGAATGGTCACGGCCGAGAACATTGCAACCATTAAGGAAAAGTAGATCAATATTTGAGGGAAATACAGGACATATAGGGAAAGAATGGGGCAGTGGGATTAGATTTGGACTGCAAAGAGAGCCGGCACAGACGCAATGGGCTGAATGCACTCCTTCCGCGCTGTAAATGCCTATGGTCCTATGGACTGGTGGAATGGGATGAGTGCTGTAGGTGGCTTGAGCGATGGGGAGGGGGCGTGGGGGAAGGGAGGGCGGTCTGCTCCCAACCCCTATCCCGGTAGAGTCATAGAGTCATAGAGTTATACAGCACAGAAAGAGGCCCTTCGGCCCATCGTGTCTGCGCCGACCATCAATCCCTGTCCTGTCTAATCCCATTTTCCAGCATTTGGTCCATAGCCTTGTATGCAATGGCATTTCAAGTGCTCATCTAAATGCTTCTTGAATGTTGTGAGGGTTCCTGCCTCTACCACCCTTTCAGGCAGTGAGTTCCAGATTCCAACCACCCTCTGGGTGAAAAAGTTCCTCCTCAAATCCCCTCTAAACCTTCTGCCCCTTACCTTGAATCTATGCCCCCTTGTTATTGTCCCCCCTACTAAGGGGAAAAGTTCCTCTTTATCTACCCTATCTATGCCCCTCATCATTTTGTACACCTCAATCAGGTCCCCCCTCAGCCTTCTTTGCTCCAAGGAAAACAACCCCAGCCTGTTTAGTCTTTCTTCATAGCTGAGGCGCTCCATCCCAGGTAACATCCTGGTGAATCTCCTCTGCACCCTCTCCAAAGCAATCACATCCTTCCTATAGTGAGGCGACCAGAACTGCACACAGTACTCCAGCTGTGGCCTCACCAGCGTTTTGTACAGCTCCATCATAACCTCCCTGCTCTTATATTCTATGCCTCGGCTAATGAAGGCAAGTATCCCATATGCCTTTTTAACCACCTTATCTACCTGTTCCGCTGCCTTCAGGGATCTATGTACATGTACACCAAGGTCCCTCTGACCCTCTGTACTTCCTAGGGTCCTACCACTCATTGTGTATTCCCTTGCCTTATTTGTCCATCCAAAATGCATCACCTCGCACTTTTCAGGGTTAAATTCCATTTGCCACTTTTCCGCCCATCTGACCAACCCGTTTATATCGTCCTGTAGCCTGAGGCTTTCCTCCTCGCAATTTACCACCCCACCAATTTTCGTGTCATCTGCAAACTTACTGATCATACCTTTTACATTCTCATCCAAATCATTTATGTAGATCACAAACAGCAAGGGTCCCAGCACCGATCCCTGAGGTACCCCACTGGACACAGGCTTCCAGTCACAAAAGCAACCTTCGACCATCACCCTCTGCCTCCTGCCACTCAGCCAGTTTAGGATCCAACGCGCCAAGGCACCCTGGATCCCATGGGCTCTTACCTTCTTGACCAGTCTCCTATGCGGGACTTTGTCAAAAGCTTTACTGAAATCCATGTAAACCACACCCACAGCATTTCCCTCATCCACACACCTAGTCACCCCCTCGAAAAATTCAATCAGATTGGTCAGACATGATTTACCCTTGACAAAGCCATGCTGACTATCCCCGATTAATCCTTGCCTCTCCAAGTGGAGACTAATTTTGTCCCTCAGAATTTTTTCCAATAATTTCCCTACCACAGATGTTAGGCTCACTGGCCTGTAATTCCCTGGTTTATCCCTGCTACCCTTCTTGAATAATGGTACTACGTTAGCTGTTCTCCAGTCCTCTGGTACATCCCCTGTGGCCAGAGAGGTTCTGAAAATTTGTGTCAGAGCCCCTGCAATCTCCTCCTTTGCCTCACACAACAGCCTGGGATACATCTCGTCCGGGCCTGGGGATTTATCCACTTTTTGGCCTGCTAAAACCGCTAGTACCTCCTCCCTCTCGATGCTAATATGTTCAAGTATGTCACAGTCCCCTTGCCCGATTTCTATGTCTACATCGTCTTTCTCCATAGTGAACACAGATGCAAAAAATTCATTTAAAACCCCGCCTACATCATCTGGCTCTACACACAGATTGCCACTTTGGTCCCTAATGGGCCCTACCCTTTCCCTGGTTATCCTCTTGCCCTTAATATACTTATAAAACATCTTAGGATTTTCCTTTATTTTGCTCGCCAGTGTTATTTCATGGCCCCTCCTCGCCCTCCTAATTTCTTTTTTAAGTATGCCCCTGCAATTTTTATACTCCTCTAGGGCTTCCTCCGTCTTTTGTCTTTTGTAACTGCCAAAAGCCCCCCTTTTTTTCCTAATGCATTTTTGTATATCCCTTGTCATCCAAGGTTCCCTTTGCTTGTTGGTCCCACCCTTGACCTTTACAGGAACATGTTGGCGTTGTACTCTCTCTATTTCCCTTCTGAAAGTCTCCCACTGCTTTGATGTGGATTTTCCTATAAGTAGCTGCTCCCAGTCCACTTTGGCCAGATCCTGCCTTATCATATTAAAATCGGCCTTTCCCCAATTTAGAACCCTTATTTCCGGGCCGTCTTTGTCTTTTTCCATGACCACCTTAAATCTCACCGAATTATGGTCACTATCGCCAAAATGCTCTCCTACTGACACTTCCACCACTTGCCCGGCTACATTCCCTAGAATTACGTCCAGTACCGCCCCCTCTCTTGTAGGACTTTCTACATGTTGGCTCAAAAAGCTCTCCTGGATGCACTTTAAGAATTCTGCACCCTCTAAGCCTTTCACACTCTGACTATCCCAATTAATATTGGGGAAGTTGAAATCCCCCACTATTATTACCCTATTATTTTCGCACTTCTCTGAGATTTGCCTACATATCTGTTCCTCTATCTCCCCCTGACTGTTTGGGGGCCTATAGTACAATCCCAGCATAGGCCCCCATAGATGAATATAATCCAGGCTGATACTCCCAGTGCGGTACTGAGGGAGTGCTACATAGTCGGAGGTGCCGTCTTTCGGATGAGATGTTAAACCGAGGACCCGTCTGCTCTCAGGTGGGTATAAAAGAACCCACGGCCACTATTCGAAGAAGAGCAGGGGGGAGTCCTCCCCAGTGTCCTGGGCCAATATTTATCCCTCAATCAACATCACTAAAAACAGATGATTTGGTGATTGTCACATGGCTGTTTGTGGGAGCTTGCTGTGCGCAAATTGTCTGCCGCGTTTCCTACATTACAACAGCGACTACACTTCAAAAAGTACTTCATTGGCTGTAAAGGGCTTTGGGATGTCCTGAGGTGGTGAAAGGCGTAGTATAAATACAAGTCTGTCTTTTTTACTAACTCACTGCCTGGACCATTTTCGGTGAAGGACAGTTGGCGACCATGGAACAGAAACTGACCACGAGTCCCCCGCCTTTCGGAGAGAAGAGCAAAACTAAACCAGAGTGAACCTGAGATGTAACTTCAGGGTCTTGGATCTATAACGGAGATGGGCGGGGACAGTTATTTAAGAGGGAAAGGCAGCTGCAGAATCGAGAGAGGCTGACTCGGAGTGGAAAGTGATTACCGGTAGTGCTTTGAAAAATATCCTTCAATTCGTATTTTGAACAGTTTGCCACCACTGAGATTTCCTGTGAGGCTTCAAGTATTGAAAACTATTAACCAGCAGCCCAGCATCACACAGAGGGGCTGTTTAACGCCTGCCTCTGACATTGTTTCTCGGTATCAATGTCCTTATTATTAGAAAGAAAAATCCTGCATTTTCACAGTAGCTTGTACAACCGCAAGACGTCCCAGAGCACTTTAAGTGTAGTCGCTGTTGTAATGTAGGAAACGCAGCAGCCAATCTGTGCAGAGCAAGATCCCACGAACAGCAACGTGGATAATGACCAGATAATCTGGTTTTATTTTGTGATGTTGCCCGAGGCATAAATATTGGCCCCAGGGCACTGGGGAAGAACTCCTCCTGCTCTTCTTCAAAATTGCAGCTGTGGGATCTTTTACATCCACCAAAAAGGGCAGACGGGGGCCTCGGTTTAATCTCTTATCCGAAAGACGGCACCTCCGGTAGCGCAGCGCTCTCTCAGTGCCGCACTGGAGTGTCAGCCTAGGTTTTTTTGCGCTCAGATCTCTGAAGTGGGACTCGAACCCGCGACCTGCTGAGTGCGGCCCACCGAGCCAGGGCTGACACTTGATTCCAGCACCAATTTCCCTCGCAGAGTCCGCACGGCGGGTTGTATGGGAAACCGAACCGCTTCACCCTGCTACAGCCAGGGTGTGTTTCTGGAGCTGGACAGTGCACAAGCGAGCTTCATCCTGTACCAGTCCAAGTCGTACCTGACCCAGTCATGACATTTTAGGATGTGGGACCTTATAACCTGTTGGGGCACGGAGTCTTTCATTCCACCAGTGTGCTGGATTCTGACCCGGGATCCCAGAATATCTCGCATTTAAAATGGAAGAACGTGGGTGTAATCTGCACGCACTGGGAATCTGACCAGAGGGTTTAAACTCACGGGGGGAGAAATTGGGTGAGTAGCGCCACCTGTTAGCGCCTAAAGAGGCAGTCAGTGGCTGTAGCGCCACTGGCTGCGTCTCCGGCGATATTCAGTAGGGGCGCTAATGGTGGCGTTAGGCATTTGCGCTGCGTCGCCACCAATGACATCATCGGTGTGCGCAGCGCCCCATTCGTGCCCCGTTCGCGATATTTGGTAGCGAACGCCGCAGTTGCGCCGCTCGCTACCCGCGCCCGGTTCACGGGGCCTTACTGTGCCGGCAGCGGCGCAAGTTAAGGTGGAGGTGCGGGGCGGCCGCTTTTTCGGCGGCCGCCTGCCAGCACCTCCGGCCCGGCCTCCTAACCACCCCCCCCCCCGCGGCATTGCCGGCTGTTTCCCGAGAGCCCGGCACTTCTCCTTGGTGCCGGGCTCATTTGCCGGCATTCGCGATCGGGGATCGCGCTGTTGCAGGCACCTCCCCCTTAACAGTGGGAGGAAGGCCTGCAGTACCGCAGCGTGCCGTGCCGCAGCATGTGGCGCTGCGGCACGTTGCGCTGCGATAATCAGTTTCAGTGCCCTAAGAGGGACGCGGAGCGCCTCGAGCCTCGCCCCGTCTCCCTCGAGGGGCACTGAAACTGAATTTCTGGCGATCGGTATTGTAATGATATCAGCAAATAGAGGTGGTATTTGCCTGTTTGATTATGATGCCTTACCAGCATGTTTGCATGTATTGATTGCTTGTGCCTGACCAGCAGAGGGCATGTGACAGAGACAAGCAAGGCAGTTTAGTTTAGTTTCAGTTTCGTTCTAGATGCATCACTAGCATGATGTCTCCTGTAAATGCTATTGAAAGAGTTGAACAAGCTTTTGATTAAAAGACATTCTCTTTCATAAATGTCTCGTCATTGAACCCACAAAGAAATCAATACATGGTGTCAGAAGTGACTGAAAGAGATGAAGAGAAAAAATCTGAAGTTAAATCAGCTCTCCACAAATTAGCAAGCCAAAAGAGAACATCGTTGCTTACCATTGGAGAATAGCTAATGAAGTGAAAAAATGGAAGGTTTACACCCACCGGCGACGCTTCAGTTGACAGGTAATGTGGCTGAAAATTGGAGGAGGTTCAAACAACATTTGGGGTTGTATTTATCAGCAATCGGAGCTGACGAGAAAGGTGATAAAATGAAAGCGTCACTGTTCTTACATGTCGTGGGTGATGAAGCGCTGGAGGTGTATAATAACTTCACATTCGCTGCTGATGGAGACAAAATGAAGTTAGATAAAATAATGGAACAGTTTGAGGCCTACTGCATACCTAAACGTAACGTGACGTTTGAGAGGCACAGATTTTTCACATGTGTACAGAAAACGGGAGAGACTATTGATCAGTATGTGACTGAACTGAGAAACCTTGATCATGATAATGATAATGTAAGTTCATTAAGTGTTACAGTTAAAATGCAGATTAATACAAAGAAAACATGTTGTTAGTTAAAAGTAAAATACTTTTGTTTTAAGAAAAGGAGATGTAATGATATCAGCAAATAGAGATGGTATTTGCCTGTTTGATTATGATGCCTTACCAGCATGTTTGCATGTATTGATTGCTTGTGCCTGACCAGCAGAGGGCATGTGACAGAAACAAGCAAGGCAGTTTAGTTTAGTTTCAGTTTCGTTCTAGATGCATCACTAGCATGATGTCTCCTGTGAATGCTATTGAAAGAGTTGAACAAGCTTTAGATTAAAAGACATTCTCTTTCATAAATGTCTCATCATTGAACCCACAAAGAAATCAATACAGGTATCACACCGATTGCTGCGCTAAATCCTGCGCTTAGCCGACTTTTGCGCCACTTTGGCGCCTCAACCCAATTTCTAGGCCACGGAGTCAGACGAAATATATGAAGTCAGATGAAGCATCGTCCGCATGGCCGATACAAGACTCCCAAAACAAGCGCTCTACTCGGAGCTCCGACACAGCAAGAGAGCCCCAGGTGGACAGAGGAAATGCTTCAAGGGCACCCTCAAAGCCTCCTTGGAAAAGTACAACATCCCCACCAACACCTGGGAATCCCTGGCCCAAGACCGCACAAAGTGGAGGAGAAGCATCCGGGAAGGCGCCGAACACCTCGAGTCTCTTCGCCGGGAGCAAGCGGAAGCCAAGCGCAAACAACGGAAGGAGCGCACGTCAACCCAAGCACCCCGCCCGCCCCTTCAACCACCGTCTGCCCCACCTGTGACAGAGACTGTAGGTCCCGCATTGGACTCATCAGTCACCTGAGAACTCATTTTTAATGTGGAAGCAAGTCATCCTCGGTTCCGAGGGACTGCCTAAGAAGAAGAAGAAGGCTAACCCTCGATTATTCAACCAATTTCTTTTCCTTCCCTCCATTATGGTGGATGATTGAGGTCCAATTTGTAACTTAAAAGTTAGCAAAAATGATTAGAAGTTAGAAAGTAAATGAATTGATGCTTCCATTCATTCCAATCGGCATACTACGGTTTCTTGGAACATTTGGGTATTTGTGAATACTCCTGGGGTCTAACTTTAAACGGCATTGATGGGAAGAGGGCAGTGTAGGCGGGAAGAGCCTTTGAGCAGAAGATTGTGACAGTTTTTTATGTTCATTTGATTTATTTTTCTGATCTGCAGAAATCAAACCTTCCTGCTAACATTCCAACATCAGCAAAGTGTTGAACTGCAGCCCGGCCTCATACAGTGGGAGCCTTTCATCGAACTCTCTCTAAGGTTAATGTGCACACTAGGTGAGGAGCAGACCAGTGCTCAGGATCGCAGCCCCCTTTACGCATCAGCCCCGGGCCCTGGCGTCATGGAGCGCTGCGGCTCACAGGAAAGCCCGTCGGTCCCCGGGTGTGTCGGTCTGGCGGCGGTGGGGACCCGTGTTTCCGATGGTCTCGCGAAGGACTCAGTGGCTCCGCTTCTGTCCCTCAAAGCCCGCGGAGCCGTTTTCAGTTCACCAGCTGTCAGATATGTTCGACCATCAGCCATCGGCCAGTTAGTACGGTCAAGTTTAGACCGGAGGTCCGTCGTGGCATCATTAGGCTGGCCACCAGTGCAGAAAGTGGACCTCTTTGTTCCCAATAAGACCCCATTGGTCTACAGAGAGTGATATAAAAGGATGGTGCACTGTAATTTTATTGGCAGTGAGATGACAGTGCAAGTAAGGCACAGAGTAAAGAAAGAAAGAATTGCATTTATATAGCGCCTTTCACGACCAGCGGATGTCCCAAAGCGCACTGCAGCCAATGAAGTACATTTTGAAGTGCAGTCAATTTGTAATGTAGGAAACGCGGCAGCCAATTTGCACACAGCAAGCTCCCACAAACAGCAATGTGATAATGACCAGATCATCTGTTTTTGTTATGTTGATTGAGGGATAAATATTGGCTAGTACACTGGGGTTAACTTCCCTGCTCTACTTTGAAATAGTGTCATGGGATCATTTACGTTCACCTGAGAGAGCAGACGGGGCCTCGGTTTCAACTCTCATCTAAAAGACAGCACCTCCAAAAGTGCAGCGCTCCCTCAGTACTGCACTGGAGCCTCTGTCTGGATTTATTGTGTCTCTGGAGTGGGACTTGAACCAACAACTTTCTGACTCACAAGCGAGGATGCTACCAACTGAGCCAGAGTTAAACCCTCCCTCAACTGTCCCGTCAACTAGACCCATGCCAGACACAGTCTAGGTTAGAGAGAGGGAACAGCTCCTAGCTGGCTAACCAAGTACTCTAGGGTCAGGTACAGCCTGGGTTAGATATACAGTGAGGCTCCCTCTACACTGTCCATCAAACCCTTCCTAATCAGGTACAGCCTGGTTTAGATATACAGTGAGGCTCCCTCTACACTGTCCATCAATCACTTCCCAACCAGTTATAGCCTGGGTTAGATATACAGTGAGGCTCCCTCTACACGCTCCATCAAACACTTCACAATCAGGTATAGCCCGGGTTAGATATAGAGTGAGGCACCCTCTACACTGTCCATCATACACTTCCAAATCAGGTACAGCCCGGGTTAGATACACAGTGAGGCTCCCTCTACACTGTCCATCAAACACTTCCAAATCAGGTACAGCCTGGGCTAGATATACAGTGAGGCTCCCTCTACACCGTCCATCAAACACTTCCCAACCAGGTACAGCCTGGGTTAGATATACAGTGAGGCTCCCTCTACACTGTCCATCAAACACTTCCCAATCAGGTACAGCCTAGGTTAGATATACAGTGAGGCTCCGTCTACACTCTCCTTCTATGCTTCTAGATTCACTTCTATGTTTCTATATTCAAGAAGGAGTTGGATATATTTCTTAAGGCTAAAGGAATCAAGGGGTATGGGGAGAAAGCAGGGACGGGTACTGAATTTGGATGATCAGCCATGATCGCATTGAATGGCGGAGCAGGCTCGAGGGGCCGAAGGGCCTACTCCTGCTCCTATCTTCTATGTTTCTATGTTTCTCTCCATCAAACACTTCCCAATCAGGTACAGCCTGGGTTAGATATACAGCGAGGCTCCCTCTACACTGTCCATCAAACACTTCCCAATCAGGTACAGCCTGGTCTAGATATAAAGTGAGCATGCATCTACACTGTCCATCAAACACTTCCCAATCGGGTACAGCCTGGGTTAGGTACAAAGTGAGGCTCCCTCTACACTGTTGGTCAAACACTCCCCATACAGGTACAGCCTGGGTTACATATACAGTGAGGCTCCCTCCACACGCTCCATCAAACACTTCCCAATCAGGTACAGCCCGGGTTAGATTTGCAGTGAAGCTCCCTCTACACTGTCCATCAAACACTTCCCAATCAGGTACAGCCTGGTTTAGATATACAGTGAGGCTCCCTCTACACTGTCGATCAAACACTTCCAAATCAGGTACAGCCTGGTTTATATATACAGTGAGGCTCCCTCT
Source organism: Somniosus microcephalus (assembly GCF_052327205.1). Taxonomy (NCBI): domain Eukaryota; kingdom Metazoa; phylum Chordata; class Chondrichthyes; order Squaliformes; family Somniosidae; genus Somniosus; species Somniosus microcephalus. Next base: position 152,884,793 of record NW_028225179.1, read on the forward strand.
ACACTGTCCATCAAACACTTCTCAGTCAGGTACAGCCTGGGTTAGATATACAGTGAGGCTCCCACTACACTCTCCATCAAACACGTCCCAATCAGGTACAGCCTGGTCTAGATATAAAGTGAGCATCCCTCTACACTGTCCATCAAACACTTCCCAATCAGGTACACTCTGGTCTAGATATAAAGTGAGCATGCTTCTACACTGTCCATCAAACACTTCCCAATCGGGTACAGCCTGGGTTAGATATACAGTGAGGCTCCCTCTACACTGTTGATCCAACACTCCCCAATCAGGTATAGCCTGGGTTAGATATACAGTGAGGCTCCCTCTACACGCTCCATCAAACACTTCCCAATCAGGTACAGCCTGGGTTAGATATACAGTGAGGCTCCCTCTACACTGTCCAACAGACACTTCCCAATCAGGTACAGCCTGGTCTAGATATACAGTGAGGCTCCCTTTACACTCTCCATCAAACACTTCTCAATCAGGTACAGCCCGGGTTAGATATACAGTGAGGCTCCCTCTACACTGTCCATCAAACACTTCCCAATCAGGTACAGCCTGGGTTAGATATACAGTGAGGCTCCCTCTACACTGTCCATCAAACACTTCCAAATCAGGTACAGCCTGGGTTAGATATACAGTGAGGCTCCTTCTACACTGTCCATCAAACACTTCTCAATCAGGTACAGCCCGGGTTAGATATACAGTGAGGCTCCCTCTACACTGTCCATCAAACACTTCCCAATCAGGTACAGCCTGGGTTAGATATACAGTGAGGCTCCCTCTACACTGTCCATCAAACACTTCCCAATCAGGTACAGCCTGGGTTAGATATACAGTGAGGCTCCCTCTACACTGTCCATCAAACACTTCCCAATCAGGTACAGCCTGGGTTAGATATATGTAGTGTATGTAACTGTTCTACCTTTAAGAGAACTATTGTATGTAACCGTCCACCTTTAAGAGAACTATTTTAGGTGTGGCACTACTTTATCCTGGCTGCTGTATACTGTAATACCGACGGTGACCACACCGGTATATAAGTGCTGTGGCAGAATTTATTGGGCAGATTCGCCCTGACCTTCGAATAGTAAAGTCCTGTTTAAGTTACTCTTGTAGTCTGTGTATTACTTCGCTATACAACCCACAGACTTTACAGTGGCGACGAGTTCGATCTTACCCTGCGGCAACAATACTTCTGAAGAAGTAAACGAGCGTCGAAAAGAGGCACCCGCCCTCGTCGTTTTGCTGAGAGAAAACTCGAGTCTGCAGACCAAGAAAGGAGGAAGATTTCAAACACGAAGTCTTCCATCAGCAAGAGGCACGATTGTCGCTTCTGCCACGGTGGTGAGTGAGCCGATCAACACGAGAAGCAAGTCGGCCACGGTGACTGTGAGTAAAGGGAAAATAGAAACAAATAAACGGAGGATAAGGGCGGTGCACTCGACCACGGTCGAGGGGGAAAGGAGCCGGACAGAAGTCGGGCCCAGAGGCGCTGAGACGGGGCAGCGTGGAGCACGGAAGCCGCGGTACAAGCGGGCTGGGGAGCGTTGTGAGACGGCTAGACCGCGACGGCGAAAAAGGCCAGACAACTACCGCGACCACAAGGCGCTGCGACCGGGATCGTAAGGCGCGGGAAGATATAAAAATAAATAAGCCACGGAGAACTCAGCCGCAGCCGGGGAGGAAAGCACCGGACTGCGAGAGGGCTGGGAGGCGCGATTGGAGCGAAAAAGGCCGGGCACCTACTGAGGCCGCGAGGCGCTGCGACCGGGATCATAAGGCGCGGAGGCAATAAATAAATAAATAACTAAATAACCCGCGAAGAATCAGCCGCAGCCGGGGAGGAAAGGACCGGACTGCGGGAGGTCTGGGAGAGGCATTTAAAGCCGCTGAGGGAGAGCCGTGCGAGCGGGAGAGACAGAGCCCGAGAGAGAGCGAGCGAGAGCCGAGCGAGCGGGAGAGACAGAGCCCGAGAGAGAGCGAGCGAGAGCCGCGCGAGCGGGAGAGACAGAGCCCGAGAGAGAGACCGAGCGAGGTTCCGGCCAGCGGCTTGCAGCAGCTGCCGTGAAGGACCAGGAGCTGGATCTGTCTGACGCCAACTGGTTGTCCCCAGCGCCGGTTGCCCCTGCCGAAAAGAAGAAGGGGGGGGGGAACAAGGAACGCGATCGGCTTTTCTAGCGCGCGCTTCAGAATAAACTGAGGCCAGCGCGCAGGCTACAAACCCTGTAAACCAGCGGTCGTCGCCCGAGGGCAAAGCTTACCCCTCTCACCAGAGGAAGAAGTCAGGAGCGGGAAACCGCCATTTTGCCAGTAGGGGGGAAGAAGACAAGCGCGGGAAACCGCCATTTTGCCAGTAGGCGGGGAAGAAGACAAGCGCGGGAAACCGCCATTTTTTGGAAAAAAAAAGAAAAAGTTAAAAAGTTAAAGAGAAATCCTGTTGTTTCGCAGAAAGATAGTGGGAGATAGTGAAGATGCCTAAGCATGGTAACATCAACAACTTCGATGCCGAGGTGGAAGATTGGGCCACGTACGTAGAATGTATCGAGATATATTGTGAGGCCAATAAAATAGAAGGTGATGATAAAGCTATAACCTTGCTAAACTCGATGGGCGCGAAGACATACGGGTTATTGAAGCATCTTCTATCACCAGCTAAACCGGCGGATCAGACTTTCGATAATATTGTTGCTGTTCTGAAGGATCACTTGAACCCCACACCGCTGATGTTGGCGGAACGATTCAAATTTTATGCGAGAACGCAACGGAAAGAGGAAAGCAACGCGGAATACTTGGTCGAACTGCGTAGACTAGCGACATACTGCCAGTTTGGAGGAAATCTGACAGAGGCATTGCGAGACAAGTTCGTGTGCGGGTTGTCGAAGGAAGGAACGCAAAAGCAACTACTCGAAGAGAACGACCTTACACTTGAGAGGGCTGTCCTTATTGCAGCATCGCACGAAGCCACAGCGAAAGGAACTGTGGAAATGCAGCTAAAGGTAGCGGTACTCAGTGTGGATCAAATTACTTTGGGTACAACGAAATGTTATCGTTGTGGGAAGACAACACACGACCAGAACCAATGCTGGTTTAAAAACCAGGAATGTAGAAAATGTGGCAAACTGGGTCACATAGCTAAAGTATGCCGGTCAGGAAAGAAGACCAACAACCAAAAAAAGCCATCACAGGAAAAGTACAGCAAGGTACACAAGGTGGCTGAGAAGAGTTCAGACGATCAGAATTCGGATTCAGACCCAAACGGCCAGGAACTGGGTAGTCTGAGAATTCACAATGTGAGTAAGAAAGCTGACCTACAAACTATCTGGGTCATGCTAAAAATAGCCGGAGCCCAAGTGAAAATGGAGTTGGACACTGGATCAGCCCTATCAGTCATAAATCGAAGGGATTACAACCGGCTATTCTCACATAGACCCTTGAGAGATACCAAGTTCGTATTGCAGACATACATGGGGCATAAAGTATACCCCATGGGGAAGATAAGAGTCAAGGTGAGAGACAGGGGCAAAGAACACCCAGGAATGGACTTATATGTACTACCTGAGGGAGGACCACCACTTCTAGGATGGGAGTGGATCAAGAAAATAGACATGGAATGGCACTACCTAAAAGCAATAACGAGTGAGGACTCGGTGCAGACAATCAGCTCAGACTCTGAAATGGATGACGATAAGACCAGCCCAAGTATGAAAGACAAGGCTAAAATGGACTTGCTGACTGAGGTTGGAAAAACGAAGGCGTGCATAAAGGCTTATGCGCCAGAGGAGAACAAAGTTTCAGAACAGAATTCCACTGAACAACAACAACATAGTTTGACAGAGAATTCTGAGTCTGTCCAGTTTACAGACATATACATTACTGAGGAACACCGGGCTCAAACTCAACTTTATTTCAAATTACAACAGCAATTAGAACAATTGAGTCGCCGTCTTGAGCAAGAGACAACAGCAATGAAAAAGTTCTTGGACAGAGTGGGAGAATCTGGAAAGACAACAGAAGCAGCTGAGGGAGAAAATGGAGCAGGAGCACACAAACCGTCTGCGCGAGGAGGCCAAACGAATCAAAGCTGATTCGGTCTCTGAAGGTGCGTGCTCTAACCTGGTGGAGCAAGATGTTCAGCAACTGAAGGCGCTTGTTAGCAGGTTGCAGGCAGAAAAGGCTGATTTGGTCACCATGAATTCCGAGCTCCTACTGAAGTCGGGTGCAGCATCACCGGACGATTCAATTGTGGAAATTCGAATGGTGGGGGCTGCGGATGATGGCGAAGTAGAAACAGCAAAGGAGCCCCAGGGCAAGGTTCTAAACAGCCCTGCAGCTAATGGGAAATGGATGATGGCAGAAGAGTTAACAGTCAGCCAACTCCTCCAGGGCAAGGTTATAAACAGCCCTGCAGCGAATGGGAAAGGGATGATGGCAGAAGAGTTAACAGTCAGCCAACTCCTTCATATGCTGAGGGACAAGACTCTGAAATGGGAAAAACTTGAACACGAGCCTCAATCTTCAAAGAAAAGGGGTTCGGAGCTCTCAAAAGTTATTGAAATAGCTGAAGTGGCAACACAGACGGAGAAGACGGCAGCAGAGCAGCCCTTGGATGCCAAAAGTACGCTGACTCACGTCAATGTAGAACAACAGAATGCTGAAACAGCTACTTCAGTAGAGGGATTGAATAGTCCGATCAATCAATCTCCGAAGGAAGTTGAAGTATTGAAATCACAAATGAGGTCATTAGTAAAAGACTTGCTGAAAGCCCAGAAAAAGCTGGATGAAGCGGAACACATGAAGAATTCTCTTCAGGAGAGATGTCTGGATTTGGAACAAAAGCTGGCTAACGTCCAGCTGGGTAAGGAGGAAATAGAAGACCCTCTCGCTGGCCTAGCTCAGGACGACACCGAATATTACCATGATCTGTTGAGTGACACTGAATATTACGAGGACCTGGTCTGCCCAGCTTGTGCCGAGAACTCCCAAAGTGCCGAAATCAGGATGAATCACTTAAAGCCTAAGGAACATAGGGAGATGGTGGCGTTACAGCTGGCAGCTAACAATGGAGCCCCGAGAGTCTCCAAGAAGCAAAAAAGGAAAAGACGAAGCAGAAGATGATAACCATCTGAACCATTATTACCTCTACCCGATCACACACGTGGTCCCCCGAACGGAGCCAAATCAGTTGGAAAGTAGGAAAATTTCCCAAGGCAATCCAACTGTTTTTTGTTTGTTTTAAAAAAGTCAGCAATGCTGGTTCAGAAGTGATGGAAGTAAAGCTGTTAAGTCTAGGGAAGGACTATGGGAGGAGTCCCTCTAGCAAGGTGACCCGACTACACCATGGAGGCGTGGTCTGGACCGAGTCAAGAAGATCAGAGGCTGAATCTGTGAACTGTTTCCCGCAGAGACTGAATCTGTGAACTGTTTCCACAGAGACTACCTCTGTGAACTGTTGTAACATGAAGTTGGATATGTTATGATGTTATGTTAATGGGGAATAAGTATGTTGTAAGCTAAAAAGGGAGGATTGTAGTGTATGTAACTGTTCTACCTTTAAGAGAACTATTGTATGTAACCGTCCACCTTTAAGAGAACTATTTTAGGTGTGGCACTACTTTATCCTGGCTGCTGTATACTGTAATACCGACGGTGACCACACCGGTATATAAGTGCTGTGGCAGAATTTATTGGGCAGATTCGCCCTGACCTTCGAATAGTAAAGTCCTGTTAAAGTTACTCTTGTAGTCTGTGTATTACTTCGCTATACAACCCACAGACTTTACAATATACAGTGAGGCTCCCTCTACACTGTCCATCAAACACTTCCCAATCAGGTACAGCCTGGGTTAGTTATACAGTAAGGCTCCCTCTATACTGTCCATCAAACACTTCCCAAGCGGCGGACCTGGGTGAAGTGGCGGCGGCGGCGTTGCGAGAATAAAAGTGACGGCAGCAGCAGGTAGGCCCCACAGCAGCGGCGGACCTGGGTGAAGCAGCGGCGGAGGAGCGAATTTAAACCAAGGCGGCAGACCAGGTAGGCCCCACAGAGTCGGCAAACCAGGTAGGCCCCACAGAGGTGGCAGACCAGGTAGGTTTACCAATCTCAGAGCAGGAGAGAATTAGAAAGTAATCGAAGTGTGATGTCACCAGAAAGCAGGTAAGTGATTGGTTGGTGAGTATTTCTCTCTTTCTCCTTTTTTCCAAACATAAACTCTTTGGTTTATAGTTTCTAAGCTCTCTGTGGTGTATCGGGGACTGTTGGTAAACAAGGGCCCTTGAGTATATCATTTAATTATAGTGTAATTGGTGGTATTGATTTGAGTTAATTTAATTTAAATTAATTAAAGGGTAAGTCATGGCAGGAGAGCTTGGCCCCGTGGTATGCTCCTCCTGCACTCTCTGGGAAATCAGGGACACTTCCTGTGTCCCTGACGACCATGTGTGCAGGAAGTGTATCCAGCTGCAGCTACTGGCTGTCCGCATTGCGCCGCTGGAGCTGCGATTGAATACATACTGGAGCATTCGTGATGCTGAAGACGTCATGGATATCACATTTAATCAGTTGGTCACACCGCAGGTAAAGATTACACAGGCAGAAAGTGAATGGGTGACCACCAGGCAGAGTAGTAGGCGCAGGCAGGTAGTGCAGGAGTCACCTGTGGTCACCCCCCTCTCAAACAGATATACCACATTGGATACTGTTGAAGGGGATTCTTATCAGAGGAAGGTAGCAGCAGCCAACTTCCTGGCACCAGGGGTGGTTCTGCTGCACAGGACAGGAGGAAAAAGAGGGGTAGAGCTATAGTAATAGGGGATTCTATTGTAAGAGGAATAGATAGGTGTTTCTGCGGCCGCAAACAAGACTCCAGGATGGTGTGTTGCCTCCCTGGTGCAAGGGTCAAGGATGTCTCAGAGCGGCTGCAGAACATTTTGGAAGGGGAGGGTGAACAGCCAGTTGTCGTGGTGCATATAGGTACCAACAATATAGGTAAAAAACTGGATGAGGTCCTAAAAGCTGAAAATAGGGAGTTAGGAGGTAAATTAAAAAATAGGACCTCAAAGGTAGTAATCTCAGGATTGCTACCAGTGCCATGTGCTAGTCAGAGTAGAAATAGAAAGATATTTCAGATGAATACGTGGCTAGAGGAATGGTGCAAGGGGGAGGGATTAAAATTCCTGGGACATTGGAACCGGTTCTAGGGGAGGTGGGACCAGTACAAACTGGACGGTTTGCACCTGAGCAGGACCGGGACCGATGTCCTAGGCGAGTATTTGCTATTGCTCTGGGGGAGGGTTTAAACTAAAATGGCAGGGGGCTGGGAACCTGAGCAGGGAGACAGAGGAAAGGGAAACAAGGATAGAAGCAAAAGACAGGAAGGAGAAAAACAAAGGTGGCAGTCGGAGAAATCAAGGGTTTAAATCAAACATGGCCACAGTAAATAATAATTCTAAAAGGTCTAAAAGCGTTAAAAAAAACAAGCTTGAATGCTTTGTATCTTAATGCGAGGAGCATTCGTAATAAGGTGGATGAATTAGCTGCGCAAATAGAGGTAAACGAATATGATATGATTGGGATTACGGAAACATGGCTCCAGGGTGGCCAAGGCTAGGAACTCAACATCCAGGGGTATTCGATATTCAGGAAAGATAGGCAAAAAGGAAAAGGAGGTGGGGTAGCATTGCTGGTTAAAGAGGGGATTAATACAATTGTAAGGAAGGATATTAGCTCTGATGGTGTGGAATCTGTATGGGTAGAACTGAGAAATACCAAGGGGCAGAAAATGTCAGTGGGAGTGGTATATAGACCTCCAAACAGTAATGCGGAGGTTGGGGATGACATTAAAAGGGAAATTAGAGAAGTGTGCAATAAGGGCACAGCAGTTATCATGGGTGACTTTAATCTACATATAGATTGGGCTAACCAAATTAGTAACAATACTGTGGAGGAGGAATTCCTGGAGTGTATACGGGATGGTTTCCTGGACCAATATGTCGAGGAACCAACTGGAGATCAGGCCATCTTAGACTGGGTATTATATAATGAGAAAGGATTAATTAGCAATCTTGTTGTGCGAGGCCACTTGGGTCAGAGCGATCATAATATGATAGAATTCTTCATTAAGATGGAGAGTGAAGTAGTTGACTCAGAGACTAGGGTCCTGAATTTAAATAAAGGAAACTACGATGGTATGAGGCGCGAGTTTGATAGGATTGATTGGGGAATGTCACTCAAAGGGTTGACGGTGGATAAACAATGGCAAACATTCAAAGATCGCATGGATGAACTACAGAATTTGTTCATCCCAGTTTGGCATAAAAATAAAACAACAAAGGTGACTCAACCGTGGCTAACAAGGGAAATTAGGGATAGCATAAGATCCAAGGAGAGGACATATAAATTGTCCAGAAAACGCAGTAAACCTGAGGATTGGGAGCAGTTTAGGATTCAACAAAGGAGGACAAAGGGATTAATTAAGAGGGGGGAAATAGACTATGAGAGTAAGCTTGCATGGAACATAAAAACTGACTGTAAAAGCTTTCATAGATATGCGAAGAGAAAAAGATTGGTGAAGTCAAGCGGAGGTCCCTTGCAGTCAGAATCAGGGGAATTTATAATGGGGAACAAAGAAATGGCAGACCAATTAAATACATACTTTGGTTCTGTCTTCACAAAGGAGGACACAAATAACCTCCCAGAGATGTCAGGGAACATAGGGTCCAATGAGAGGGAGGAACTGAAAGAAATCAGTATTTGTAGGAAAATGGTGTTAGGGAAATTGACGGAATTGAAGGCCGATAAATACCCAGGGCCTGATAATCTACATCCTAGGGTACTTAAGGAAGTGGCCCTAGAAATAGTAGATGTATTGCTGGACATCTTCCAAAATTCGATAGACTCTGGAACAGTACCCATGGATTGGAGGGTAGCTAGTGTTACCCCACTATTCAAAAAAGGTGGTAGAGAGAAAATGGGGAATTATAGACCGGTAAGTCTGACATCGGTAGTGGGGAAAATGCTAGAGTCCATTATAAAGGATGTAATAGCAGAGCACTTGGAAAAAAGTGACCGGATCGGACAAAGTCAACATGGATTTACAAAAGGTAAATCGTGGTTGACTAATCTACTGGAAGATTTTGAGGATGTAACTGGTAAAATAGATAAGGGAGAACCAGTGGATGTGGTGTATTTGGACTTTCAGAAGGCTTTCGATAAGGTCCCGCATGAGAGATTAGCATGTAAAGTTAAGGCACATGGGATTGGGGGCAAGGTATTGACTTGGATAGAGAACTGTTTGGCAGACAGAAAGCAAAGAGTTGGAATAAACGTGTCTTTTTCCGAGTGGCAGGCAGTGACTAGTGGGGTACTGCAGGGATTGGTCCTGGGACCCCAGCTATTCACAATATATATTAATGACCTAGGCAAGGGAACTAGATGTAATATCTCCAAGTTTGCAGACGACACAAAGCTGGGTGGGCGTGTGTGCTGTGAGGAGGATGCTGAGAAACTCCAGGATGATTTGGACAGGTTGGGTGATTGGGCAGAAGCATGGCAGATGCAATATAACGTGGATAAATGCGAGGTTATCCACTTTGGTGTCAAAAACAGGAAGGCAGATTATTATCTGAATGGCAATAGATTGGGAGAAGGGGAAGTGCAACGAGACCTGGGTGTCCTTGTGCACCAGTCGCTGAAAGTAAGCATGCAGGTGCAGCAGGCGGTTAAGAAGGCAAATGGTATGTTGGCCTTCGTAGCGAGAGGGTTCGAGGACAGGAACAAGGATGTCTTGCTGCAGTTGTACAGAGCCTTGGTGAGGCCACATCTTGAGTATTGTGTGCAGTTTTGGTCGCCTTATCTGAGGAAGGATGTTCTTGACCTGGAGGGAGTGCAGCAAAGATTCACCAGGCTGATACCTGGGATGGCAGTAATGGCGTATGAGGAGAGATTGGGTCGATTGGCCTTATACTCGCTGGAGTTTAGAAGAATGAGAGGGGATCTCATTGAAACTTATAAAATTCTAACAGGACTAGACAGACTAGTCGCAGGAAGGATGTTCCCGATGGCCGGGGAGTCCAGAACCAGGGGTCACAGTCTAAGGATAAGGGGTAAGCCATTTAGGACAGAGATGAGCAGGAATTTCTTCACCAAGAGAGTGGTGAACCTGTGGAATTCTCTACCACAGAAAGCAGTAGATGCCAATTCATTAAATATATTCAAGAAGGAGTTGGATATATTTCTCAAGGCTAAAGGGATCAAGGGATATGGAGAGAAGGCAGGGACGGGGTACTGAATTTGAATTTGAACGATCAGCCATGATCACACTGAATGGTGGAGAAGGATCGAGGGGCCGAATGGCCTACTCCTGCTCCTATCTTCTATGTTTCTATGTTTCTATCTGGTAAAGCCTGGTCTAGATATAAAGTGAAGCTCCCTCGACACTGTCCATCAAACACTTCCCAATCGGGTACAGCCTGGGTAAGATATTCAGTGAGGCTCCTTCTGCACTCTCCATCAAACACTCCCAATCAGGTACAGCCTGGGTTAGATATACAGTGAGGTTCTACATAAGAACATAAGAAATAGGAGCAGGAGTAGGCCAATTGGCCCCTCGAGCCTGCACCACCATTCAATAAGATCATGGCTGATCTGATCCTAACCGCCAATCCACTATGACAGGACTATCTCCTGAATCTAACAGAATTAGACACACGAAACAGGAGCAGGATCAGGCTACACGGCCCCTGGGCCCGCTCCGCTACCCACAGGGCCATGACCGATCCGAACCTAGACTCATGTCCAAATTCCTGCCCGCTCCCCATAACCCTTAATTCCCTTTTCTTCTAGGAAACTGTCTATTTCTGTTTTAAATTTATGTAATGATGTAGCTTCGACAGCTTTTTGGGGCAGCATATTCCATGGACCTACCACCCTCTGAGTGAAGTAGTTCCTCCTCATCTCAGTTTTGAAAGAGCAGCCCCTTATTCTAAGACTATGCCCCCTAGTTCTAGTTTCACCCATCATCTGGAACATCCTCCCTGCATCCACCCGATCCAACCCCTTCACAATCTTGTATGTTTCAATAAGATCGCCTCTCATTCTTTTGAACTCCAATGAGTAGAGTCCCAATCTACTCAACCTCTCCTCATATGTCCATCCCCTCATCCCCGGGATTAACCGAGTGAACCTTCTTTGTACTGACTCGAGAGCAAGTATGTCTTTTCTTAAGTACGGACACCAAAACTGTATGCAGTATTCCAGGTGCGGTCTCACCAATACCTTGTACAACTGAAGCAATACCTCCCTATTTTTATATTCTATCCCCCTAGCAATGAAAGCCAACATTCCATTGGCCTTCTTAATCACTTGCTGCACCTGCATACTAACCTTTTGAGTTTCGTGCACCAGGACCCCCAGATCCCTTTGTACTTCAGTACTTTCCAGTTTCTTGCCATTAAGATAATAACTTGCTCTACGAATTTTCCTGCCAAAGTGCATAACCTCACACTTTCCAGTATTGTATTCCATCTGCCAAATCTCTGCCCACTTACTTAGCCTGTCTATGTCCCCTTGCAGGTTTTTTATGTCCTCCTCACTCACTACTTTCCCCCCCATCTTAGTATCATCTGCAAACTTTGATATGTTACACTCGGTCCCCTCCTCCAAATCGTTAATATAGATTGTAAAGAGTTGGGGACCCAGCACTGACCCCTGCGGAACACCACTAGTTACTGATTGCCAGTCTGAGAATGAACCATTTATCCCAACTCTCTGCCTTCTGTTAGATAGCCAATCCTCTATCCATGCCAGAATATTACCCCCAATCCCGTGATTTTTTATCTTAAGCAATAATCTTTTGTGTGGCACCTTGTCAAATGCCTTTTGGAAGTCTAAATACACTACGTCCACTGGTTCACCTTTATCCACCCTATATGTTACTTCCTCAAAGAACTCCAGCAAATTTGTCAAACATGACTTCCCCTTCATAAAGCCATGCTGACTTTGTCTTATTAAATTATGATTATCCAAATGTCCTGTTACTGTCTCCTTAATAATGGACTCCAAAATTTTACCTACCACAGATGTTAGGCTAACCGGTCTATAGTTTCCAGCCTTCTGTCTGCTGCCCTTTTTAAATAAGGGTGTTACATTAGCAGTTTTCCAGTCTGCCGGGACCTTTGCTGAGTCCAGGGAGTTTTGGAAGATTATTACCAATGCATCCACAATCCCTACCGTCACTTCCCTCAAGACCCTAGGATGTAAGCCATCAGGTCCAGGCGATTTATCCGCCTTGAGTCCCATTATTTTACCGAGTACCACTTCCTTAGTGCTTTTGATCATGTTTATCTCCTCCTATCCTATAGCCCCCTGCTTGTCCAGTGTTGGGATATTCTTGGTGTCCTCTACTGTAAAGACTGATACAAAATATTCATTCAGTGTTTTTGCCATCTCCATATTTCCCACCATTAATTTCCTGGTCTCATCCTCTAAGGGACCAACATTTACTTTAGCCACCCTTTTTCTTTTTATATAACTATAAAAACTCTTACTATTGTAAAGTCTGTGTGTTATATTACGAATTACTACACAGACCACAAGAGTAAACTTTAACAGGACTTTACTATTCGAAGGTCAGGGCGGAACTGCCCAATAAATCATTACACAGCACTTATATACCGGTGTGGTCACCGCCGGTATTACAGTATACAGCAGCCAAGATAAAGTAGTGCAACCCCTAAAATAGTTCTCTTAAAGGTGGACGGTTACATACAATAGTTCTCTTAAAGGTAGAACGGTTACATACACTGCAATCCTCCCTTTTTAGCTTACAATATACCTATTCCCCATTAAACATAACATCATAACATATATTCAACTTCATGTAAAAACAGTTCACAGATGTAGTCTCTGCGGGAAACAGTTCACAGATTCAGTCTCTGCGGAGGCGCCTCCTGCGCTTCCTGACTCGGTCGGGATAACGCCTCGGTGGTGTAGTAGTTCTCGGTGGTGTAGTAGGTTCACGTTGCTGGGGTGACTCATCCAATAGTCCTTCACTGGACTTAACAGCTTGAACTTCCGTAACTTCAGAACCAGCCTTGCTGACTTTTAAAGGCTCGAGTACCTTGGGAAGTTTTCCTACTTCCAAACTGATTTGACTCAGTTCGGAGGGACCACGTGGGTGACCTGGTAGAGGTGATAATGGTTCAGATGGGTCATCATCTTCTGCTTCGTCTTTTCCTTTTCTGCTTCTTGGAGACTCTCTGGGCTCCACTCCCAGCTGCATGCACAGTTCCTCCTCCTCTTCCTCCTGTTGCCGTATCAGCGCCACCATCTCCCGGTGTTTCTTAGACTTTTCGTGATTCTTCATGGTTTTTTTACTTTGGAAGACTTCCCCACAAGCTGGGCAGAACAGGTCGTGGTAATATTCGGTGTCGTCCAGGTAGTGGTAATAATCGGTGTCGTCCTGAGCTAGGCCAGCGAGAGGGTCCTCTATTTCCTCCATGCCCAGCTGGGCGTTAGCCAGCTTTTGTTCCAAATCCAGACATCTCTCCTGAAGAGACTTCTTCATGCGTTCAGCTTCATCCAGCTTTTTCTGGGCTTCCTGCAAGTCTTTTACCAATGACATCATTTGTGATTTCAATACTTCAACTTCATTCGGAGATTGATTGATCGGACTATTCAATCCCTCTACTGGAGCAGCTGTTTCAGCATTCTGTTGTTCTACATTGCCATGAGTCAGCGTACTCTTGGCATCCAAGGGCTGCTCTGTTGCAATCTTCTCAGTCTGTGTTGCAACCTCAGCTATTTCAATAACTTTTGAGAGCTCCGAACCCCTTCCCTTTGAAGATTGAAGCTCGTGTTCAAGTTTTTCCCATTTCAGAGTCTTGTCCCTCAGCATATGAAGGAGTTGGCTGACCGTTAACTCTTCTGACATCAGATGTTTCCCAGTATCGTCGTCATGTGTTTTTGACGTACAGGCTGCAGGACTGTTTGTAACCTTGCACTGGGGCTCCTTTGCTGCTTTTAATTCGCCATCATCCGCAGCCTCCACCATTCGAATTTCAACAAATGAATCGTCCGGTGATGCTGCACCCAACTTCAGTAGGAGCTCAGAATTCATGGCAACCAAATCAGCCTTTTCTGCCTGCAACCTGCTAACAAGCGCCTTCAGTTGCTGAACATCTTGCTCCAGCAGATTAGAGCACGCACCTTCAGAAACCGAATCAGCTTTGATTCATTTGGCCTCCTCGCGCAGACGGTTTGTGTGCTCCTGCTCCATTTTCTCCATCAGCTGCTTCTGTTGTCTTTCCAGATTCTCCCACTCTGTGTCAAAGAACTTTTTCGTTGCATTCATCTCTTGCTCAAGACGGCGAATCATTTGTTCTAATTGCTGTTGTAGTTTGAAATGGAGTTGAGTTCGAGCCCGGTGTTCCTCAGAAATGTGCATGTCTGAAGACTGGACAGACTCAGAATTCTCTTTCAACCTATGTTGTTGTTGTTCGGTGGAAATCTGTTCTGATACTTTGCTCTCTTCTGAAGCATTTATGCACTCCTTCGTTTTTCCATCATTAGTCTGCAAGTCCATTTTAGACTTGTCTTTTGCACATGGGCTGGTCTTACCATCATCAGTTCCAGAGTCTGAGCTGATTGTCTTCACCGAGTTCTCACTCTCTGCTTTGTCCCTGTCACTGTTGCATATGCCCTCATCCAGTATTCTGGCCAATCGTGCAGGTTTGACATTTTTCTTTCCGGAATCTACCGTTATTGCTTTTAGGGAGTGCCAGTCCATATTTATTTTCCTGATCCACTCCCGTCCCAGAAGTGGTGGACCTCCCTCAGGTAGTACATATAATTCCATTCCTTGGTGTTCTTTGCCCTTGTGTATCACCTTGACTTTTATCTTTCCGATAGGGTATACATTTTGCCCCGTGTATGTCTGCAATACTATCTTCGTGTCCCGTAGGGGAATATGTTTGAATAACTTTTTGTAATCTTGTTTATTCATGACCGTCAACGCCGCTCCGGTGTCCAAGTCCATTTTCACATGGACTCCTGCTATCTGCAGTGTGACCCAGATAGTTTGTCGGTCAGCTTCCTTACTCATATTGTGAATTCTCAGACTACCCAGTTCCTTGCTGTTGGAGTCTGAATCCGAATTCTGTTCATCCGAACTCTTCTCAGCCACCTTGTGTACCTTGCTGTACTTTTCCGGCGGTGACTTTTTTTTGTTGCTGGTCTTCTTTCCTGACCGGCATACTTTAGCTATGTGACCAAGCTTGCCACATTTTCTACATTCCTGGTTTTTAAACCAGCATTGGTTCTGGTCGTGTGTTGTCTTCCCACAACGATAACATTTCGTTGTACCCGAAGTCATTTGATCCACGCTGAGTACCGCTGCCTTCAGCTGCATTTCCGCAGTGCCTCTCGCTGCGGCTTCGTGCGATGCTGCAATAAGGACAGCCTTATCAAGTGTAAGATCGTTCTCTTCGAGCAGTCGCTTTTGTGTTCCTTCCTTCGACAACCCGCACACGAACTTGTCTCTCAATGCCTCTGTCAGATTTTCCCCAAACTGACAGTATTTCGCTAGTCTACGCAGTTCAACCAAGTACTCCGCGTTGCTTTCCTCTTTCAGTTGCGTTCTCGCATAAAATTTGAATCGTTCCGCTAACATCAGCGGTGTGGGGTTCAAATGATCCTTCAGGACAGCAACAATATTAGCGAAAGTCTGATCTGCCGGTTTAGCTTGTGATAGAAGATGCTTCAATAGCCCGTATGTCTTCGCACCCATTGAGTTTAGTAAGGTTAGAGCTTTATCATCATTTGCTATTTTATTGGCCTTACAATATATCTCGATGCGTTCTACATACGTGGCCCAATCTTCCACATCGGAATCGAAATCGTTGATGTTACCACGCTTAGGCATCTTCACAATCTTTCTGAGAAACAACAACGAAATTTTTCTTTAACTTTTTTTTTAAATGGCGGTTTCCCGCGCTTATCTTCTTCCCCGCCTCCGAGAATGGCGGTTTCCCGCGCTTGTCTTCTTCCCCGCCTAGCTGGCGGCTTCCCGCATTTCTTCCTCTGGCGGAAGGGGTAAGCTTTGCCCTCGGGCGACGACCGCTGACTTTCGGTTTATTCTGAAGCGCGAGAACAGCTGATTGAGTTCCTTGTTCCCTTTCCCGACAGGGGCAACCGGGCGCTGGGGACAACCAGTTGGTGGCGGACAGTTCCAGCTCTTGGTCCTTTGCGGAAAGCTGCTGTAAGCCGCTGGGCGGAAATCTCGCTCGGTCTCCCTCGCTCGGTCCCGTTCCCCCCTCGCTCGGACTCTGTCTCTCCCGCTCGCTCGGTCTCCCTTGCTCTCCCGCTCGCTCGGGCTCTGTCTCTCCCGCTCGCTCGGGCTCTGTCTCTCCCTCAGCGGTTTTCAATCTTGCCTCCCAGCCCTCTCGCAGTCCGGTCCTTTCCTCCCCCGGCTGCGGCTGAGTTCTCCGCAGTT
Source organism: Somniosus microcephalus (assembly GCF_052327205.1). NCBI lineage: Eukaryota > Metazoa > Chordata > Chondrichthyes > Squaliformes > Somniosidae > Somniosus > Somniosus microcephalus. Next base: position 152,901,289 of record NW_028225179.1, read on the forward strand.
TTATTTATTTATTTATTTATTTTATTACCTCCCGCGCCTTACGATCGCGGTCGCAGCGCCTCGTGGCCTCGGTAGCTGCCCGGCCTTTTTCACCGGTCGTGGTCGAGCTGTCTCACGACGCTGTTGCGTCTCCCAGCCCGCTTGTAGCCCGGTCTCTCACACCGGCTGCGTTCCCGCTTGTAGCCCGGTCTCTCACACCGGCTGCGTTCCTGCTTGTACTGCGGCTTCCGTGCCCTACGCTGCCCCAGTCTCGGCGCCTCTGGCCCCGACTTCTGTCCGGCTCCTTTCCCCGGCCGTGGTCGAGTTCACCGCCCTTATATCCTCCGTTTCTTTTTATTTTCTCCCCTACTCACAGTCAACGTGGCCGACTTGCTTCTCGTCGCTGATCAGCTCACTCACCACCGTGATAGAAGGGGCGACCACTGCCTGTTGCTGATGGAAGGCTTCATGTCAGAATTCTTCCTTCTTCCTTGCTCTGCAGACTCGAGTCTTCTCTCAGCAGAATGACGAGGGCGGATGCCTCTTCTCGACGCTCGTTAACTGCTTCGGATGTATCTCTGCCGCAGGGTAAGATCAAACTCGTCGCCACTGTAAAGTCTGTGTGTTATATTGCGAATTACTACACAGACCACAAGAGTAAACTTTAACAGGACTTTACTATTCGAAGGTCAGGGCGGAACTGCCCAATAAATCATTACACAGCACTTATATACCGGTGTGGTCACCGCCGATATTACAGTATACAGCAGCCAAGATAAAGTAGTGCAACCCCTAAAATAGTTCTCTTAAAGGTGGACGGTTACATACAATAGTTCTCTTAAAGGTAGAACGATTACATACACTACAACTATCTGTCTTTATATTTTTTGCTAATTTACTTTCATAATCTATCTTCCCTTTCTTAATCAATCTTTTTGTTATTTTTTGCTGTCTTTTAAAGTTTTCCCAATCCTCTATCCTCCCACTAGATTTGGCTACCTTATATGCCCTTGTTTTTAGTCGAATACTATCCTTAATTTCTTTACTTAGCCACGGATGGCTGTCTTTTCTTTCGCACCCTTTTTTTCTCAGTGGAATATACTTTTTTTGGAAGTTGTAAAATAACTCCTTAAATGTACACCACTGATCATGTATCGTCTTACCCTTTAATCTATTTTCCCAATCCACTTTACTCAATTCCGCTCTCATACCTTCATAGTCTCCTTTATTCAAGCTTAGCACACTTGTTTGAGATACAACCACCTCAACCTCTAATTGAATATGGAATTCAACCATGTTATGGTCACTCATTCCAAGGGGATCCTTTACTAGGACATTTTTAATTAATCTTGTCTCGTTACACAGGACCAGATCTAAGGTTGCTTGCCCCCTGGTCGGTTCAGTTACATACTGCTCAAGAAACCCATCCCTAATACACTCAATGAACTCATCCTCAAGGCAGCCCTGCCCAATTTGATTTGTCCAATTAATATGATAGTTAAAATCCCCCATAATTATAGATGTTCCCTTATTACAAGCCTCAACTATTTCCTGATTGATACTCCGTCCAACCGAGTTGCGACTGTTCGGAGGCCTATAGACTACACCCACTAGTGTTTTTTTCCCTTATTATTCCTTATCTCCACCCAAACTGTTTCATTATCCTGATCTTTTGACCCAATATCATTTCTCTATATTACAGTGATTCCTTCCTTTGTTAACATAGCCACCCCACCTCCCCTTCCTTCCTGCCTGTCCTTCCTGATTGTTAAATAACCTGGTATGTTTAATTCCCAGGCATTGTCACCCTGCAGCCATGTTTCTGTAATGGCCACAAGATCATACCCATATGTAGCTATTTGTGCCTTTAACTCGTCTATTTTGTTATGAATGCTACGTGCATTCAGATAGAGAACTTTCAAATGTGTTTTGTGACACTTAGTTCCTGCTTTTGCCCTTTTTATTACTTTACCTTTTACTCCATACCTTCTGCCCCTTCCTGACATGCTCTGGTTTTTAATTTCCCCCCTTGCTACCTAAGTCTATGACCTTCTCTGTTGTCATTTTTATTATTTGTTCTCTAGGAACCTCCCCCCAACTAGTTAGTTTAAAGCCCTCTCTACAGCCCTAGTTATATGATCCACCAGGACTCTAGTCCCAGCACTGGCCAAGTGAAGCCCGTCCCAACGGAACAGCTCCCTCCCACCCCAGTACTGGTGCCAGTGTCCCAGGAAGCAAAACCCATTTCTCCCACACCAGTCTTTGAGCCACGCATTTAACTCTCTTATTTTATTTGTCCTAGCCAAATTCGCTCGTGGCTCAGGTAATAATCCAGAGATTATTACCCTTGAGGTTCTGTTTTTTAATTTGACACCTAGCTGCTCATACTCCTTTAACAGAACCGGCTTCCTAGTCCTATCTATGTCGTTTGTACCAACATGGACCACGACGACTGGATCCACCCCCTCCCACTGCAAGTTTCTTTCTAGCCCAGAGGAGATGTCCTTAACCCTGGCACCGGGTAGGCAACACAGCCTACGGGACTCTCGCTCTTGGCTGCAGAGAACTCTATCTATCCCCCTAATAATACTATCCCCTACCACTACAACATTTCTATTTACTCCCCCCTCTTGAATGGCCCCCTGCTCCACGGTGCTGTGGCCAGGTTGCTCATCCTCCCTGCAGCCCCTGCTCCCGTCCCCACAGGGAGTAAGAACCTCGAACCTGTTGGACAAGAGCAAGGGCTGCGGCTCCTCCAACACTACCTCCTGGATCCCTGTACCTGTCTCACTCGTAGTCACACCGTCCTGTCCCTGACCATGGGCTACATCTGAATTAATTAACATCATAGGTGTGACCACCTCCTGATACACAGAGTCCAGGTACTTCTCCCCCTCCCCCTCCCCTTCTCTCTGCAGTCTCCATCAAACACTTCCCAAACAGGTACAGCCTGGGTTAGATATACAGTGAAGCTTCCTCTACACTGTCCATCAAACACTCCCCAAGCAGGTACAGCCTGGGTTAGATAGACAGTGAGGCTCCCTCTACACTGTCCATCAAGCACTTCCCAATCAGATACAGCCCGGGCTGATATACAGTGAGGCTCCCACTACACTGTCTATCAAACACTTCCCAATCATGTAAAGCCTGGGTTAGATATACAGTGAGGCTTCCTCTACACTGTCCATCAAACACTTCCCAATCAGGTACAGCCTGGGTTAGATATACAGCGAGGCTCCCTCTACACTGTCCATCCAGCACTTCCCAATCACGTACAGCCTGGTCTAGATATACAGTGAGGCTCCCTCTACGCTGTCCATCAAACACTCCCCAATCAGCTACAACCTGGGTTAGATATACAGTAAGGCTTCCTCTACACTCTCCATCAAACACTTCCCAATCAGGTACAGCCAAGTCTAGATATAAAGTGAGGCTCACTCTGCACTGTCCATCAAAGAATTCCCAATCGGGTACAGCCTGGGCTCGATATACAGTGAGGCTCCCTCTACACTCTCCATCAATCACTTTCCAATCAGGTACAGCCTGGATTAGATATACAGTGAGGCTCCCTCTACACTGTCTATCAAACACTTCTCAATCAAGTACAGCCCAGGTTAGATATACAGTGAGGCTCCCTCTACAATCTCCATCAAACACTTCCCAATCAGGTACAGCCTGGGCTCGATATACAGTGAGGCTCCCTCTACACTGTTCATCAATCACTTCCCAATCAGGTACAGCCTGTACTAGATATACAGTGAGGCTCCCTCTACATTGTCCATCAAACACTTCCCAATCAGGTACAGCGTGGATTAGATACAGAGTGAGGCTCCCTCTACACTGTCCATCAAACACTTCCCAATCAGGTACAGCCTGGGCTCGATATACAGTGAGGCTCCCTCTTCACTGTCCATCAAACACTTCCCAGTCAGGTACAGCCTGGGCTCGATATACAGTGAGGCTCCCTCTACACTGTCCATCAAACACTTCCCAATCAGGTACAGCCTGGGTTAGATATACAGCGAGGCTCCCTCTACACTGTCCATCAAACACTTCCCACTCAGGTACAGCCTGGGTTAGATATACAGTGAGGCTCCCTCTACACTGTCCATCAAACACTTCCCAATCAGGTACAGCCTGGGTTAGATATACAGTGAGGCTCCCTCTACAATCTCCATCAAACACTCCCCAATCAGGTTGAGCCTGGGCTAGATAAACAGTGAGGCTCCCTCTACACTGGCCATCCAGCACTTCCCAATCAGGTACAGCCTGGGTTAGATATAAAGTGAGGCTCCCTCTACACTGTCCATCAAACACTTCCCAATCAGGTACATGCTGGTCTAGATATACAGTGAGGCTCCCTCCACACTGTCCATCAAACACTCCCAATCAGGTACAGCCTGGGTTAAATATACAGTGAGGCTCCCTCTACACTGTTCATCAAACACTTCCCAATCAGGTACAGCCTGGGTTAGATATACAGTGAGTCTCCATCTACACTGTCCATCAAACACTTCACAATCAGGTACAGCCTGGCCCAGATATACAGTGAGGCTCCCTCTATAATGTCCATCAAAGAATTCCCAATCAGGTACAGCCTGGGTTAGATATAGAGTGAGGCTCCCTCTATACTGTCCATCAAATAATTCCCAATCTGGTACAGCCTGGGTTAGATATACAGTGAGGCTCCCTCTATACTGTCCATCAAACACTTCCCAATCAGGTACAGCCCGGGTTAGATATAAAGTGAGGCTCCCTCTATAATGTCCATCAAAGAATTCCCAATCAGGTACAGCCTGTACTAGATATACAGTGAGGTTCCCTCTACACTCTCCATCAAACACTTCCCAATCAGGTACAGCCTGGGTTAGATAGACAGTGAGGCTCCCTCTACACTGTCCATCAAAAGTTCCCAATCAGGTACAGCCTGGGCTGGATATACAGTGAGGCTCCCTCTACACTCTCCATCAATCACTTCCCAATCAGGTACAGCCTGGATTAGATATACAGTGAGGCTCCCTCTACACTCTCCATCAATCACTTCCCAATCAGGTACAGCCTGGGTTAGATATACAGTGAGGCTCCCTCTACACTGTCCATCAAACACTTCCCAATCAGGTACAGCCTGGGTTAGATATACAGTGAGGCTCCCTCTACACTGTCCATCAAACACTCCCAATCAGGTACAGCCCGGGTTAGATATACAGTGAGGGTCCTTCTACACTGTCCATCAAACACTCCCAATCAGGTACAGCCTGGGTTAGATATACAGTGACGCTCCCTCTACATTGTCCATCAAACACTTCCCAATCAGGTACAGCCTGGGTTAGATATACAGTGAGGCTCCCTCTACACTGTCCATCGAACACTCCCAATCAGGTACAGCCTGGGTTAGATATACAGTGACGCTCCCTCTACATTGTCCATCAAACACTTCCCAATCAGGTACAGCCCGGGTTAGATATACAGTGAGGCTCACTCTACACTGTCCGTCAAACACTCCCAATCAGGTACAGCCTGGGTTAGATATACAGTGAGGCTCCCTCTACACTGTCCATCAAACACTCCCCAATCAGGTACAGCCTGGGAGAGATATGCAGTGAGGCTCCCTCTACAGTCTCCATCAAACACTTCCCAATCAGTACGACAGCAAAATCAGGTACAGCCTGTGCCAAATATACAGTGAGTCTCCCTCTACAATCTCCATCAAATACTTCCCAATCAGATACAGCCTGTGTTAGATATACAGTAAGGCTCCCTCTACACTATCCATCAAACAATTCCCAATCGGGTAAACCTGAGTTAGATATACAGTGAGGCTCCCTCTACACTGTCCATCAAAAACTTCCCAAACAGCTACAGCCTGGGTTAGATATATAGTGAGGCTCCCTCTACGCTGTCCATCAAACACTTCCCAATCAGATACAGCCTGGGTTAGATATACAGTAAGGCTCCCTCTACACTCATAGAGTCATAGAGTTATACAGCACGGATAGAGGCCCTTCGGCCCATCGTGTCCGCGCCGGCCATCAAGCCCTGTCTAATCTAATCCCATATTCCAGCATTTGGTCCATAGCCTTGTATGCTATGGCATTTCAAGTGCTCATCCAAATGCTTCTTAAATGTTGTGAGGGTTCCTACCTCCACAACCCTTTCAGGCAGTGAGTTCCAGACTCCAACCACCCTCTGGGTGAAAAAGTTCTTTCTCAAATCCCCTCTAAACCTCCCGCCCTTTACCTTGAATCTATGCCCCCTAGTTATTGACCCTTCTACTAAGGGAAAAAGCTCCTCAGTATCCATCCTATCTATGCCCCTCATAATTTTGTACACCTCAATCATGTCCCCCCTCAGCCTCCTCTGCTCCAAGGAAAACAAACCCAATCTGCCCAGTCTCTCTTCATAGCTGAAGCGCTCCAGCCCTGGTAACATCCTGGTGAATCTCCTCTGCACCCTCTCCAAAGCGTTCACATCCTTCCTGTAGTGTGGCGACCAGAACTGCACACAGTATTCCAGCTGTGGCCTAACCAGTGTTTTATACAGCTCCATCATAACCTCCTTGCTCTTATATTCTATGCCTCGGCTAATGAAGGCAAGTATCCCATATGCTTTTTTTACCACCTTATCCACCTGTTCCGCCGCCTTCAGGGATCTGTGTACTTGCACACCCAGATCCCTCTGACCCTCCGTCTTGCCTAGGGTCTTACCATTCATTGTGCATTCCCTTGCCTTGTTAGTCCCCCCAAAGTGCATCACCTCGCTATTTTCTGGGTTAAATTCCATTTGCCACTGTTCCGCCCATCTGACCAACCCATCTATATCGTCCTGCAGACTGAGGCTACCCTCCTCGCTATTTACCACCCTACCAATTTTTGTATCATCCGCGAACTTACTGATCATACCTTTTACATTCATATCCAAGTCATTAATGTAGACCACAAACAGCAAGGGACCCAGCACCGATCCCTGTGGTACCCCACTGGCCACAGGCTTCCAGTCACAAAAACAACCTTCGACCATCACCCTCTGCCTTCTGCCACTAAGCCAGTTTTGTATCCAATGTGCCAAGGCACCCTGGATTCCATGGGCTCTTACCTTCTTGACCAGTCTCCTGTGCGGGACTTTATCGAAGGCCTTACTGAAATCCATGTAGACCACATCCACTGCGTTACCCTCATCCACAAACCTAGTCACCCCCTCAAAAAATTCAATCAAATTGGTCAGACATGATCTTCCCTTGACAAAGCCATGTTGACTATCCCTGATTAATCCTTGCCTCTCCAAGTGGAGACAAATTTTGTCCCTCAGAATTTTTTCCAATAATTTTCCTACCACTGATGTTAGGCTCACTGGCCTGTAGTTCCGCGGTTTTTCCCTACTTCCCTTCTTGAATAATGGTACTACATTAGCGGTTCTCCAGTCCTCTGGCACATCCCCTGTGGCCAGAGAGGTCCTGAATATATGTGTTAGAGCCCCCGCAATCTCTTCCTTTGCCTCACACAGCAGCCTGGGATACATTTCGTCCGGGCCTGGGGATTTATCCATTTTTAGGCCTGCTAAAACCGCCAATACCTCCTCCCTCTCGATGTTAATATGTTCGAGCATATCACAATCCCTCCGCCCTATTTCTATGTCTACATCGTCCTTCTCCATAGTGAAAACAGATGCAAAAAATTCATTTAGAACCCCTCCTACATCTTCCGGCTCCACACACAGATTGCCACTTTTGTCCCTAATGGGCCCTATTTTTTCCCTAGTTATCCTCTTACCCTTAATATACTTATAAAATAGCTTAGGATTTTCCTTTATTTTGCTCGCCAGTGTTATTTCATGGCCCCTCCTTGATCTCCTAATTTCTTTTTTAAGTATCCCCCTGCACTTTTTGTACTCCTCTAGGGCTTCCTCCGTCTTTAGCCTTTTGTATCTGCCAAAAGCCCTCCTTTTTTTCCTAATCCATTCTCGTATATCCCCTGACATCCAAGGTTCCCTGTGGTTTTTGGAACCACCCTTGACCTTTACGGGAACATGTTGCCATTGTATGATCTTAATCTCCCTTCTGAAAGCCTCCCATTGCTCCGATGCGGATTTTCCTACAACTAGCTGATCCCAGTCCATTTTGGCCAGATCCTGCCTTATTCTATTAAAATCGGCCTTCCCCCAATTTAGAACCTTTATTTCCGGCCCATCCCTGTCCTTTTCCATGACCACCTTAAATCTCACCATATTATGGTCACTATCCATCAAACAATTCCCAATCGGGTAAAGCCTGGGTTAGATATACAGTGAGGCTCCCTCTACACTGTCCACCAAAAACTTCCCAAACAGGTACAGCCTGGGTTAGATATACAGTGAGGCTCCCTCTACACTGTCCATCAAACACTTCACAATCAGGTACAGCCTGGGTTAGATATACAGTGAGGCTCCCTCTACACTGTCCATCAAACACTCCCAATCAGGTACAGCCTGGGTTAGATATACAGTGAGGCTCCCTCTACACTGTCCATCAAACACTTCTCAATCAGGTACAGCCTGGGTTAGATATACAGTGAGGCTCCCTCTATACTGTCTATCAAACACTTCCCAATCAGGTACAGCCTGGGTTAGATATACAGTGAGGCTCCCTCTACACTGTCCATCAAACACTTCCCAATCAGGTACAGCCTGGGTTAGATGTACAGTGAGGCTCCCTCTACACTCTCCATCAAACACTTCCCAATCAGTTACAGCCTGGGTTAGATATACAGTGAGGCTCCCTCTACACTGTCCATCAAACACTCCCAATCAGGTACAGCCTGGGTTAGATATACAGTGAGGCTCCCTCTACATTGTCCATCAAACACTCCCAATCAGGTACAGCCTGGGTTAGATATACAGTGAGGCTCCCTCTACACTGTCCATCAAACACTCCCAATCAGTTACAGCCTGGGTTAGATATACAGTGAGGCTCCCTCTACACTGTCCATCAAACACTCCCAATCAGTTACAGCCTGGGTTAGATATACAGTGAGGCTCCCTCTACACTGTCCATCAAACACTCCCAATCAGGTACAGCCCGGGTTAGATATACAGTGAGGCTCCCTCTACACTGTCCATCAAACACTTCTCAATCAGGTACAGCCTGGGTTAGATATAAAGTGAGGCTCCCTCTACACTGTCCATCAAACACTTCTCAATCAGGTACAGCCTGGGTTAGATATAAAGTGAGGCTCCCTCTACACTGTCCATCAAACACTTCTCAATCAGGTACAGCCTGGGTTAGATATAAAGTGAGGCTCCCTCTACACTGTCCATCAAACACTTCCCAATCAGGTACAGCCTGGGTTAGATATACAGTGAGGCTCCCTCTACACTGTCCATCAAACACTTCCAAATCAGGTACAGCCTGGGTTAGATATACAGTGAGGCTCCCTCTACACTGTCCATCAAACACTTCTCAATCAGGTACAGCCTGGGTTAGTGATGCGCCATCAATTACTCAAAAGACTGAGGTTAAGCGAGTAACAATCTGGCTTTTATTAACTAGAGAATGAAGGTCTTGCCTCGAGTGGTCGACCCGTCCAGAATACCAAGGGACTGAGAGGCAGTCACTTATATACCTGGAATAGTGGGCGGAGTCAGCCGGGGCATGTACAGACCTGTACCTAGTGGAGTACACACACACATGCAGGCAGGTATAACAGTGGTTTACCACATTCACCCCTTGTTTAAAAATGTGTCCGCCGGGGTGAAGTGTATTTAGAAGTTCGTGTATTGGAGTCTCTCCGGAGGTCTTGTCTGCCGCTGTGATCGACGTGGCGATGGCAGGGGTGGTGGAGCTTCTGGCGTCGCATCCCGTGTAGGCTGGTGCACTGGAGTGTAGTCCTCGTGGGTGACGGGCCCAGGCGCGCCGACTGCTGGGGTTGGATATCGGGTCGTGGGGGGTGGTGGTAATGGGTAGTGAGTTTCTGCGGCCCCCGAGGGTGCGAGGTCTCGTATGGAGACTGTGTCCTCCCGCCCGTCCGGGTACGCAATGTAAGCGTACTGGGGGTTGGCGTGGAGGAGGTCGACCCTCTCGACCAGGGGGTCCATTTTATGGGTCCTCACGTGTCTTCTCAGTAGTACCGGCCCTGGGGACGTCAGCCATGGTGGTAACGATGTCCCCGATGTGGACTTCCTTGGGAAGACAAACATTTTCTCGTGAGGGGTGGCATTGGTGGCAGTGCAGAGCAGTGACCGAATCAAGTGGAGCGCATCGGGGAGCACCTCCTGCCAGCGGGAGGCCGGAAGGCCCCTAGACTTTAAGGCTAGTAGGGCGGCCTTCCAAACTGTCGCATTCTCTCTTTCCACCTGTCCGTTCCCCTGGGGGTTGTAACTGGTGGTCCTGCTTGTGGCTATACCCCTAGCGAGCAGGTACTGGCGGAGTTCGTCGCTCATAAATGATGAGCCCCGGTCGCTATGGATATAGCTGGGGAAACCGAACAGGGTGAAGAGGTCGTTCAGACATTTAATGACCGTGGCACTGGTCATGTCCGGGCAGGGGATAGCGAACGGGAAACGGGAGTACTCGTCAATGATGTTGAGGAAGTACACATTGTGGTCGGAGGAGGGGAGAGGCCCTTTAAAATCGCCGCTCAGGCGTTCGAAAGGGCGAGTGGCTTTTATCAGGTGGGCTCTGTCTGGTCTATAAAAGTGCGGTTTGCACTCAGCGCAGACTTGGCAGTTCCTGGTCATGGTCCTGACCTCCTCGATGGAGTAAGGCAGGTTGCGGGCCTTGATGAAGTGGAAGAACCTGGTGACCCCCGGGTGGCAGAGGTCATTGTGGAGGGCCCTCAGCCTATCGGTCTGCGCGCTGGCGCAGGTGCCACGCGATAGAGCATCTGGGGGTTCATTGAGCTTCCCAGGTTCCCAGGCCGGTACAAGATCTCGTAATTGTAGGTGGAAAGTTCGATTCTCCACCTCAGGATCTTGTCATTTTTGATTTTGCCCCTCTGCTTGTTGTTGAACATAAAAGCAACTGAACGCTGGTCCGTGAGCAGGGTAAATCATTTTCCGGCCAGGTAGTGCCTCCAATGACGCACAGCCTCCACAATAGCCTGGGCCTCCTTCTCAACAGCGGAGTGTCTGGTCTCTGGGCCCTGGAGGGTTCGTGAGAAGAAGGCCACAGGTCTCCCCGCCTGATTAAGGGTGGTGGCCAGGGCGAAGTCGGACGCATCGCTTTCCACCTGGAAGGGGATGGATTCGTCCACTGCGTGCATGGTGGCTTTGGCAATGTCCTCCTTGATACGGTGGAAAGCCAAGCGGGCCTCTGCCGTCAGGGGAAAAGAGGTGGACTTGATCAGCGGACGGGCTTTGTCTGCATAGTAGGGGACCCACTGGGCGTAGTAGGAAAAAAACCCTAGGCACCTCTTCAGAGCTTTTAGGCAATGGGGCAGTGGGAGTTCCATAAGGGGACGCATCCGGTCCGGGTCGGGGCCGATGACCCCGTGTTCCACAACACAGCCAAGGATGGCGAGGCGGTCTGTGCGGAATATGCACTTCTCCTTGTTATATGTCAGGTTCAGGAGTTGGGCGGTGCGGAGGAATTTCTCGAGGTTTGCGTCATGGTCCTGCAAGTCATGGCCGCAGATGGTCACATTGTCCAGGTAAGGGAAAGTGGCCTGCAGCGCGTTTTGATCGACCATCCGGTCCATCTCCCTTTGGAAGACGGAGACCCCGTTGGTAACGCCAAAGGGAACCCTAAGGAAGTGATAGAGGCGGCCGTTTGCCTCAAAGGCAGTATACTGGCGGTCTTCAGGGCGGATGGGGAGCTGGTGGTACGCTGATTTCAGGTCAATGGTCGCAAAGACGCGGTACTGCGCGATCTGGTTGACCATGTCAGCTATGCAGGGGAGTGGGTAGGCGTCCAGCAGGGTGTAGCGGTTAATTGTTTGGCTGTAGTCGATGACCAGGCGTTGTTTCTCACCGGTCTTAATGACCACAACCTGGGCTCGCCAGGGGCTGGAGCTGCCCTCGATAATCCCCTCCTTCAGGAGCCGCTCCACTTCGGTTTTGATGAAAACCCTGTCCCCGGCACTGTATATCGCCTGCTCTTTGTGGCGATGGGCTTACAGTTGGGGGTGAGGTTAGCAAATAGTGGGGGGGGGGGACTCTGAGTGTGGAGAGGTTGCATCTGGTGCGCGGCGGGCAATTTGGAAGCTGCTGGCTGCAGACTGTGAGTGGGGGGAGGGGGCCACCATACGCCATCGTAACACTTTTGAGGTGGCACTGGAAATCCAACCCCAGTAGAACGGCAGCGCAAAGTTGGGGCAGGACCAGGAGTTTAAAATTATTGAACACAGTCCCGTCTACTACTAGTGTCACCACGCAGTAGCCGCCAATGTCCGCTGACTGGGACTCGGAGGCCATAGAAATCCGCTGGTGCGCAGGCAGGACTGGGAGAGAGCAACCCCGCACCGTGTCGGGGTGGATGAAGCTCCCTGTGCTCCCGGAGTCAAAAAGGCAGTTTATTGCATGGCCGTTTACCTTAACGTCCATTTTGGACCGAGCTAGTTGGTGCGGTCTCGTTTGGTCCAGCGTAACAGAGGCCAGCGTAGGGGTCGGCGTGTCGCTGCGGGTATCAGATGAGGGGGGGGTTGGCGGCCTGCTGCGTCCCGGCTGGTGTCCAAGATGGCGGCGTCCATGATCCCCATGTGGCTGGAGTCGTCCAAGATGGCTGCTGTTGCGCTGGTTCGCACATGGCTGGGAAGGCCCAAGATGGCGGCCCGCACGGCCCACACGCGGCACTGTTGGGGGCCCAAGATGGCGGCTCGCACGGCCCACACGCGGCGCTGCTGGCGTTCGGGGTGGCTTTGGCCCTGCAGACGCTGGCGTAGTGTCCCTTTTTCCCGCAGCCCGAGTAGGTCGCATTCTTCGCCGGGCAGCGCGCTCTGGGGTGTTTGGCCTGGCCACAGAAGTAGCATTTCTGGCCTTGGGATACTGCTGTCTGGCCTTGGGACACTGCTGCGGTAGTTGGGCCGTTGTTGGGATGTGGCTGGGGTGGTACGGTGCTATGGGGCTGTCCTACCGTGTCCCAGGTTGTCGTTCCCCGCGGCGTCCACGGTGCAGAGGAGTAGGCATCCATGCCCCAGTAGGCTGTGTCCAGCGTTAGTGCGATTTCGGAGGCTTTGTTAAGGGTGAGGTCGCTCTGCTCCAGCAGTCGCTGTCGGGTGTAGTTGGACCTGTGGCCCGCTACGAAGGCATCCCGGATCAGTTCCTCCGTGTACTTAGCGGGCGTTACCGCCTTACACCCACAGGCCCGGCCAAGCTTGGAGGTATTCCTCAGTCGATTCCCCAGGTTGTTGCTTGCGACTCCCCAGGAGGTGCCTGGCGTACACTTCATTCACAGGGCGCGTGTACTGGGTCTTGAGGAGCTGGAGGGCGGCTGTGTACGAGGTCGCGTCCCGGGTGACTGAGTACACTCGGTGGTTCACCTTGGAGATCAGGACAGACAGTTTGTCCGCATCCGTTGCGACCGCAGTGGAGGCAGTCAGGAATGTCTCGAAGCACATGAGCCAGTGAGCAAACTTGGTGGAAGCGTCCGCTTCCCGACTGTCCGGGTCCAGGCATGCTGGTGTGAGGATCTTCTCCATTATAAAAAAATCTAGTTAATAAAATTGATGCGCCATCAATTACTCAAAAGACTGAGGTTAAGCGAGTAACAATCTGGCTTTTATTAACTAGAGAATGAAGGTCTTGCCTCGAGTGGTCGACCCGTCCAGAATACCAAGGGACTGAGAGGCAGTCACTTATATACCTGGAATAGTGGGCGGAGTCAGCCGGGGCATGTACAGACCTGTACCTAGTGGAGTACACACACACATGCAGGCAGGTATAATAGTGGTTTACCACAGTTAGATATACAGTGAGGCTCCCTCTACACTGTTCATCAAACACTTCCCAATCAGGTACAGCCTGGGTTAGATATGCAGTGAGGCTCCCTCTACAGTGTCCATCAAATACTCCCAATCAGGTACAGCCTGGGTTAGATATACAGTGAGGCTCCCTCTACACTTTCCATCCAGCACTTCCCAATCAGGTACAGCCTGGTCTAGATATACAGTGAGGCTCCGTCTACACTGTCCATCAAACACTTCCCAATCAGGTACAGCCAAGTCCAGATATAAAGTGAGGCTCACTCTACACTGTCCATCAAAGAATTCCCAATCAGATACAGCCTGGGTTAGATACACAGTAAGGCTCCCTCTACACTATCCATCAAAAACTTCCCAAACAGGTACAGCCTGGGTTAGATATACAGTGCGCCTCCCTCTACGCTGTCCATCAAACACTTCCCAATCAGGTACAGCCTGGGTTAGATATACAGTGAGGTTCCCTCTACACTGTCTATCAAACACTTCCCAAACAGGTACAGCCTGGGTTAGATATACAGTGAGGCTCCCTCTACACTGTCCATCAAACACTCTCAATCAGGTACAGCCTGGGTTAGATATACACTGAGGTTCCCTCTACACTGTCTATCAAACACTTCCAAATCAGGTACAGCCTCGGTTAGATATACAGTGAGGATCCCTCTACACTGTCTATCAAACACTTCCCAATCAGGTACAGCCTGGGTTAGATATACAGTGAGGCTCCCTCTACACTGTCCATCCAGCACTTCCCAATCAAGTACAGCCTGGGTTAGATATACAGTGAAGCTCCCTCTACACTCTCCATCAATCACTTCCCAATCAGGTACAGCGTGGGTTAGATATACAGTGAGGCTCCCTCTACACTGTCCATCAAACACTTCCCAATCAGGTATAGCCTGTGCTAGATAGACAGTGAGGCTCCCTCTACACTGTCCATCAAACACTTCCCAATCAGGTACAGCCTGGTCTAGATATACAGTGAGGCTCCCTCTACACTCTCCATCAAACACTTCCCAATCAGGTACAGCCTGGGTTAGATATACAGTGAGGCTCCCTCTACACTGTCCATCAAACACTTCCCAATCAGGTACAGCCTGGGTTAGATATACAGCGAAGCTCCCTGTGCACTGTCCATCAAACACTTCCCAATCAGGTACAGCCTGGCTTAGATATACAGTGAGGCTCCCTCTACACTGTCCATCAAACACTTCCTAATCAGGTACAGCCTGGGTTAGATATACAGTGAGGCTTCCTCTACACTGTCCATCAAGCACTTCCCAATCAGGTACAGCCTGGGTTAGATATACAGTGAGGCTCCCTCTACACTGTCCATCAAACACTCCCAATCAGGTACAGCCTGGGTTAGATATACAGTGAGGCTCCCTCTACACTGTCCATCAAACACTCCCAATCAGGTACAGCCTGGGTTAGATATACAGTGAGGCTCCCTCTACACTGTCCATCAAACACTTCCAATAAGGTACAGCCTGGGTTAGATATACAGTGAGGCTCCCTCTACACTGTCCATCAAACACTCCCAATCAGGTACTGCCTGGGTTAGCTATACAGTGAGGCTCCCTCTACACTGTCCATCAAACACTCCCAATCAGGTACAGCCTGGGTTAGATATACAGTGAGGCTCCCTCTACACTCTTCATCAAGCACTTCACAATCAGGTATAGCCCAGGTTAGATATACAGTGAGGCTCCCTCTACACTGTCCATCAAACACTCCCAATCAGGTACAGCCTGGGTTTGATATACAGTGAGGCTCCCTCTACACTGTCCATCAAACACTCCCAATCAGGTACAGCCTGGGTTAGTGTGATGAAATATTCCATTCACCGCTGCCTGTGACTGAGATCGGTTTCAGTGTCATTTCCCTTCCCCCAGACCTCATTGTATTGTGTACTGGAATGTGCTGTATTGCATACTGGAATGTGCTGGAATGTGCTGTGTGTAGGGCTCCGCCCATACCTGGCCCCGTTTGTAAGCTAGCTTCAGTCTGGCCTCAGTCTCCAGAAGGAAGACATCTCTCTCTCTTACGTGTTACTTTCTAAGTTAATAAAAGCCTTGTTTTTGTTCTGCTAACTTCGAGTCTCGGAATTATTGAGGCACATCAATTTTATTAACTTATTTTTCAACACTATGGATCAACTCCTGAAACCCGAACGTTTGGATTTGGATCAACATGCTCCGGACGCATCAGCATGCTTCGGACACTGGTTTGAGTGTATGGAATTCTTCCTGGACAATTCCGCAGCCGTCAAAGACGCTACGGACGCTGCGAGGATGAGACTCGGAATTCTGCGGAATTGGGTAAGCCACCGGGTTTACCCCCTCATCCAAGATGCTGAGACGTACCTGGCCGCCTGCGACATCTTAAAGGCGCATTACCAGCAGCCTACGAATGAGGTGTATGCTAGGCACCTGCTCGCTACCCGCGCACAGCGACCTGGGGAATCGGTGGAGGAGTTCCTAAGCACCCTGAAAATGCTTGGCAAAGACTGCAAGTGCCGAGATGTAAAAGCCGCAGTGTACACTGACGAGCTTGTTCGCGATGCCTTCATCACAGGCCTCAGCTCCACTTACATCCGGCAAAGACTGCTGGAAAAAACGGGGTTGGACCTGAAACAGGCTGCGAACACCGCGCGATCCCTGGATGTGGCCCAGAGAAACTCGGACGCCTACTCTTCAGCCCGCGCCGTCCACGCCGCCATGTGTGCACCAAGGGCGCCGCCATCTTGGAAGGCATCTTCCCCGCCCGACAGCCCGACACCGGCTGGGCGCCGCTCTCCCCCCAGAAGCCCTACGACAGCCGCGACGCGTCAGGGACCCAACTGCTACTTCTGCGGGCAGCCAAAGCACACCAGAAACCTGTGCCCGGCGAAAGGCACCACCTGCTTTAAGTGCGGTAAGAAGGGGCACTTCGGGAAGATGTGCAGAGGGAACCCCACCGGAAAACCAACCGCCGGAAAACCCGCCACCGCCGCGTGTGCGCCGTGGGAGCGGCCATCTTGGACGCCATCTTGCCCGACCTCGTGGGGTCCACCATCTTGTGAGCAGACAGCATGGACGCCATCCTGTATCGATCAGAGCCCTACAGTGGCATCGGTCACAGTGGACCAGACCAGGCCGCACCCGCCATCCAGATCAATGGTGGACATCGAGGTAAACGGCTGCCGGGTTAAATGCTTCATTGACAGTGGAAGCACGGAGAGCTTTATCCACCCAGAACTGGCACAACAACTCTCCCTAAAGGTGGTCCCTACTCAGGGTACCATCTCTATGGCTGATAAAACCCAGACATCGACCATTCTGGGTTACTGCACGGTACAATTGTGTGTTAACGGAACTGTATATGATAATTTTAAAGTATTAATCATGAAGAACCTATGTGCGAGCGTGATCTTGGGCCTGGATTTCCAGTGCAACCACCAAAGCATCACGCTCAAGTACGGTGGGTCCCAGCCGCCCCTCACAGTGTGCGGTCTGGCTACCCTGAAGGTAAAGCTGCCTTCGCTATTCGCGAACCTTACCCCTAACTGCCGGCCAATAGCGACCAAAAGCAGGAGGTACAGCTGGGAGGACAGGCGATTTATCGCGACCGAGGTAGACAGGCTCCTGAAAGAGCGCATTATTGAACGCAGCAACAGCCCGTGGCGCGCCCAAGTGGTAGTGGTAAGGGGTAGCGAGAAGAAACGGATGGTGATCGACTATAGTCAAACGATCAACAGGTACACCCTACTAGACGCCTACCCGCTACCCCGCATATCAGAAATGGTGAACCAAATCGCCCAATACCGGGTGTTCTCCACCATCGACCTCAAGTCAGCGTACCACCAGCTCCCTATCAGACCAGAGGACCGCCCGTACACCGCCTTCGAGGCGAACGGACGCCTCCAGCAATTCCTCAGAGTCCCCTTTGGGGTGACGAATGGGGTCTCGGTCTTCCAGAGGGAGATGGACCGCATGGTCGATGACCACCACTTGCAGGCAACCTTCCCCTACCTCGACAACGTCACCATCTGCGGTCACAACCAGCAGGATCACGACTCGAACCTCGAGAGGTTCCTGAAAACCGCACAAAAACTCAACCTCACCTACAACGAGGACAAGTGCGTTTACAACACCACGCGCCTCTGCATACTAGGCAGCGTGGTGGAGAATGGGGAAATCGGGCCAGACCCCGACCGATTGCGCCCCCTACGGGAGCTGCCCCTGCCCAACACTCCCAAAGCCCTGAAAAGGTGCCTGGGGTTATTTTCTTATTATTCCCAATGGGTCCCCATCTACTCCGACAAAGCCCGCCCCCTCTTGAAAGCATCCTCTTTCCCGCTCTCTGCTGAGGCCCACGCCGCCTTCAAAAGCATTAAGCAGGATATTGAGCGGGCCACGCTACAGGCAGTGGACGAGAACACTCCATTTCAAGTGGAAAGTGATGCGTCTGACTTCGCATTGGCGGCCACCCTCAACCAGGCGGGGCGGCCCGTAGCTTTCTTCTCGAGGACCCTCCAAGGGCCCGAGATCAGACACTCCTCCGTGGAAAAGGAGGCCCAAGCCATCGTGGAGGCAGTGCGCCACTGGCGCCACTACCTAGCCGGCAAACGCTTCACCCTACTTACCGAATAGCGGTCGGTAGCGTTTATGTTCAATAATAAACAGAGGGGGAAGATTAAAAATGATAAGATTCTTAGGTGGCAGATCGAGCTCTCCACCTTCGAGTACGACATCATTTACCGGCCAGGGGCCCTTAATGAATCCCCTGACGCCCTCTCACGAGGGATGTGTGCCAGCGCCACCGGGGATCGGCTACAGACCCTCCACAACGACCTCTGCCACCCAGGGGTCACGCGGCTGTTCCACTTCATAAAGTCCCGTAACTTACCCTACTCGATTGAGGAAGTTCGGTCCCTGACCAGGAACTGCCGCACTTGCGCTGAGTGCAAGCCTCGGTTCTACCGCCCAGATAGAGCCCACTTAATCAAAGCTACACGGCCCTTTGAGCGGCTCAGCTTAGATTTCAAAGGCCCCCTCCCGTCCGTCGACCGCAATGTTTACTTCCTGAACATTGTGGACGAATACTCCCGGTTCCCATTCGCCTTCCCCTGCCCAGACATGACCAGCGCCATGGTCATTAAATGCCTCAACAGCCTGTTCTGCCTGTTCGGTATGCCGAGCTACATCCATACGGATAGGGGGGCGTCCATCAGGGGTGAAGAGCTACGCCAGTACATGCTGTCCAAGGGGATCACCACGAGCCGTACCACCAGCTACAACCCCCGGGGTAACGGCCAAGTGGAGCGAGAGAACGGGACAGTATGGAAAGCAGTCACTCTAGCTCTAAGGACCAAGGGCCTCCCTATCTCCCGCTGGCAGGAAGTCCTCTTGGATGTGCTCCATTCGATACGGTCGCTATAGTGTACGGCCACTAATGCCACGCCTCATGAACGAATGTTTGTCTTTCCCCGGAAATCCACCTCAGGCGTATCCATGCCGTCATGGCTCTCCACCCCAGGTCCGGTACTCGTGCGAAGGCATGTGAGGGGCCACAAGACGGACCCTCTCGTGGAGCCAGTACACCTACTCCACGCCAACCCCCAATACGCATATGTCCGGCACGCCGACGGAAGGGAGGACACCGTGTCCATAAAAGACGTCGCCCCAGCCGGCATCGACAACAACCACGGCAATAGCGGCAACGACGATCACAGCAACTTTTACCCACCCACTACTCTTTCATCACCCCCGGAAGAACACCGACGAACGGCACCCCCACCAACTACCCCTCCAACAACCCTGGCGGCACCCCCGGCAGAGACCCAGGAGGCTACCGGGGACACCCAGCTGGCACCCGCGGCACCGCAACAGCCACGTCGGTCGCAGAGGACTATCAAACCCCCGAACAGACTAAATCTATAGAAGGGGTGAATGTGATGAAATATTCCATTCACCACTGCCTGTGACTGAGATCGGTTTCAGTGTCATTTCCCTTCCCCCAGACCTCATTGTATTGTGTACTGGAATGTGCTGTATTGTATACTGGAATGTGCTGGAATGTGCTGTGTGTAGGGCTACGCCCATACCTGGCCCCGTTTGTAAGCTAGCTTCAGTCTGGCCTCAGTCTCCAGAAGGAAGACATCTCTCTCTCTTACGTGTTACTTTCTAAGTTAATAAAAGCCTTGTTTTTGTTCTGCTAACTTCGAGTCTTGGAATTATTGAGGCACATCAGTTAGATATACAGTGAGGCTCCCTCTACACTCTCCATCAAGCACTTCACAATCAGGTATAGCCCAGGTTAGATATACAGTGAGGCTCCCTCTACACTGTCCATCAAACACACCCAATCAGGTACAGCCTGGGTTAGATATACAGTGGGGCTCCCTCTGCACTGTCCATCAAACACTCCCAATCAGGTACAGCCTGGGTTAGATGTACAGTGAGGCTCCCTCTACACTGTCCATCAAACACTCCCAATCAGGTACAGCCTGGGTTAGATATACAGTGAGGCTCCCTCTACACTGTCCATCAAGCACTTCACAATCAGGTATAGCCCAGGTTAGATATACAGTGAGGTTCCCTCTACACTCTCCATCAAACACTTCCCAATCAGGTACAGCCTGGGTTAGATATACAGTGAGGCTCCCTCTACACTGTCCATCAAACACTTCCCAATCAGGTGCAGCCTCGGTTAGATATACAGTGAGGCTCCCTCTACACTGTCCATCAAGCACTTCACAATCAGGTATAGCCCAGGTTTGATATACAGTGAGGCTCCCTCTACACTGTCCATCAATCACTTCCCACTCAGGTACAGCCTGGGTTAGATATACAGTGAGGATCCCTCTACACTGTCCATCAAACACTTCTCAGTCAGGTACAGCTGGGGCTAGATATACAGTGAGGCTCCCTCTACACTGTCCATCAAACACTTCCCAATCAGGTGCAGCCTGGGTTAGATATACAGTGAGTCTCCCTCTATACTGTCCATCAAACACTTCCCAATCATGTAAAGCCTGGGTTAGATATACAGTGAGGCTCCCTCTACACTGTCCATCAAACACTTCCCAATCAGGTGCAGCCTGGGTTAGATATACAGTGAGGCTCCCTCTACACTGTCCATCAAGCACTTCACAATCAGGTATAGCCCAGGTTTGATATACAGTGAGGCTCCCTCTGCACTGTCCATCAATCACTTCCCAATCAGGTACAGCCTGGATTAGATATACAGTGAGGCTCCCTCTACACTGTCCATCAAACACTTCCCAATCCGGTACAGCCTGGGTTAGATATACAGCGAGGCTCCCTCTACACTGTCCATCAATCACTTCCCAATCAGGTACAGCCTGGGTTAGATATACAGTGAGGCTCCCTCTACACTGTCCATCAAACACTTCCCAATCAGGTACAGCCTGGTTTAGATATACAGTGAGGCTCCCTCTACACTGTCCATCAAACACTCCCAATCAGGCACAGCCTGGGTTAGATATACAGTGAGGCTCCCTCTACACTGTCCATCAAACACTCCCAATCAGGTACAGCCTGGGTTAGATATACAGTGAGGCTCCCTCTACACTGTCCATCAAACACTCCCAATCAGGTACAGCCTGGGTTAGATATACAGTGAGGCTCCCTCTACAATGTCCATCAAACACTCCCAATCAGGTACTGCCTGGGTTAGCTATACAGTGAGGCTCCCTCTACACTGTCCATCAAACACTTCCAATCAGGTACAGCCTGGGTTAGATATACAGTGAGGCTCCCTCTACACTCTCCATCAAGCACTTCACAATCAGGTATAGCCCAGGTTAGATATGCAGTGAGGCTCCCTCTACACTGTCCATCAAACACTCCCAACCAGGTACAGCCTGGGTTAGATATACAGTGAGGCTCCCTCTACACTGTCCATCAAACACTCCCAATCAGGTACAGCCTGGGTTAGATATACAGTGAGGCTCCCTCTACACTGTCCATCAAGCACTTCACAATCAGGTATAGCCCAGGTTAGATATACAGTGAGGTTCCCTCTACACTCTCCATCAAACACTTCCCAATCAGGTACAGCCTGGGTTAGATATACAGTGAGGCTCCCTCTACACTGTCCATCAAACACTTCCCAATCAGGTGCAGCCTGGGTTAGATATACAGTGAGGCTCCCTCTACACTGTCCATCAAGCACTTCACAATCAGGTATAGCCCAGGTTAGATATACAGTGAGGCTCCCTCTACACTGTCCATCAATCACTTCCCACTCAGGTACAGCCTGGGTTAGATATACAGTGAGGATCCCTCTACACTGTCCATCAAACACTTCTCAGTCAGGTACAGCTGGGGCTAGATATACAGTGAGGCTCCCTCTACACTGTCCATCAAGCACTTCACAATCAGGTATAGCCCAGGTTAGATATGCAGTGAGGCTCCCTCTACACTGTCCATCAAACACTCCCAACCAGGTACAGCCTGGGTTAGATATACAGTGAGGCTCCCTCTACACTCTCCATCAAACACTCCCAATCAGGTACAGCCTGGGTTAGATATACAGTGAGGCTCCCTCTACACTGTCCATCAAGCACTTCACAATCAGGTATAGCCCAGGTTAGATATACAGTGAGGTTCCCTCTACACTCTCCATCAAACACTTCCCAATCAGGTACAGCCTGGGTTAGATATACAGTGAGGCTCCCTCTACACTGTCCATCAAACACTTCCCAATCAGGTGCAGCCTGGGTTAGATATACAGTGAGGCTCCCTCTACACTGTCCATCAAGCACTTCACAATCAGGTATAGCCCAGGTTAGATATACAGTGAGGCTCCCTCTACACTGTCCATCAATCACTTCCCACTCAGGTACAGCCTGGGTTAGATATACAGTGAGGATCCCTCTACACTGTCCATCAAACACTTCTCAGTCAGGTACAGCTGGGGCTAGATATACAGTGAGGCTCCCTCTACACTGTCCATCAAACACTTCCCAATCAGGTACAACCTGGGTTAGATATACAGTGAGGCTCCCTCTACACTGTCCATCAAACACTTCCCAATCAGGTACAGCCTGGGTTAGATATACAGTGAGGCTCCCTCTACACTGTCCATCAAACACTTCCCAATCAGGTACAGCCTGGGTTAGATATACAGTGAGGCTCCCTCTATACTGTCCATCAAACACTTCCCAATCATGTAAAGCCTGGGTTAGATATACAGTGAGGCTCCCTGTACACTGTCCATCAAACACTTCCCAAACAGGTACAGCCTGGGTTAGATATACAGCGAGGCTCCCTCTACACTCTCCATCAATCACTTCCCAATCAGGTACAGCCTGGATTAGATATACAGTGAGGCTCCCCCTACACTGTCCATCAAACACTTCCCAATCCGGGACAGCCTGGGTTAGGTATACAGCGAGGCTCCCTCTACACTGTCCATCAATCACTTCCCAATCAGGTACAGCCTGGGTTAGATATACAGTGAGGCTCCCTCTACACTGTCCATCAAACACTTCCCAATCCGGTACAGCCTGGGTTAGATATACAGCGAGACTCCCTCTACACTGCCCATCAAACACTTCCCAATCAGGTACAGCCTGGATTAGATATACAGCGAGGCTCCCTCTACACTGTCCATCAAACACTTCCCAATCAGGTACAGCCTGGATTAGATATACAGCGAGGCTCCCTCTACACTGTCCATCAAACACTTCCCAATCAGGTACAGCCTGGGCTAGATATACAGTGAGGTTCCCACTACACTCTCCATTCAACACTTCCCAATCAGGCACGGCCTGGTCTAGATGTAGGATAAAACATTCTCTGCACTGTCCCATTAAGCATTTAGAAGTCACTGTAATCTTCAAGTTCAGTATTTCCAGTTTCTCCCAGTTTGAAGGTTTGCATGAGCCCTGAATGCTCTGTTTAACATCTGTTAATGTTGAGAAATATTTTGTCGTTTTGAATTTCCCTTGGTCCTGGCAATGTTGGGCCAATGTGCTTCAGGAATTCACTAATTACTGGTTCAAACACATTGATTCGCCCACCGTGATATTTTTTCAGGAACACCTTTTGATGTTGGGAATTAACATGGCTTAAGTTGTGGTGTGTGGGCAGTGCTCAGTTTCTAAGCAGCTTCTAAGCTCAATCTTTGCTCCAAATATGTAACATGGAAACAGCCATGTGTGCTGATTTCAGTTTACATTGAGAAGCCAGCACAGAGTGCCAAAGGCCCTCTCGTGCACACGACCACCCAGGTGTCAGCCATGGCTAAGTGGGTCGCTCTCTCGCCTCTGAGTCAGAAGTTTATGGGTTCGAGCCCCACTCCATGAGACCTGAGCAGATAATCCAGGCTGACGCTCCAGTGTTGCACTGTCGGAGGTGCTGCCTTTCAGGCGAGACGTTAAAGCGAGGCTCTGTCTGCCCTGTCAGGGGGATGTAAAAGATCCAACGGCAATATTTCAAAAATAGGACAGGGGGAGTTATGTCCAGTCCAAAGGACTGTAAAGAAAGAGTTGCATTTATAAAGCGCCTTTCACAACCTCAGGATGTCCCAAAGCGCTTCACAGCCAATGAAGCACTTTTTGAAGTGTAGTCACTGCTGTAATGTAGGAAACGCGGCAGCCAATTTTGCGCACAAAGTGTTTTGGGATGTCCTGAGGGCGTGAAAGGCACTATGTCAATGCATGTCCTTTCTTTCTTCCTCCTGTTGATGCTGAAGAGCCGTGGGAGGAAATTGGAGATGTCGCTAGTAGATCGACCTCACCGTTATGACAGGTGAGACGCACTGCACTGATGCTAATGTCATTTGCTGCTTACTGTCAGCGAGGGCATCCAGACTGCCCCTGCATCTAGATGGGATTCAGCCTCGCTGATTTCACTGAAGTGTCTGCTCGGATCAGGGTTACCAGGGACTCCTGGTGGCAATCAGCATTTGGAACCGTGACAAGTTATCAGATGGTTCTTTTTTAAAATTCTATTTTGGAAGTGGGCGTCGCTGGCCAGGCCAGCATTTATTGCCCATCCCTAATTGCCCTTGGTGGTGATCCGCCTTCTTGAACCGCTGCAGCCCGTGTGGTGATGGTACTCCCACAGTGCTGTTAGGGAGGGAATTCCAGGATTTTGACCCAGCAACGATGAAGGATCGGCGATATATTTCTAAGTCAGGATGGTGTGTGACTTGGAGGGGAACTTGGTGGTGGTGGTGTTCCCATGCGCCTGCTGCCCTTGTCCTTCTAGGTGGTAGAGGTCGCGGGTTTGGGAGGTGCTCCTGAAGAAGCCTTGGCGAGTTGCTGCAGTGCATCTTGTAGCTGGTACACACTGCAGTCACGGTACACCGGTGGTGGAGAGAGTGAACGTTTAAGGTGGTGGATGGGGTGCCAATCAAGCGGGCTGCTTTGTCCTGGATGGTGTTGAGCTTCTTGAGTGTTGTTGGAGCTGCACTCATCCAGGCAAGTGGAGAGTATTCTATCACACACCTGACTTGTGCCTTGTAGATGGTGGAAAGGCTTTGGGGAGTCAGGAGGTGAGACGCTCGCTGCAGAATACCCAGCCTCTGACCTGCTCTTGTAGCCACAGTATTTATGTGGCTGGTCCAGTTAAGTTTCTGGTCAATGGTGACCCCCAGGATGTTGATGGTGGGGGATTCAGCGATGGTAATGCCGTTGAATATCAAGAGGCGGTGGTTAGACTCTCGCTTGTTGGAGATAGTCATTGCCTGGCACTTGTGTGGCGCAAATGTTACCCGCCACTTATCAGCCCAAGCCTGAATGTCGTCCAGGTCTTGTTACATGCGGGCATGGACTGCTTCATTATCTGTGGAGTTGCGAATGGCGCTGAACACTGTGCAGTTTTCAGCGAACATTGCCATTTCTGACCTTTGTTGGAGGGAAGGTCATTGATGAAGCAGCTGAAGATGGTTGGGCCTAGGACACTGCCCTGAGGAACTCCTGCAGTGATGACCTGGGGCTGTAATGATTGACCTTCAATCACCACAACCATCTTCCTTTGTGTTAGGTTTGACTCCAGCCAGTGTAGAGTTTTCCCTTCGATTCCCATTGACTTCAGTTTTACTAGGGCTCCTTGACGCCACACTCAGTCAAATGCTGCCTTGATATCAAGGGCAGTCACTCTCGCCTCACCTCTGGAATTCAGCTCCTTTGTCCATGTTTGGACCGAGGCTGTAATGAGGTCGGGAGCCGAGTGGTCCTGGCGGAACCCAAACTGAGCATCAGTGAGCAGATTATTGGTGAGTAAGTGCCGCTTGATAGCACTGTTGATGACACCTTCCATCACTTTGCTGATGATTGAGAGTAGACTGATGGGGCGGGAATTGGCTGGATTGGATTTGTCCTGTTTTTTGTGGACAGGACATACCTGGGCAGTTTTCCACATTGTCGGATAGATGCCAGTGTTGTAGCCGTACTGGAGCAGCTTGGCTAGAGGTGCAGCTAGTTCTGGAGCACAAGTCTTCAGCACGATAGCCGGGATGTTGTCGGGGTCCATAGCCTTTGCTGTATCCAGTGCGCTCAGCCGTTTCTTGATATCACGTGGAGTGAATCAAATTGGCTGAAGACTGGCTTCTGTGATGGTGGGGACCTCAGGAGGAGGCCGATATGGATCATCCACTCGGCACTTCTGGCTGAAGATGGTTGCAAACGCTTCAGTCTTGTCTTCTGCACTCACGTACTGGACTCCGCCATCATTGAGGATGGGGATATTCACGGAGCCTCCTCCACCTGTAAGTTGTTTAATGGTTCACCACCATTCACGACTGGATGTGGCAGAACTGCAGAGCTTTGATCTGATCCGTTGATTGTGGGATCACTTAGCCCGGTCTATAGCATGCTGCTTCCGCTTTTTAGCATGCATGTAGTCCTGTGTTGCAGCTTCCCCAGGTTGGTACCTCATTTTTAGGTACGCCTGGTGCTGCTCCTGGCATGTTCTTCTACACTCCTCATTGAACCAGTGTTGGTCCCCTGACTTGATGGTAATGATAGAGTGAGGGATATGCCGGGGCATGAGGTTACAGATTGTGATGGAATGCAATTCTGCTGCTGCTGATGGCCCACAGCGCCTCATGGATGCCCAGTTTTGAGCTGCTAGATCTGCTCTGAATCTACCTGGAACGGTAGCATAGTGGTAATGTTCCTGGGCTAGTAATCCAAGCGGCCGGGACTGATAACCCAGAGATTTGAGTGCAAATCCCACCACGGCAGCTGGGGAATTTAAATTCAGTTAATGAAAGTAAGTTAGTATCAGTATGGTAACCATGAAACTATCAGGTTGTTGTAAAACCCATCTGGTTCACTAATGTCCTTTAGGGAAGGAAGTCTGCCATCCTGTCTTCACACTCTCCATTGTGTTGCGTGGCACTATCACTATGCTAAATGGGATAGATTCAGAACAGATCTAGGCAAGGCTTAGCATTGGTACTGAGCCCAACACATCAGGAACATCTGTTTGAATGTGTGTGTGTGTGAAATGTTGCTGAGTGAACATTACTTTATTATTTTAAGGGAGATCATGATATCGGGCAGAACACAGTACGAATTAGAGGATCATTTCATCCCAACACATTACAGCCGGGATTTTCCATGCATACCAGGAAATTCTGCTTCCTCAGTCGGTGTTTTCCAATCATTAATTTAAATGGTCGGAGTTTTCCGATATGCGTTCCGGGCAAACGTCAGGAAGCTTCCAGCACAAGTGCCCACCCGTTAAAAGTCACACGGTGTCGTTTCAAGCCTCGTGTTGTTTGAGATGTGCTCTTGTGCCCACCTAACCCCACTGTGGGAGCACCATCGCCACACGGACTGCAGTGGTTCAAGGAGATGGTCTACCACCACCTTCTCGGTGGCGTCGGGGAATGGGGCACTCAATGCCCGCCTTGCCAGCGCCCTGTGAACACATTAAGAAAAAAGATATTTGAACTCTCACAGTGGGTCAATTATAGTTAGCACATTGAGAATTTTTCTTTAAAAAAGCACACCCAGAGAATTAGGGAAAGTTTAATGCTTGAATTAAGGTTTGTTGTAGTTGGACGGGGAATTCCGTGCACCGTGAGTGAAGAGGAAGTGGCTTGGCTCAGTGCAGTTCTGTGCCTGGATACTGAACACACACATTCTCTCCTCAATGGTCCTATTTACCCGTAGCTGCTGAGCAGTGTATTCGCTGTCTCTCTCCGAGTTTCTCGATTGGGGTTTTGGGAGTAACTGAACGGTGGTTCCACTCACCATTACTCATCGAAAGTGAGGGGGCTTTGTTGATGAGAGGACCCGGTCGATAAACTTGCGGTGCGCGACTAGCCGGCTGTGTCCACACCTCTTGGCCAAACGGACCGTCAAACTCTGCTGGCGACAGACATACGTTTCGTTTTCTGACTTAACGTCTGCACCAAGGTGCTGGGAAAGTTGGCGGCCCAAGCTGTTTGATTTGGTGGTGGAGAGCTGGGCCCAGGGGTTTGCTCCCGCTCATCCGCTAGATTCTACCTGCAGCCCAATTGCCGCATCAGTCTGCCTCTGGCTCAGCCCCGGAACAAACAGTAGATGGGCTCGATGTACGTGCGGTGGATAAGTTGGCACGTCAGACCCATCTCCAAGGGACGAGTCTCTCTGGGCGCTGTGGACGCAAAAACACTTACTTCCCTTCTTTTGGCTTCTAAGTATTGCTAAAAAAAAGGAAGAAAGACTTGCATTTCTATAGCGCCTTTCACGACCACCGGACATCTCAAAGCGCTTTACAGCCAACAAAGTACTTTTTAGTGTGTAGACACTGTTGTAATGTAGGAAACGCGGCAGCCAATTTGCGCACAGCAAGCTCCCACAAACAGCAATGTGAGAGTGACCAGATAATCTGTTTTTGTTATGTTGATTGAGGGATAAATATTGGCCAGGGTAACTCTTCCTCGAAATAGTGCCGTGGGATCTCTTACGTCCACTTGAGAGAGCAGACGGGGCCTCGGTTTAACGTCTCGTCTGAAAGATCTGAAAGTGTACTACCCAGTGAGCCACGGCTGAAAGTGACGGCAAAGGCGGATGGCAAACCCTAAGGGTTAACTCACACCCTCCTTCTCCCCCCTTTGTACAGGTAGCAGAGGGGTCGATAACCAGGGGGCACAGATTTAAAGTAATTGGTGGAAGGTTTAGAGGGGGTTTGAGGGGAAATTTCTTCACCCAGAGGGTTGTGGGGGGTCTGGAACTCACTGACTGAAAGGGTGGTAGAGGCAGAAACCCTAACCACATTTAAAAAGTACTTGGATGTGCACTTGGGTTGCTGTAACCTGCAGGGCTACGGACCAAGAGCTGGGAAGTGGGATTAGGCTGGATAGCTCTTTGTTGGCTGGCGCGGACACGATGGGCCGAAATGGCCTCCTTCCGTGCTGTAACTTTCTATGGTTCTATGAAAATGGTTTTTGGCATCACTCGTAGAATGGAACAGCACAGAAGGAGGCCATTTGGCCTATCATGCCTGTGCCGGCTCTTTGAAGGAGCAATCAATTAGTCCCACTCCCCCCTGCTCTTTCCCCATAGCCCTGAAAATGTTTCCTTTTCAACTATATACCCAATTATTTCATCATTTGACATGAAGGCGAAAGAATGGCCATTTTTCACGAAGGAAGGCACGGTACAGGTCGTTACCCATACATTCCTCTTGGATTTAATTGTTTTTTTAAGAAAAAGTTCAATCTTTTCTTTTGTCCCCTTCTGTTTTCTCCTTTGCCTGAAGAATTGGAACTTTTCTGGGGTACAGTTCCTGCTGGAAGCCCTCGACTGAGGATCTAGTCTTTATGTAAAAGGCAGATCGTGTTTGACTAAATCGAATTGAATTTTTTGATGAAGTAACAGGGAGGATCGATGAAGGGAATGCAATGGATGTTGTCTACATGGATTTTAGGAAGGCGTTTGACAAAGTACCACATGGAAGGCTGGTTAACAAAATTGAGGCTCATGGAATAGGTGAGTCAGTGGCAGCTTGGATAGGGAATTGGCTTCAGGACAGAAAACAGCGAGTTGTGGTAAATGGCTGTTTTTCAGGCTGGAGGATGGTAGACAGTGGTGTTCCCCAAGGGTCAGTGCTGGGGCCACTGCTTTTTTTGATATGACCTGGATATTGGAATACAGAATAGAATTTCTAAATTTGCCGATGACACCAAACTTGGGGATGTGGCAAACAGTGATGATGATACCAATCGACTACAACAGGACATAGAAAGGCTAGCAGAATGGGCAGGCAAGTGGCAGATGGAATTTAATACAGAGAAGTGTGAGGTGATGCATTTTGGCAGAAGGAACAGGGAGAGGCAATATACACTTAATGGCACAGTTTTAAAGAGTGTGCTGGGACAGAGGGACCTGGAAGTTAATGTGCATAGGTCCCTGAAGGTGGTGGGACATATTGAGAGAGTGGTTAACAAAGCATATGGGATTCTGGGCTTCATAAATAGAGGTAATGAGTACAAAAGTAGAGAAGTTATGCTGAACCTTTATAAAGTGCTGGTTAGGCCACAACTGGAGTATTGTGTCCACTTCTGGCCACCACACTTTAGGAAGGATGTGAAGGCCCTTGAAAGGGTGCAGAGGAGATTTACCAGAATGGTTCCGGGGATGGGGGATCTTAGCTACAAGGACAGGTTGGAGAAGCTGGATTTGTTTTCATTAGAGAAAAGGAGATTGAGGGGTGATTTGATAGAGGTGTACAAGATTATGACAGGTTTGGATAGGCTGGATGGGGAAAGGTTGTTCCCACTAGTTGATGGTGCAAGGACTAGGGGACACAGATTTAAGGTTTTGGGCAAGAGATACGGGGGGATGTGAGGAAAAACTTTTTTATGCAGCGAGTGGTGATGACCTGGAACTCGCTGCCGACGGAAGTGGTGGAAGCGGAGAGACTCAGGGCTCGATTTTGCCAGGCCCGAGGAGGCGGGATTGGAGGCATGTGAGGTGTTAAAATCGCAAAAACTGGCAGGCGGGCCCGATCCCGCCTCCATCCCACCTCCGAGCAATTTTCCCACATGCGAGTTTTCTGACCCCGTCTCCATCCTGCCTCCAAGAGGCGGGATAGGCCCTTAAGACCCTTAACAACCAGTTAAGCGCCTCTATAATCCCATTTTGAGAGGCCATTCTGATTTTAACAGTTTTCCCACGTGCTGCACGCCTCCTCTGAAACACGCCAGTGAAACCTGGCAACAGCACAAGTGGACTGCTTACTAACAGCTGCAGCTCCACCATTAAAAAGGAGTTTTCACCAATCATCATTTGCAGGTGGCAGAACTTTGTTGTCTCAGGTCTGGGGGAACTTTTAACAGGCCTACTCATTGTTGTGGAAGTTTGGAGCCTGACACCCATCTCCAGTGTGACCTTTTTGAGAAACCCCTCTCCCCACCTTGAATGAGCGCTTCCTCAGCTGAGGTATATACCAGAAGAATGGGAACCATTTATTTCCTTTCCTCCTGGACATCAGATTCAGACGAAGACCAGCTGCGGCAGCAGCAGAACCCTGAACAACAGCAGCACCAACTGCAGGAGCAACAGCAGGAGCTCCAAGCTGCTGCTCACCCACCTGAAGCTGCACAGGCCAGAAGGCGCCAGCGCATGGAAGCCCGTCGGCGCAGGAGATACCCCCCCAAACAGGGTCTACAGACACAGGGTCAGCTACCTCAACATGTCTGAGCAGCAGTACCAAAGGAGGCTCAGACTTTCGGGAGAGGTAGTGGGTGACATCTGCGCAATGCTACAGCAAGACCTGCAGCCCAGAGAGCTGGTGGACACCCCTTATCAGTGGCCGTCAAAGTCACCACTGCACTCAACTTTTTTGCTTCAGGCTCATTCCAGGGATCAGCAGCAGACATCAGCGACGTCTCCCAGGCGGCCGCACACACTTGCATCATGCAGGTAACCGATATCCTCGTTGCCATCGCGCACAATCACATCCATTTCTCCAAGGATCAAGCCAGTGTAACTGTGCGTGCAGTTGCGTTTGAGAATCTGGCAGGCTTTCCAAGGGTGCAGGGCGTCGTTGACTGCACACATGTGGCCCTTAAGGCACCCTATCGCACATCCAGGTATTTTGTCAACCGCAAGGGCTTCCACTCCCTCAACGTACAGCTGGTGTGTGACCACAAGAAGGAAATTTTGCATGTTTGTGCCAAGTACCCTGGCAGTTGCCATGACTCCTTCATCCTGCGCCAGTCTAGTGTGCCTCCACTCTTCAGTCCGCCAGACCAAATTAACGGATGGCTACTTGGAGACAAGGGCTATCCCCTGAGGACGTGACTAATGACGCCGTTGAGGAGGCCAGCCAATGAAGCTGAGGAGAGCTACAACTACAGCCACATTTCCACCAGATCCATAATCGAGCAAACCATCGGCTTGCTGAAGATGCGCTTCAGATGCCTGGATAGATCAGGTGAAGCCCTGCAGTACTCAGCAGCCAGGGTCTCCAGAATCACCGTGGTTTGTTGTGCACTTCACAACATGACACAGCATCGTGGCTTGCAGATGCCTGAGGGCCAAGTGGCTCATCACATAGCCTCCTCAGATGAGGAGGAGGAGGAGGAGGAGAGCGACAATGACCAGCTTGCAGAGGCGCATCAACCAGCGGCAGCAGCATGCGAGCACATTGCTGGCCGGGATGCAAGGAACGCACTCACCTTGGCCAGATTTGCTTAGCCTAGCCAATCAAGCACTTCTGCCTCGCAGCTTCTTACCAGAGCATCGACAATGGCCAAGAACCTGCGGTTCCTACCACTCTGACCACCATACGGACAATAGCAAGTCATCCTAAGCCCTCAGTGTGGAAGCCCCATTAGCGATATGACACACGCCACAACTGCAACAGTTGACATCAGAATTTTTAATGACAATAACCAACTGATGGCTTTTCAACATTAAACATAACATTTCACCCAAGTGACTACCCTTGTGTCTACTTGTGCATTATCTTCCTCTTACGCGTGCTCTTACGTGGTGCTTCCCCTGTGGCTTCAGCAGATGTGGAAGCCCCTTGCTCACTTTCTTGCTGCTCCTGTCTCAACACATTTGGCGGGTGTCCTCTGGGGTTGCGAATCTGTGAGGGCGCGGCAAAAGTCTGCTGCTCCTGCAGCTGTGCAGGGGTTGAGACGCCGATCTCAGTTGGGTGGGGACTCTGGTGGGGCTCTGACCGAGGGCTCTGCAGTGGCATGGTCATGTGAGCGCTTGGAGAGGAGCCTCCACTTCCTTGTTGTATGCCAATTGTGGTGTATGTACCTTTAAGAGGAACTATGTTTTTTTGAAGCCCCTGTGTACTGTAGTACCGGTAGTGACCACTCGGGTATATAAGCCTGTATAGCGTCTTGTATAGTTTAGTTCACCTCCAGACTTTGTTCAGTAAACACTTGTTAAATCAACTCCTGCTTCCGGGTCTTCATTAACATACGGATACAACAGTGGCGACGAGTTAGAAACAAACTTACCTGCAATTCGGCAGCACCTCAAGGAGATTGATTCCTAAACTGTGGTTTCACCAGCTAAACGGGCTGGTGGCAGGTAGTGCACTGATCCTTCCTGGGCGACGGGCTGGGGCTCAATCGGGTAGCTCTACAGCGGGGCCGGGCAGCGAGTCGTAAGGCAGAAGCAAACAGAGACTGAGGGTGGAGCACTCAGGACACGGCCGGCGCTGCAAAGCAGGTCGGCGTTCAGACCAAGCAAAGGGAGGGGAAAGTCCCAGAGAGTCCGACAAGTGATGGAGAAACTGTTTAAAAATATATATGTGAATAAAAACCGCGGAGAACAGCGTTGGCAGCAGCGGCAGCGGCGGGAAAGCGCGGGAGGTGCCATCTTGACTCGGCAGGGAAGAAGGGAAAGCGTGGGAGGCGCCATCTTTGATTTTCAGGATGCCTAAGACTGGCAATATTACTGCTTTCAATAGTGATATAGAGGATTGGACCACATATGTGGAAAGAGTGGAGGTATATTGCAAGGCGAATGAAGTAGCGGATGATAAAAAGGCATCGGTACTTCTAAATCTGATGGGCGCAAGGACATACGGGCTGTTACGAAACTTGATCACTCCAGCCAAACCGATGGACAAGAATTTTAAGGAGATTGTTGATACCCTACAGGAGCACTTAAACCCAACACCACTGCTGATAGCGGAACAATTCAAATTCTTCAGGAGGAATCAGCACAAGAATGAAAGTAACGCTGATTACCTCACCGAATTACGAAAGCTGTCTAAGCACTGCCAATTCGGGGCAGGACTGGCAGATTCTCTACGAGACAAATTCATCTGTGGTCTCCTAAGCGAAGGAACACAGAAAAGACTACTTTCTGAGAAAGATTTGACACTGGACAAGGCTTTCAGTGTGGCTGTATCATACGAAGCAGCAGCAAGAGGAGCTGCAGAGATACAGCAAAAGCCACAGGACTTCGGCACCCATGAAATGACACGGGGTTTCGAGAGATGTTATCGCTGCGGCAGATCCACCCATGACCAGAGGGACTGCTGGTTCAAGGACAAAGCATGCAGGCAATGCGGAAAGATGGGACACATTGCATGTGTATGCCAAACTGGAAAAAAATCCGCTGACAGTAAAAAGGTCAATAAGGAAAAGTACAGGAAGGTACAAATGATGACGGACAGTAGCTCCGAAGACCAGAAGAGCAATAGCGCCTCCGAAAACAAGAGACTAAGCTGTCTCAAATTACATAATGTAATTGCCAAAGAAGATTACCAGACCATTTGGGTTACCCTCACAATAGCGGGGTCTCCAGTTAAAATGGAGCTAGATACAGGATCAGCTCTGACCATCATAAGTCGACGGGATTACGAGAGGCTATTTCCGCATATACCTTTGAAAGACACATCCATTATCTTGAAGACATATACGGGGCAGAAAGTATACCCCAGAGGGAAAATAAGGGTGCCTGTTGTGTACAACGGCAAGGAAATACAGAAGTTGTATTTATACGTTCTGCAAGATGGTGGTCCACCGTTGTTGGGACGTGAATGGATCAGAAAGATACGTTTGGACTGGCACTCCATTCAGGCACTGACGGTGACCAGTAAGAAAAAAAATGATGATGACGTCATCCCTGGACGATTAAAAGAAATCTTGGCTAACGCCAAAGAAGTGTTTCAACAGGAACTAGGAACCCTGAAAGGCGCCACTGCCTCAATAAAAGTGGAAGATGCGGCAATTCCCAAGTTTTTTAAGGCAAGGCCGGTGCCATACGCAATTCGTCCAGCAGTCGAGGCAGAGCTGGAGAATTTGGAAAAAGCAGGCGTGTTATCCAAGGTAGATTGGAGCGAGTGGGCAACACCCATCTTCCCGGTCACGAAGAAAACGTTGAATAATGATAAATCTGAAGAACAGAGAAAAATTCGCATCTGTGGGGACTTCAAGGTGACTGTCAACCCAGTCCTTCACACAGTACAGTATCCTCTTCCGAGGATAGAAGATATTTTCGCCTCACTATCCGGAGGGAAACGTTTCACCAAAATTGACTTGGCACAGGCATATCTACAGATGGAGGTTGAGGAGACCTCTAAAAAGTATCTCACAATAAACACACACAAAGGCCTGTACCAGTACAATCGGCTAGTTTTCGGAGTAGCATCAGCTCCAGCTATCTGGCAAAGAGCTATGGAGCAAATACTGCAAGGGATTCCGGGGACTCAATGCTACCTAGACGACATCCTTGTAACAGGAGAAAATGACAACGAGCACCTTGCCAATTTGGAGCAGGTGCTCACGAGGCTGAGAGAACGGGGCCTACGAGCAAATCGCCCCAAGTGCGAATTTTTCCAGAAACAAATATCATATTGTGGCCATGTCATTAACGAAGAAGGGTTGCATAAATCACCTGAAAAAATTGAAGCGGTCGTAAAAGCCCCAGCGCCTGAAAATGTCTCACAATTAAGGTCGTTCCTGGGATTAATAAATTACTATCATAAATTTTTACCGAACTTGTCAATGGTTCTGCACCCTCTTAACGCACTGCTACAAACGGGAGTAATTTGGAAATGGAGCGAAGACTGTAAACGTGCCTTCCATAAATGCAAAGGCTTGATCACGTCCAAGGAAGTGTTGGCTCATTACAACCCATCACTGCCAATCAGGCTGGCGTGCGATGCATCCCCTTACGGCGTGGGAGCGGTATTATCGCATAAATTCCCTGATGGCTCGGAGCGGCCAATAGCTTTTGCGTCACGCTCATTGAACTCAGCTGAGCGTAACTATGCCCAGATCGACAGGGAGGCACTCAGCCTGATGTGGGGGGTGAAGAAATTCAACCATTACCTACACGGACAAAAATTTACCTTGTTGACTGACCATCAACCCCTCGTCTCCATATTCAACCCTAAGAAGGGCGTTCCCATTATGACAGCGCAAAGGCTACAGAGGTGGTCCCTTTTCCTAGGGGCACACCAATATGACATAGAATACAAAGGAACAAAACAGCATGGGAATGCTGACGGTTTATCGCGCCTACCGTTGCCAACAGTAGAAGAGGCACCCACAGTGGACCCAGTGGAGATGTTCCACTCGACCATAGTGGAATGTCTACCAGTGACAAATTCTACCATTGAAAAGGAAACGAGAAATGACCCGACTCTCTCACGAGTCTACGATTTAACGGTGAAGGGATGGCCAGCACATGGCGAACCACTGTTGCCAGCATTCTCGCAAAGAAGAGAACAGCTGTCAGTGTGCCGAGGAACCTTGATGTGTGGATCCAGAGTGGTGATTCCACCCAAACTCCAGGATAAAGTGCTAAAGGAGCTTCACGAGGGGCATCTGGGTGGAGTGAAAATGAAGAACTTAGCCAGAGCGTTTGTGTGGTGGCCAGGTATCGATGGAGACATCGAAGAAATGACCAAGAGCTGTCTAGGATGCCAGAAGGTCCAAAATGCCCCACCACAAGCCCCTCTACATCCATGGGAGTGGCTGTCATCTCCCTAGCAAAGGGTACATATCAACTTTGCTGGTCCATTTATGGACTCAATGTTCTTAATCGTGGTTGATGCACACTCCAAGTGGCCGGAGGTAATAAAGATGTCCTCCACCACCGCGGAAAAAACCATCACAGTATTAAGGACCACATTCGCCAGGAATGGGCTGCCTGAACAGATCTGTTCTGATAATGGACCGCAATTTGTATCCGAAGAATTCAGGAAGTTCTTAAAAAACAATGGGGTTAAGCACTACACGTCCGCCCCATACCATCCCGCCACCAATGGATTAGCTGAAAGGTTTGTCCAGACCTTCAAGAAGGCCATAAAGGCCATGGGTAATGAAGACATAAATCTACAACATAAGGTAGATAACTTCTTGTTTGCATACAGGAATGCAACACATGTGGTTACAAACCAAACCCCCGCCATGATGTTTTTCAATAGAAGACTAAGATGCCGGCTGGATTTGATCAAGCCAAACATCAGAAGGGACGTAGAGAACTGGCAATTTCAAGGCATGAATGAAAGGCCAACTAGAACCTTCCAGATAGGTCAACAAGTTTTGGCCCGGGACTACCGTACCGAGAAATGGCAGCCTGGAACTATTTGCACACGACTAGGACCATTGATGTATACCGTGGACATTGGAGAAAGCATAATAAGGCGCCATGCTGACCAGATCATAGAGTCATCCGAAAAGGGACAACTTACACCACAACTCTATACGTCTAATGATGAAGCAGAGATACCCATAGTATCTACCTCCGATCCGGTGATACTGGAACCAGATGAACCCGACACTGGCATTCAAGCCGAATCAACCTTGCCAAAAGAACCTACTACACCACCAAAACCTGCTACACCACCGAGGCGTTATCCGGACCGAGTCAGGAAGCCTCCAGAGAGACTGAATTTGTAATTAATTAACTTCAGCAAATGTGTAGATTATTGTTCTTGTAAAAATGTTAATTAATGATTACTTAAAATATTATGTACTATTTATCTGAAAGGGGAGGAATTGTGGTGTATGTACCTTTAAGAGGAACTATGTTTTTTTGAAGCCTCTGTGTACTGTAGTACCGGTAGTGACCACTCGGGTATATAAGCCTGTATAGCGTCTTGTATAGTTTAGTTCACCTTCAGACTTTGTTCAGTAAACACTTGTTAAATCAACTCCTGCTTCCGGGTCTTCATTAACATACGGATACAACAC
Source organism: Somniosus microcephalus (assembly GCF_052327205.1). Classification (NCBI taxonomy): domain Eukaryota; kingdom Metazoa; phylum Chordata; class Chondrichthyes; order Squaliformes; family Somniosidae; genus Somniosus; species Somniosus microcephalus. Next base: position 152,939,286 of record NW_028225179.1, read on the forward strand.
CACCAACATCCCTCTCATGGGTCAGCCCCACTTCAGAGCTAGCAAGTGGCTTGACAGCACCTTGCTGCAATTCAGGGGGGCCATGAGGACCCGTTTCTGTACTGGAAGTCCTACACCCGAGGACTTGCCTGAAGGTCTGGTTTGTTTTCTCAAGAGCTGACCATCGCTCCTCAAGAGATGTCAGTCTATTCTGAACAAATACCATGTTTTCCATACCCTGGCGACTAAGCTCCTCCATGGACGTAGCCATCCTCTCCTCTACCGTAGCCATCCTTTCCTCTACGGTAGCCAGCCTTACCATGGAGGTAGCCATCCTTTCCATGGAGGTTACCATCCTTTCTGTGGTGATGCATTCATGCGCCAACGCCTCCACAAAGGCGCTGTCCTTTTAGCGAAGGACTCCTCCATTCACTCCACACTCGCAGCGACCCTGGAGACAAAACCTGCCAGAGACTCCTGCACCTGTTCCTGGAGTTCCAGCACCGCTGATCTTATGGATGGACCCGGAGGCAGAGGGTCGACATGCTGCTGAGCCGAGCTGGCAGAGTCCTGCGCCCTCCGACGAGGATGCTCCACTGTTGTCCCTGTCTCCACCATCTGCTGATGCTCACTTGTGAGCTGTGATACACCAGGTGACAACACTGCTCTATCTCACGAAGGTACCACCGAGGTGTGAGTGTCTACACTGGTGCTGGGTGCGGTGAATTCTGCTGACGCTGCGCCCTCAGAGGTTGCAGATTCCTCTGAGGAGTCTGGAGGCTCAGGCTGTTCCTTCTGGATAGTGGGGACAGGGGCTCTCGATGGTCCTGTGGGGGAGTAAAGGAAAAGTCAGAGATGTGAGGCCAAGGTTACATGCACATTGAATATTGCAGATGATCATAAGTCCATCTGTTAGAGCATCAGAATCATTATCAGTGACTCATGCAATGTCAATGAGAGAGATGATAAACTATTCTGTCACCAGCTTGCTCTGATGCACCCATCTGTCCGTCCCCCACTTGCGCATCCTCCTCCACTCCCACGATCTCCAGGACCGCCTCCTCCCAGGGGGTGAGCTGGGCTACTGAGGATGGCCCTCCTCCTGTCCTCGCTCTTTCCCTCTTATTGTGAGCTCTCTTTTCCTGCAATGAGGTAGGCAAGTGGAGTTTGAGAGAGAATGAAGGAGTGAGTGTAGAGAATCCATATCATTGATGGTTAGAAGGAGACAAAGATGGAGTGAGGTGGCAAGACCAAGGGCTCTCCCTGTGTGTTGTCAGTTGTTTTCATAGCATCAGAGTGATAGGGAGTGTGAGGGCTGCATAGTCGAATAGTTAGGTGAATGTGACCATAGAGAGAGAGGGAATGGGTAAGGGTGCAGGGATGTCATTGTCAAGTGGGATGTGGAGGAAAAGGTTGTCAAAGCTGAGTGCTGGTGAGGAGAGGCAATGGGGATCAGATTGAGGGTGATGGGAAAGTCATACTCACTTTTCCAGTGCGCAGAAGGTCATGAAACCTCTTCCTGCACTGCAGCCAGGTTCTGCGGCACATAGACAAAGAATTGACCTCCTGGGCTACTTGCATCCACACAGCTTTTGTCTGCTGGGGAGGCTTCTTCCTCCCTGAGGAAGGGAAGAGCACCTCCTTATTTCCTCTTGCTCCCTCCACCAGAGCTTGCAGGGCGGCATCATCGAACCTTGGTGCAGACTTTGGCCTACTGCTGGACATATTGGCTGGAGGAATCTATCACTGCAAAGGGCATAAGGTTTGCAGTCTGCAGAAGAAGCAAGGCTGCTTGCAGGCCTTAAATCCAGCAGCATTGATGATGTCATCGGAGGCGACTTTCAGGATGGAAAGACTAAGTGGACCAGGGGTTCCCACACGCTGCAAATCAATTGCCCAATTAGGGGAAAATCGCATATTTTTCCCACATCAAATTGGAGTCGGGCGGTTAACACGAAAAGCAGCTGACACGCCCCCAGCCCGCCCCAATGGCAAAATCGAGCCCTCAATGTTTTCAAGGGCAGACTGGATAGGCACTTGAGGGAAATAAACTTGCAGGGCTACGGGGACAGAGCGGGGGAATGGGACTGACTGGGTTGCTGTACAGAGAGCCGGCACGGACTCGATGGGCCGAATGGCCTCCTTCTGTGCCGTTATGACTCTATGTGTGAGGACCCAGCCGTAAGGAGCCTCGTCTGCAACAGTTGAAGCAGGGAAATCTTCCTCAAAACAGTTTAAAAAATTGCATGAGCTCGGCGTTACATTTATAGAACAACTTTCATAACCTCAGGACGTCCCAAAGCACTTTACAGCCAATTAAGCACTTTTTGAAGTGTTGTAATGTAGGAAACGCGGCAGCCAATTTGCGCACAGCAAGCTCCCACAAACAGCAATGCGATAATGATCAGATCATCTGTTTTAGTGATATTGATTGAAGGACAAGTATTGACCCAGGGCACCGGGGAGGACTCCCCCTGCCCTTCTTCGGAAAAATGCTGCGGGATCTTTCATGTCCACAAACTACTGGGGATTTTTTTTTCTTTCACTCCAGAACTGTCCGCTGTCACGGAGCAGCTCAGTACGGATGGGGTGTGGGCCTGGGCTGGGGGAGGAGTGGGGGGGGGGGGGAACGGGTGGAGATTGAAACAACTTCACCTGCTGTGCCAGGAGGGGCCAGCATGAGGATTTCAGCCACTCAACGAGGGGATGGCCACCTTACTTCGATTCTCCTCAACCTGGGGGTCTTGTCCGGTTAGTGAGGTGGAGGGTGAGAGTTTGAGCAACGAAGCCATGGATTAAATTGAAGCCACATTGACCGTCGGTCATTAATTGACAGGTGAACTTTGTGTCATTAGACCAGCGGGACAACTCACGTTGAAACCGTTTGCCACACAATACCGTGCGTACACTCCCTGAAAGGTCATGGACTGCAACGTGTTCTTGACCTTTGTCCAGCTTTGTGTTTCTTAAGAAAATCTATAAAATATTAAAAATAAATCTATATGTAAAGGAATAATTCTCCCCAGTGTCCTAGCCATTATTTGTCTCTCAACCAACTTCAGTAAATAATCAGATTAGCTGGTCATTATCACATTGCTGTTTGTGGGAGCTTGCTGTGCGTGAATTTGCTGTCATGTTTCCTACACTGACCACACTTCAAAAATGTACTTAATTGGCTGTAAAGTGCTCTGAGATGTCCTGAGGTCGTGAAAGGCGCTATGGAAATGCAAGTCCATCCTTTCTAGTTTTTTCTAAAGCATGTATTTTAGGCATTTTTCAAGTGGCTTTAAGTTTTTAAAAACTTTCTTAAAGCATTTGTAACGTTTGCCGAAGCTCAGCGTTGCAGACTGAGTTGAAGGAATGAACGTGATCTCCTTTTAGGACTCCGCGCTGATCCCTTTACCTTGGGGAGGAAGGACGCTGTGGAGGTGACCAGACCAGACCAGCTGAGCTGCCCTCAGCCACTGCTCAATGGTGCCCCCCACCCACCCCCCCCGGACACCCTGTCTGTGCAGGTGGGGCTACTTTGCCATGACTCCGCCCTCATACCTCCCAACCTCATCGGCAACCCAAGAAGACCGCACCTCCCTTCCGAAACAACAACGGAGCTGTGCCCGGACATCCCCTGGCTCAGTTGACAAGTGAGATCTTCAGCTGGTGAAGATGCGAGTCCTCGAGTCTGTAATGTAGCTGTACATCGGATAACTGGGCTGGGTCCTGGCGCAGTGACAGCGAGTCGCAGCTCCGACGCCATATAGTCATTGCCCAAACCCGAACCCCCGGCATCTGATCTGAACACGGGGACCGTCGGAGTTATAATCCGATCCCCATTTGGAATTCCCAATTTCGCTTTGCCGCACTCGGAATCCGCGGCCATCCGACGCATGGGCTCCCCACCAACCGGCCGGGCAGGCCTGCCATCCCATGTACCTATGGGTTGCCAACTCTGGCTGGGCGTGTTCCTGGAGGTTTCATCACATGACCTCCCGCCCCGCCCCGCCCCGCGTCTCCCACCATTGGTCGCCCGTCCTCGTGCCACGGCCAATCGGAAAGCGGAAAGACTCTTCCCTCACCGATTGGATGGTTCAGTCAAACAGCCCTTTTCATCCCACATCTCCAATATTTTTAGAACTGATAAACAAAAGCGTTTGAAGAAAATGGAAAAAAAAAACACACACGTTTATTTAAAAAATGCTCTCTATGACTTTTCTCCTTGGGCTTTTACTCGCAGCAGTATCCTGGAGGTTAATTCTTAGTTCCTGGGCAAACTCCAGGAAGATCCTGGAGGGTTGAACAAGTTGCATTGATCTGCATGCAAACGGGATGGACTCCGGTTTGGAGGCCTCTGCTCAGCCGACATGGTTGTCAGTCGCGCCGTCCTCCCGCTCAGTTTGTAACTGTTTATTGACGATTTATTTTCCCCTCTCCTCGTTTCTCCACCGGTCCGGGGAGCTACCAGGCAGAGATACTTTCTGTTCGCGGCAGATGAACCCGCACAGATGGACATCCATTAGAAGCTCCCCGGGGGCTGTGAAGAGGCAAGAAGGAAGGAACAGCCGTAACTCACATTACTGAAGCAGAGGAAGAAAATACCTGCGGTTCACACTGAGGGGGCAGATGGGGCTCGGAATCCTGAGATGAGGTTCAAGGCCCAGCGGAGATCAAAAGCCTGAGGCCCAGCGTCTGGTGGATGGCCAAGGCATTGAAGTCCCTTGAAGGGCTCGAGCTGAAACTGGCTTGGCTTGTAAAGAAACAAAGAGGGTTTATGCCTCTCCCTTCAGGTGTCGCAGAGTTTTTTCTGTACAGCCCTATTCCTGTTTAGCCTGAAATCCATTCACTGTGAAATGATACACATTTCAGTCAGAAACATGCACTTAAACAGAGATTACCTCCAGTCCCAGCAATGTGTATTTTATAGTTCGATATTTTCTGGGCTCTGTCCAACCGCTACACTTCAATACTGACCGTTTGTTCAGGGCTTTCCAGTCATAGACTTAGATATTTACAGTTCTCAGTTATTTCTCTCCCGCAGAAAATTAAAATTGAGGAAACATTCCTGCTATTTCCTTTAATCTGTTTTCTTTTTCAGTAGATCATGTTGAGTATGACTTTGGGGTTTTAGCACAGTTAGGCTACACACTAAGCAAAATAGTAATGATTTACTCCCGTCCGTCAGTGTACGGGCCATGTGTGTCTCAGTGTCAGCTCCTGTACATGTACAGTACACACTGGGTAATAGGTTAATAATTCTCTCCTCTCCAGTACTGTACAGGCCATGTGTGTCTCAGTGTCAGCTCCTGTACATGTACAGTACACACTGGGTAATAGGTTAATAATTCTCTCCTCTCCAGTACTGTACAGGCCATGTGTGTCTCAGTGTCAGCTCCTGTACATGTACAATACACACTGGGTAATAGGTTAATAATTCACTCCTCTCCAGTACTGTACGGCCCGTGTGTGTCTCAGTGTCAGCTCCTGTACATGTACAGTACACACTGGGTAATAGGTTAATAATTCTCTCCTCTCCAGTACTGTACAGGCCATGTGTGTCTCAGTGTCAGCTCCTGTACATGTACAGTACACACTGGGTAATAGGTTAATAATTCTCTCCTCTCCAGTACTGTACAGGCCATGTGTGTCTCAGTGTCAGCTCCTGTACATGTACAGTACACACTGGGTAATAGGTTAATAATTCTCTCCTCTCCAGTACTGTACAGGCCATGTGTGTCTCAGTGTCAGCTCCTGTACATGTACAATACACACTGGGTAATAGGTTAATAATTCACTCCTCTCCAGTACTGTACGGCACGTGTGTGTCTCAGTGTCAGCTCCTGTACATGTACAGTACACACTGGGTAATAGGTTAATAATTCACTCCTCTCCAGTACTGTACGGCACGTGTGTGTCTCAGTGTCAGCTCCTGTACATGTACAGTACACACTGGGCAATAGGTTAATAATTCTCTCCTCTCCAGTACTGTACATCCCGTGTGTGTCTCAGTGTCAGCTCCTGTACATGTACAGTACACACTGGGCAATAGGTTAATAATTCACTCCTCTCTAGTACTGTACGGCCCGTGTGTGTCTCAGTGTCAGCTCCTGTACATGTACAGTACACACTGGGTAATAGGTTAATAATTCACTCCTCTCCAGTACTGTACATCCCGTGTGTGTCTCAGTGTCAGCTCCTGTACATGTACAGTACACACTGGGCAATAGGTTAATAATTCACTCCCGTCTGGTACTGTACGGCCCGTGTGTGTCTCAGTGTCAGCTCCTGTACATGTACAGTACACACTGGGCAATAGGTTAATAATTCACTCCTCTCCAGTACTGTACATCCCGTGTGTGTCTCAGTGTCAGCTCCTGTACATGTACAGTACACACTGGGCAATAGGTTAATAATTCACTCCTCTCCAGTACTGTACGTCCAGTGTGTGTCTCAGTGTCAGCTCCTGTACATGTACAGTACACATTGGGCAATAGGTTAATAATTCACTCCTCTCCAGTACTGTACGGCCCGTGTGTGTCTCAGTGTCAGCTCCTGTACATGTACAATACACACTGGGTAATAGGTTATTAATTCACTCCTCTCCAGTACTGTACAGCCTGTGTGTGTCTCAGTGTCAGCTCCTGTACATGTACAATACACACTGGGTAATAGGTTATTAATTCACTCCTCTCCAGTACTGTACAGCCTGTGTGTGTCTCAGTGTCAGCTCCTGTACATGTACAGTACACACTGGGTAATAGGTTAATAATTCACTCCTCTCCAGTACTGTATGGACTGTGTGTGTCTCAGTGTCAGCTCCTGTACATGTACAGTACGCACTGGGCAATAGGTTAATAATTCACTCCTCTCCAGTACTGTACGGCCCGTGTGTGTCTCAGTGTCAGCTCCTGTACATGTACAGTACACATTGGGTAATAGGTTAATAATTCACTCCTCTCTAGTACTGTACGGCCCGTGTGTGTCTCAGTGTCAGCTCCTGTACATGTACAGTACACACTGGGTAATAGGTTAATAATTCACTCCTCTCTAGTACTGTACGGCCCGTGTGTGTCTCAGTGTCAGCTCCTGTACATGTACAGTATGCACTGGGTGATAAGTTAATAATTCACTCCTCTCCAGTACTGTACGGCCCGTGTGTGTCTCGGTGTCAGCTCCTGTACATGTTCAGTACGCACTGGGTAATAGGTTAATAATTCACTCCTCTCCAATACTGTACGGCCTGTGTGTGTCTCAGTGTCAGCTCCTGTACATGTACAGTACACACTGGGCAATAGGTTAATAATTCACTCCCGTCTGGTACTGTACGGCCTGTGTGTGTATCAGTGTCAGCTCCTGTACATGTACAGTACACACTGGGTAATAGGTTAATAATTCACTCCCGCCTGGTACTGTACGGCCTGTGTGTGTCTCAGTGTCAGCTCCTGTACATGTACAGTACACACTGGGTAATAGGTTAATAATTCACGCCTCTCCAGTACTGTATGGCCCGTGTGTGTCTCGGTGTCAGCTCCTGTAAATGTACAGTACACACTGGGTAATAGGTTAATAATTCACTCCTCCTCTGATACTGTACAGGCCATGTGTGTATCATTGTCAGCTCCTGTACATGTACAGTACGCACTGGTTTACAGACTAATAATTCACTCCCCGTCCGATACTGTACAGGCCGTGTGTGTCTCAGTGTCAGCTCCTGTACATGTACAGTACACACTGGGTAATAGGTTAATAATTCACTCCGGTCTGGTACTGTACGGGCCATGTGTGTCTCAATGTCAGCTCCTGTACATGTACAGAACACACTGGGTAATAGGTTCATTATTTGCTCCTCTCCAGTACTGTACAGCCCATGTGTGTCTCAGTGTCAGCTCCTGTACATGTACAGTACACACTGGGTAATAGCTTAATAATTCAGCACTCCTTCCCAAGATCCACAAAAAGGACTGCTCTGGTAGACCCATTGTTTCAGCCTGTTCTTGCCCCACGGAACTTATCTCTTCCTATCTCGACTCTATCTTTGCTCCCCTTGTCCAGTCTCTTCCCACCTTCATCCGTGACTCTTCCGACGCCCTCCGCCACTTTAACAGTTTCCAGTTTCCTGGCCCCAACTGCCTCCTTTTCACCATGGACGTACAATCCCTCTACACCTCCATCCCCCACCAGGATGGCCTGAGGGCGCTCCGCTTCTTCCTTGAACAGAGGCCCGACCAGTCCCCATCCACCACTACCCTCCTCCGCCTGGCTGAACTTGTTCTCACATTGAACAACTTCTCCTTTGACTCCACTCATTTCCTCCAAATTAAAGGTGTTGCTATGGGTACCCGCATGGGTCCTAGCTATGTCTGCCTTTTCGTGGGCTATGTGGAACACTCTTTGTTCCAGTCCTACTCGGGTCCCCTCCCTCATGTCTTTTTCCGGTACATTGATGACTGAATCGGTGCCGTTTCCTGCTCTCGCCCTGAACTAGACAACTTCATTCACTTTGCCTCCAATTTCCACCCTTCCCTCACCTTCACATGGTCCATCTCCGACTCTTCCCTTCCCTTCCTCGACTTCTCCATCTCCATCTCCGGGGATAGGTTATTGACCAACATTCACTACAAGCCAACTGACTCCCACAGCTACCTGGACTACACTTCCTCCCACCCCGCCTCCTGTAAGGACTCTATTCCATTCTCCCAGTTTCTCCGCCGCATCTGCTCCGACGATGCCACCTTCCACACTAGTGCTTCCGACATGTCTTCCTTTTTCCTCAACCGAGGATTCCCCTCTACCGTGGTTGACACGGCCCTCAACCGTGTCCTTTCCATTTCCCGCACTTCTGCTCTCACCCCTGCCCCTCCCTCCCGGAACCATGATAGGGTTCCCCTTGTCTTCACCTTTCACCCCACCAGCCTCCACATTCAACGGATCATCCGCCACCATTTCCGCCACATCCAACATGATCCCACCACCAAACGCATCTTCCCCTCCCCTCCCCTTTCAGCATTCCATAGGGACCACTCCCTCTGAGACACCCTAGTCCACTCTATCACCCCCAGCACCCATTCCCCTTCGCCCGGCACCTTCCCGTGCAAGCGCAGGAGATGCAACACCTGCCCATATACCTCCCTCCTTCCCACTGTCCAGGGCCCCAAAAACCTCTTCCAGGTGAAATAGCAATTTACTTGTACTTCTTGCAATCTAGTATACTGTTTCACTGCTCAAGATGTGGTCTCCTCTACATTGGGGAGACCAAACGCAGATTGGGTGACCGCTTTGCGGAACACCTCTATTCAGTCCATAAGGGTGACCCCGAGCTTCCAGTCGCCTGTCATTTCAATTCACCATTCCATTCCCACTTAGATCCCTGGTGCAAGGGTCAAGGATATCTCGGAGCGGCTGCAAAGCATTCTGGAGGGAGAGGGTGAACAGCCAGTTGTCGTGGTGCATATAGGTACCAACGATATAGGTAAAAACCGGGATGAGGTCCTAAAAGCTGAATATAGGGAGTTAGGAGGTAAATTAAAAAATAGGACCTCAGAGGTAGTAATCTCAGGATTGCTACCAGTGCCATGTGCTAGTCAGAGTAGAAATAGAAGGATATTTCAGATGAATATGTGGCTAGAGGAATGCTGCAAGGGGGAGGGATTCAAATTCCTGGGACATTGGAACCGGTTCTGGGGGAGGTGGGACCAGTACAAACTGGACGGTTTGCACCTGGGCAGGACCGGGACTGATGTCCTAGGGGGAGTTGTAAGAGCCATAAAAGCTTAAGAAAATACTTTAAAATAGTGGCTAAATGGCATAATACAGTTAATTTACCTGAACGACTTATTGTATTAAGAAACCCCCTATTTTCTTGCTCCAGTAGTATAGTCCGACACCCCCTTCATTCTTGCCACAATGGAACAGTCCCTAAGCCACACATGGGTGCAGCCATCTTACAGTTTTAAACTGCACGTGGTGAAAGAGGCAGAAGCTGTGAGGTTTGGAGCAGTACAGTTTTTGACCGTGTTCGTTTATACGTGTTTGCTTTGTAATTCTGTTTGTTAAGTGTTATAGTAAACCGTTTAAAAGACAAAGCTACGTTTGGGAACGTTTTATTTCGACACGCGTCTACTCGATGTTAAAAGCCCCACAGCCCAGTGGCCTGCCTGTTTGGAAACTAAGAAGCGCCACTACATTAGTCAAAAACTAGCTCCCTAAGAAGGAAGGGACGGAATCGTCGGCGAACGTATACATGAATGGTCACGGAGCCAGACGACAATTTAAGAAAGCGAAGGTACAGTGACTGTTACTTGCTTTGTTCATTCTGTTGAGAAGCTAAATAAGAGCTGCGGGTAAAATGGCCGAGGCCTTAAGGAGCCAGGAGCTTCCCCCAGCCAGAAGGATTGCTGGCCAAAAGAGGGAAATAAAGCTCACCCCAAAGGCAAGGGAAGAGAAGTTACATAGAAGCATAGGTGCAAGGAAGGCTAAATTAGTTCAGATAACTGGAAAAATGAAGATAATTGATCGTCTCATGGAAGATAATGCTAATATTAAGAAAGCTGAAGACATGATGTATTACGATTTCTCCAAGCTGCATGAAGAATTTAATATACTCAATGAAGATGTATTAGCACTTCTGTCTGAAGAAGAGGGAAACACTGATCAGCACGACTGGTTTGATCTTAAATCAACCAGCATTAAGGACTATATCAAGGCCACGGAGCAGTGGATGTTAAAAATTCGTCAAGATGCTGATACGGCAGAGAAAGATAAGGTTGACGATGAAGTCGGACCAGACGATAGCATTTCAGAGACTTCCGCCAGACCGAGCAAAAATCGAAAAGAAGGTAGCTCTGTTTCTGGACGCAGGTCAGTCGCTTCTACCACAAGCTCGGCGCGACACATGAGAGCGGAGGCTGAACGGGCGGCGTTGATGGCGCGCGCAGCATCTTTAGATGAGAAGCAAGCTCTTGAACGGGAAGAGGCCCAACTGCAGGTCCAAGAGGCCCAACTGCAGGCCCAACTGCAGGCCCAACAGGCTCAACTGCAGGCCCAACAGGCCCAACTGCAGGCCCAAGTGCAGGCCCAACAGGCCCAAGTGCAGGCCCAGCGGGCCCAGGTGCAGGCAAAGAAAGAACGGCTGGAGATGAAAACAGCTATCGAGGCCTCAGATGCCAGGTTGAGTGCGTACGAAGATTATGAAGGCTCACGGGACGGCGGGAGCCACTGCCAGTCAACGTTGCCACATAGAGTTGGATCCAGGGCACCTTCAAGAGTTACAACAGAGCCCGAAAGCAATTCCCCGGCATTACAGCGTGGAAGAGTGGCCTCTCCACTAACAGGAGCACGTGATGCTACCCCAGACGTCAGACGGTCTAGACTAGACCCTGCTGATGACCACCAGAGGCCTGAAGACACAGGGAGAAGCCTATACCGAGTGATGCAACGTCAGAACGAAATTACAGAGATGCTTGTAAAACAACAGAATCTGTTTCGACTCCCTCAAAGAGACATACCAGTGTTCCAAGGCGACCCACTCAAGTATAAGCCCTTCATCAGATCCTTTGAACAAGCCATTGACTCCAAGACAGAGAGCAGCAGTGATAAGTTGTACTACCTGGGACAGTACACCAGTGGTAAACCACAAGACCTGGTCAGAAGCTGTGAACACATGAGACCGGACCGGGGATACATAGAAGCCAGGAAGTTGCTGCAGGAGCACTATGGTAACGAGCTGAAGATAGCCATTGCATATATCGAAAAGGCTACCAAGTGGCCACAGATCAGATCGGAAGACGGAGAGGCATTGAACGCATATGTTCTCTTCCTCATAGGATGTCGCAACACCATGGAGGATGTTGAATTCATGGAAGAGATGGACAATCCTACGACTATGAGAATCGTCATCTCTAAGCTTCCTTACAGGATGAGAGAACAATGGAGAAGAACAGCCTTTGAGATAATGGAGAGACGGAAAAGTAGAGCCAGGTTTGCAGACTTAGTGAATTTCATAGACAAACAGGCTAAAATTGCTAGGGACCCATTGTTTGGAAACATCCAGGATGTCAGCCCGACCACCGATGGAAGAGTGAAAGCCAAGCCTGCTGAATCAAAGGCTCTCAGGAAAGGTGGTTCCAGGGGAAGCAGCTTTGCAACTATCGTCACTCAGGCCGAGGAAGAAAGGCCCCAGAACTCATCTCCCAAAAAGAGCAGCACAGTGACGTCTGCTAATGCCTTTCAGAAGCCATGCTTATTCTGCCAGAAGAGTCATACATTGGATTTCTGCAGCGACATCAAAGCACAGCCACATAAGGACAGAATCGAATTCCTGAAGTACAACGGCCTATGTTTTGGATGTCTCTCTCAGGGGCACCTGAGTAGAAACTGTAAGCAAAGAACAACATGCAGAGAGTGCACTCGGAAACATCCCAGTCTGCTGCATATCCATAAAGAAGAACAAGTCTCTAAGAAGAGTGAAGAAAACAATACCGACGAGAAGGTTGTTTCAAGTGCTCTGGTGTCGCTAGAACCAGAGACTTGTGGACTCACTGGGGCCGGTGACAGTGACTGTATTCTTGCCATCGTACCAGTAAGGATCAAGTCTAAGAGGAGTGAGAAGGTTGTGGAGACTTACGCCTTCATGGATCCAGGTAGTTCAGCAACGTTCTGCACAGAATCACTCATGCGACAGCTGAACGTTAGAGGCAGAAGAACAGAAATCCTATTACGCACCATGTGTCATGAGAAGTCAATGCAAAGTTATATCCTGTCAGACCTAGAAGTGTGTGGACTTGAAGAGAAGGACTTCATAGACCTGCCTAATGTTTTCACACAGAGGGAGATTCCTGTTAGAATAGGGAACCTAGCCCTGCAGAAGGATGTGGATAGATGGCCCTACCTAGAAAAGGTGCGTCTCCCATACATTGAAGCAGAAATTGGCCTATTAATTGGAACCAATGCCTACAAAACTATGGAGCCATGGCAGGTGATAAACAGCAAGGATGACGGACCCTACGCCATCAGGACAGCCCTTGGATGGGTAATCAATGGACCGGTAAGGAGAGATGATGGCCACAAGTCGAACAAGGAGGAACGACAAAACGTCACAGTTAATCGCATCTCTATCGCAAGCATTGAAGAGCTGTTGATACAGCAGTTCAACGCAGACTTCTCAGAACGCAGCTGTGAGGAAAAGACAGAGATGTCACAAGAAGACCATCAGTTCATGGGTTTGATGACAAGGTCTACACAGTTCATTGATGGCCACTATCACATTGGTTTGCCACTGAGAAGACAGACCGCGAAGATGCCGAACAATCGCTGCATAGCAGAGCAACGCGCCATCAGTCTAAAGAGAAAGCTGAACAAGAACCCCGACTTTCACGAAGACTACAAAGACTTCATGAGAAACATCATAGCGAAAGGCTATGCTGTAAAAGTGCCCGAAGAACAGTTGAACAGAGACGATGGAAGGGTCTGGTACATTCCTCATCACGGGGTGTATCACCCAAAGAAGAAAAAGATCCGTGTAGTGTTTGACTGCGCCGCCTCATTCAGAGGAACTTCATTGAATGACCAGCTGCTTCAAGGTCCTGATCTTACTAATACCCTCATTGGCGTCTTGACTAGGTTTAGACAAGAGCTCGTTGCCATGATGGCAGACATAGAATCAATGTTCTACCAAGTCAGAATCCCTGACGAAGATGCTGATCTTCTGCGTTTCCTTTGGTGGCCAGATGGCGACGTTAGTGAAGCGATGGTGGAATGTAGAATGGCCGTACACCTGTTTGGAGCCACATCATCTCCCAGCTGTGCAAGCTACGCTCTCAGAAAAACTGCAGAAGATGGCAAGGGCAAAGCACCATCCGAGGCTGTGGAGACAATCTTCAGAAACTTTTATGTCGATGACTGTCTGAAGTCCGTGTCAACAGAAGACGATGCCATCGCACTGTCAAGAGACCTTAGAACTCTGTGTTCGAATGGAGGATTCCATCTGACTAAGTGGATAAGCAACAGCAGAGCAGTTCTAGCTTCTATCCCAGAAAAGGAAAGAGCCACTGAAGTCAAAGATCTGGACCTGAGCCACGATGTCCTTCCTATCGAGAGAGCTCTTGGTGTACAATGGTGCATCGAGTCAGACACGTTCAACTTCAGGATAATGGTGAACGAAAGACCATCCACAAGACGAGGGATTCTCTCCGTGGTCAGTTCCATCTACGACCCTCTCAGATTCCTGGCACCACTCATTCTGCCGGTGAAGCTGATGCTACGAGAGCTGTGTAGAGACAAGAGAGGATGGGATGAAGATATCCCAGAAGGTCAAGCTCAGAGATGGCACAGATGGCTGACAGATTTGCAACAACTTTCTAGCTTCAATGTCAGTAGATGCATCAAGCCCGCGAGTTTTGGAGTTACAAAGACGGCTCAACTACATCATTTCTCGGACGCCAGTGAGGACGGCTATGGCACGGCTACCTACCTCTTGCTGACAAATCAACAGGGCCAGAAACATTGTGCCTTCCTCATGGGAAAATCCAGGGTGGCTCCGCTGAAGCAGGTCACCATCCAGAGACTGGAATTGACGGCAGCGGTTGTTGCAGTTAAAGTTGACCAGGTGATGCGTAAAGAGTTACAGCTCCCATTAGAAGAATCTGTCTTCTGGACGGATAGCACGACGGTGCTGAAGTATATAGAGAATGAGAAGATACGCTTCAAGACCTTCGTAGCAAACAGAATCTCATCCATTAGAGAAGCTACACAACCATCTCAATGGAGGTATGTAAACACCTCATTAAACCCAGCAGATCAAGCCTCACGGGGATTGAAGGCTGAAAACTTCATGAGGAGTGAAACTTGGATACAAGGCCCAAGTTATCTGCTGGAAACAGAGAGATCATGGCCAGAAAGACCAGATATGCCAAGTCAGATTACTGAAGATGACGTCGAAGTCAAGAGATCAGTCACAGTAAATTTCATAACTACGAAAGAGAACTTTGACACAGTGAACAAGCTTGTTAACCATTTCTCAGGATGGCACCAGTTGAGGAAAGCAGTTGCATGGTTTCTAAGGTTGAAAGAGTTGCTGCTACACCTGAGC
This sequence comes from Somniosus microcephalus, assembly GCF_052327205.1. NCBI lineage: Eukaryota > Metazoa > Chordata > Chondrichthyes > Squaliformes > Somniosidae > Somniosus > Somniosus microcephalus. The sequence goes on from NW_028225179.1 coordinate 152,954,341, forward strand.
GGTAAGAGAAAAGAGTACCGAGCCACTATCAGTCAGTCTGAAAGTAACCCTGATAAGCAGAGAATGCTTCTACAGCAGTATATGCATCAGCACAAGACCACATTGAGCAAGAATTCATTGACCGTGGAGGATTTGGCCAAGGCTGAGAAGGAGATAGTTTGCTTCAGTCAAAGACAAAGATACCCAGAAGAAACCGAAGCTCTACAGCAAAATACTCCAATCAAGAAAGGTAGTCATATCTACAAGCTGGACCCTACACTGCAAGATGGAGTACTGAGGGTGGGAGGGAGACTAAACAAATCTGCTATGCCAGAGGAGGCCAAGCATCCTGCTATCCTTTCTAAGGACCTCCGGGTTGCTACTCTCATTCTTCAGCATATACACCAGAGTATTGGACACAGTGGGAGGAATCACGTGCTTGCGAAGCTAAGACAAAGATACTGGATTCCAGGAGCTAATTCCGTAATAAGAAAAATACTCTCTGAATGTATTGTTTGCAGACGGTTACACGCTAGAGCTGGGGAGCAGAAAATGGCAGACCTGCCTGAAGACCGTTTGTTACCAGACAAGCCCCCATTTACAAACGTAGGGGTGGACTATTTTGGGTCTTTCGAGGTAAAGCTAGGACGGAGCCTTGTCAAGAGATATGGTGTGCTTTTCACTTGTTTGACCATCAGAGCAGTTCATATTGAGGTGGCACACACGCTTGACACTGATTCCTGTATTAACGCCTTGCGGCGCTTTGTCTGTAGAAGAGGACAGGTGTCCATTATGCGTTCTGATAATGGCACTAATTTCGTCGGAGCGGAGAGAGAACTACGGGAAGCTATTGAAGGTTGGAATCAGCTTAAAATACAGGAAGCCATGATGCAAACAGGAATTAAGTGGATCTTCAATCCTCCGGCTGCATCCCACCACGGAGGTGTCTGGGAAAGACAGATACGCACCGTAAGAAAACTACTCAGTTCTGTACTGAAGCAGCAAGCGCTGGACGACGAGGGACTCCAAACCGTTCTGTGCGAGGTCGAAGCCATCATTAATGACCGACCGATAACTAAGACATCAGATGATCCCAATGACCTCGAAGCCCTGACTCCGAACCACCTGTTGTTGTTGAAAACACAGCCAGCCATGCCCCCGGGAGTCTTCAAAAAGGAAGATCTGTATGCCCGTCGGAAGTGGAGGCAAGTTCAGTATATGTCAGACCTCTTCTGGACCAGATGGACAAGAGAATACTTACCTCTGCTACAGGAGCGTCAAAAATGGTCCAAAATAAAGAGGAACTTCATCGTCGGAGACATTGTCTTAATTGTGGATGATTCAGCCCCTAGAAATTCTTGGTTGATGGGAAAAATAATTAAGACCATGCCAGACTCCAGAGGCGTCGTTCGTCGCGTCTGTTTGCAAACCAAGACCAGTACCCTGGAGAGACCGATCACAAAGCTCTGCCTGCTACAAGAAGCAGCGTGAAAAGCTCCTGAACGAAAGAAAAAAGTGGACACTTGTATTGTAAATATGTTGAACTCATTAGTTTATGACTCTTAATGTTTGAGTAATTGATATGCTTCATGTGCCTAGTCAATTAGGGGCCGGAATGTAAGAGCCATAAAAGCTTAAGAAAATACTTTAAAATAGTGGCTAAATGGCATAATACAGTTAATTTACCTGAACGACTTATTGGCCCAGAAATTCCAGAACGGGGCTTGCAGCGCGTGCAAGCCCCGTATTTGCACTTACCCCGCGCTCGCGCCGATCAGCTTCTGGGACGCCTGAACTTACAGAAATAGAAAGCACATTCCCGGGCAGCGTATGACGTCACGCCGCCCAGGAGTGCAGCCAGCGCGGAGCCAGAAGCGTGCAGTGTAAGTGAGACACGCCCCTTGAGGTCTCAGTTTCACTGGACACGCCCCCAATGTTTCTGTCAAGCTGCTGAGCATTTTTACATGCAAAGCAGCAGTTTAAATAGGTTTTTGGAAGTTTTTTAAAGATTTTGGTAACTTTTATAAAAAATTTTAAATGTTTACATTATTTTGAGTAATCTGAAGTAGTTTTAAAGAGAATTAAAGCAATTTAAAGACTTTTAAAAGCCCTAAAAGAATTTTTTAAATTCCATTTATTTATTTAGCAATGTCGTCGTCATACGTGTCTTCACACTGTTCCCTTTGTGGAACTGTTTGAAGTGGTGGAAGGATTTATGGCCATGATTAATGCTCATTCCGTGACCGTAACCATCTTTGAACCAGCCATTAGGGCGGTTAGTCCTATGGCGGGAGGGTTTTACAGGCTGCCACAAGCTATACAAGGAGGGGGGGCCACCCACACCCACGGACGCAAATATCCCGCTGGATGTCCACCCAGAATTTAAAGTTGGAGCTCCGACTCCACTTGCCGGGACTGTCTGGAGCGGGGTTCGAAACCCTACCCTGATCTGGCCCAGCGGCGGGGATCCTACCGCTATGACAAAGGCCCAATCCGATTAGCAACTTAAAATGGCAGCATAGGGCTCCAGTCACGCTGGCTGCACTCCTGGGCGGCGTGACGTCACACGCTGCCCGGGATTCTTATTTCTCTTTCACCAAGTGCAGGCGTCCCTGGAGCTGATCGGCAGGAGCGCGGGGTAAGTGGAAATACGGGGCTTGCATGCGCTGCAAGCCCCGTTCTGGAATTTCTGGCCCATTTACTGACATGTAAAATGTTGGCCCAGTAATTCCCTTCCAAATGCGCTAGTACAGTCGGGGTACTTACGCATCTGGCCGGATGAAATGCCGGTTTTCAGCATGCACAGTGCATGTGGGGAAAACCGGCATTTCCTGTCCTCTGAACGAAGGGGTTCAGAGGCAGAACGCGTGCGACTGCACAGGCAGCGCGTGCGCAGTATAATTCGCCGCTTTCCTTAATGCTTTCAGTGAGGTCAAGTCATTACAACATACACATGAAAAAAGCATGGGTGCAGTTGCTCCAGAGGCTGCGGAGGAAGATATTTCTTATCGTGGAGCTTCTGAAAGTATGTATGTCTGTATATATTCCTTTGCATGTTATGTATATATTCCTTTAATTATGTGTATGAATGTATTATTTAATTATGACTTTCAGAGAAAGTAACTTATTGGAAAATCATAATTAAAAATATACATTCATACACATTTAGTAAAGGAATATAAAACATACATACATATACGTAAAGGAATATATGTGGACATACATACATAGCTCATTCTCACATTCCATTCACACAGCCACAATTGCTCCTTCTACCTACCGTTCTGAAAACCCGTTTAAAAAAAAAAAATTAAAGTTTAAAACTTACTTAAAATTTCTTAAAATAACTTCCCTCCCTTTCCCAAACCTAAATATTGCATTTCATAAGCTCCTCCATAAAATATATCTCCTTCCCCAGCCAATGAACAACTTTACACTTGCTTTTTTCAAGTGTAAGTTCTCGGGACTTAACCTCACTGAATCCATCAGTGAAATCTACAAAGTTCACTGCGCAAGCGCTACCTGTGCAGTCGCACGCGCTGTGAATAGACCTCGGGTCTGGAAATGCCGGCGTTCCCCGCATGCGCTGTTCCTGATGAACGCCGGCATTTCCAACGGCCAGATTTGTGAGTACACCGACCGTACTCACGCTTCTGGCTGCGAATTTCTGGCCCATTGTATTAAGAAACCCCCTATTTTCTTGCTCCAGTAGTATAGTCCGACACCCCCTTCATTCTTGCCACAATGGAACAGTCCCTAAGCCACACATTGGTGCAGCCATCTTACAGTTTTAAACTGCACGTGGTGAAAGAGGCAGAAGCTGTGAGGTTTGGAGCAGTACAGTTTTTGACCGTGTTCGTTTATACGTGTTTGCTTTGTAATTCTGTTTGTTAAGTGTTATAGTAAACCGTTTAAAAGACAAAGCTACGTTTGGGAACGTTTTATTTCGACACGCGTCTACTCGATGTTAAAAGCCCCACAGCCCAGTGGCCTGCCTGTTTGGAAACTAAGAAGCGCCACTACAGGAGTGTTTGCTAGTGCTGTTGGGGAGGGTTTAAACTAAAATGGCAGTGAGTTGGGAACCTGTGCAGGGAGACAGAGGAAAGGGAAACAAGGATAGAAGCAAAAGACAGGAAGGAGAAAAGCAAAAGTGGCAGTCAGTGAAATCAAGGGTTTAAATCAAACATGGCCACAGTAAATAATAATTCTAAAAGGTCTAAGAGTGTTAAAAAAACAAGCCTGAAGGCTTTGTGTCTTAATGCAAGGAGCATTTGTAATAAGGTGGATGAATTAGCTGCGCAAATAGATGTAAACAGATATGATATAATTGGGATTATGGAGACATGGCTCCAGGGTGACGAAGGCTGGGAATTCAACATCCAGGGGTATTCAATATTCAGGAAAGACAGGCAAAAAGGAAAAGGAGGTGGGTTAGCATTGCTAGTTAAAGAGGAGATTAACACAATAGTAAGGAAGGATATTAGCTCTGATGATGTGGAATCTGTTTGGGTAGAGCTGAGAAATACCAAGGGACAGAAAACATAGAAACATAGAAACATAGAGATAGGAACAGGAGTAGGCCATTCGGCCCTTCGAGCCTGCTCCGCCATTCAATGAGATCATGGCTGATCTTCGTCTGAGATCATAGCTGATCTTACCAGTTCAGTACCCCGTCCCCGCCTTTTCTCCGTAACCCTTAATCCCCTTAGCCTTCAGAAATATATCCAATTCTCTCTTGAAAATATTTATTGAATTAGCCTTCACAGCCCTCTGTGGCAGGGAATTCCACAGGCTCACCACTCTTTGAGTGAAGAAATTCTTCCTCATCTCTGTTTTAAATGATTTGCCCGCTATTTTTAGACTGTGGCCCCTGGTTCTGTGCTCCCCGGCCATTGGAAACATTCTCTCTGAATTCAGCCTGTCCAGGCCTGCCATAATTTTATATGTTTCGATGAGATCCCCTCTCAATCTTCTAAACTCCAGTGAGTACAAGCCCAAACTATTTAATCTCTCTTCGTAGGTCATTCCCGCCATTCCAGGTATCAGCCTGGTGAATCGCCGTTGCACTCTTTCCATGGCAAGAACATCCTTCCGCAGATGGGGCGACCAAAACTGTACACAATACTCCAGATGCGGTCTCACCAGCACCTTGTACAGCTGTAGTAAGGTATCCCTATTCCTATACTCGAACCCCCTTGATATGAAGGCCAACATACCATTTGCCTTCTTAATCGCCTGTTGCACCTGCATGCTCTCCTTCAGTGACTGGTGCACAAGAACACCCAGGTCCCTCTGCACTTCCCCATCTCCCAATCTATTGCCATTTAGATAATAATCTACCCTCCTGTTTTTACCCCCAAAGTGGATAACCTCACATTTATCCACATTATAGTGCATCTGCCACGTATCCGCCCATTCCCCCAACCTGTCCAAATCGCACTGTAGCCTCCTGACATCCTCATCAGAGCCCACCCCTCCTCCTAGTTTAGTGTCGTCAGCGAATTTGGAAATATTGCATCCAATTCCCTGATCCAGATCATTTATATATATTGTGAACAGCTGGGGTCCCAGGACAGATCCTTGCGGCACCCCGCTGGTCACTGCCTGCCACTCCGAAAACGAGCCGTTTATTCCAACTCTCTGTTTTCTATCCGCCAGCCAGTTCTCTATCCACGTTAATACTTTGCCCCCAATCCCATGAGCCTTAATTTTGCATGATAATCTTTTGTGTGGAACCTTATCGAAGGCTTTCTGGAAGTCAAGGTAGACCACATCCACTGGCTCTCCCCCATCTATTTTACCAGTTACTTCCTCAAAAAATTCCAGCAGATTAGTCAAACACGATTTACCCTTTGTAAATCCATGTTGACTCTGTCCGATCCTTTCCCCATTTGTCAAGTGCTCCGCTATTTTATCCTTAATAATGGACTCTAGCATTTTGCCCACAACCGATGTAAGGCTTACTGGTCTATAATTCCCTGCTTTCTCTCTAGTGGGAGTTGTATACAGACCCCCAAAAAATAATGCTGAGGTTGGGGATGGCATTAAATGGGAAATTAGAGACGCGTGCAATGAGGGCACAGCAGTTATCATGGGTGACTTTAATCTACATATAGATTGGGCTAACCAAATTAGTAACAATACTGTGGAGGAGGAATTCCTGGAGTGAATACGGGATGGTTTCCTGGAGCAATATGTCGAGGAACCAACTAGCAATCAGGCCATCTTAGACTGGGTATTATGTAATGAGAAAGGATTCATTAGCAATCTTGTTGTGCGAGGCCCCTTGGGGTGGAGCGATCATAATATGATAGAATTCTTCATTAAGATGGAGAGTGAAGTAGTTGACTCAGAGACTAGGGTACTGAATTTAAATAAAGGAAACTACGATAGTATGAGGCGCGAGTTGGCTAGGATGGATTGGGGAACGTTACTTAAAGGGTTGACGGTGGATAGGCAATGGCAAACATTTAAAGATCGCATGGATGAACTACAGAACTTGTTCATCCCTGTTTGGCATAAAAATAAAACAAAGAAGGTGACTCAACCGTGGCTAACAAGGGAAATTAGGGATAGCATAAGATCCAAGGAGAGGACATATAAATTGGCCAGAAAAAGCAGCAAACCTGAGGATTGGGAGCAGTTTAGGATTCTGCAAAGGAGGACAAAGGGATTAATTAAGAGGGGAAAAATAAAGTATGAGAGTAAGCTTTCAGGGAACATAAAAACTGACTGTAAAAGCTTCTACAGATATGTGAAGAGAAAAAGATTGGTGAAGTCAAGCGTAGGTCCCTTGCAGTCAGAATCAGGGGAATCTATAATGGGGAACAAAGAAATGGCAGACCAATTAAATACATACTTTGGTTCTGTCTTCACAAAGGAGGACACAAATAACCTCCCAGAGATGTCGGGGAACATAGGTTCTAATGAGCGGGAGGAACTGAATGAAATCAGTATTTGTAGGGAAATGGTGTTAGGGAAATTGACGGGATTGAAGGCCGATAAATCCCCAGGGCCTGATAATCTACATCCTAGGGTACTTAAGGAAGTGGCCCTAGAAATAGTAGATGCATTGCTGGTCATCTTCCAAAATTCTATAGACTCTGGAACAGTTCCCATGGATTGGAGGGTAGCTAATGTAGCCCCACTATTCAAAAAAGGTGGTAGAGAGAAAACGGGGAATTATAGACCGGTAAGCCTGACATCGGTAGTGGGGAAAATGCTAGAGTCCATTATAAAAGATGTAATAGCAGAGCACTTGGAAAACAGTGACAGGATCGGACAAAGTCAACATGGATTTACAAAAGGTAAATCGTGCTTGATTAATCTACTGAAATTTTTTGAGGATGTAACTGCTAGAATAGATAAGAGAGAACCAGTGGATGTGGTGTATTTGGACTTTCAGAAGGCTTTCGATAAGGTCCTGCATAAGAGATTAGCATGTAAAGTTAAAGCACATGGGATTGGGGGTAAGGTACTGACTTGGATAGAGAACTGGTTAGCAGACAGGAAGCAAAGATTTGGGACAAACGATTCTTTTTCCGAGTGGCAGGCAGTGACTAGTGGGGTACCGCAGGGATCGGTGCTAGGACCCCAGCTATTCACAATATATATTAATGATCTAGGTGAGGGAACTAGATGTAATATCTCCAAGTTTGCAGATGACACAAAGCTTGGTGGGTGTGTGTGCTGTGAGGAGGATGCCGAGATACTCCAGTATGATTTGGACAGGTTGGGTGATTGGGCAGATGCATGGCAGATGCAGTATAATGTGGATAAATGTGAGGTTATCCACTTTGGTGGCAAAAACAGGAAGGCAGAATATTATCTGAACGGCAATAGATTGGGAGAAGGGGAAGTGCAACGAGACCTGGGTGTCCTTGTGCACCAGTCGCTGAAGGTAAGCATGCAGGTGCAGCAGGCGGTTAAGAAGGCAAATGGTATGTTGGCCTTCATAGCGAGAGGATTCGAGTACAGGAGCAAGGATGTCTTGCTGCAGTTGTACAGGGCCTTGGTGAGACCACACCTTGAGTATTGTGTGCAGTTTTGGTCGCCTTATCTGAGGAAGGATGTTCTTGCCATGGAGGGAGTGCAGCAAAGATTCACCAGACTGATACCTGGGATGGCAGGAATGACGTATGAGGAGAGAGTCGTTCGATTGGGCTTATATTCACTGGAGTTTAGAAGAATGAGAGGGAATCTCATTGAAACTTATAAAATTCTAACAGGACTAGACAGACTAGATGCAGGAAGGATGTTCCCGATGGCGGGGGAGTCCAGAACCAGGGGTCACAGTCTAAGGTTAAGGGGTAAGCCATTTAGGACAGAGATGAGGAGGAATTTCTTCACCCAGAGAGTGGTGAACCTGTGGAATTCTCTGCCACAGAGGGCGGTGGAGGCCAGTTCATTAAATATATTCAAGAAGGAGTTGGATATATTTCTTAAGGCTAAAGGGATCAAGGGGTATGGGGAGAAAGCAGAGACAGGGTACTGAATTTGGATGATCAGCCATGATCTCATTAAATGGCGGAGCAGACCCGAGGGGCCGAATGGCCTACTCCTGCTCCTATCTTCTATGTTTCTATGTTGCACCATCTGTGGCCTCTTGCATTGTTCCACGAAAGCTCACAGTAAACTCGAGGAACAGCACCTCATCTTCCGATTAGGCACTTTACAGCCTTCCGGACTCAATATCGAGTTCAACAATTTCAGATCATAACCTCGGCCCCTATTATATTTTTATATTTTTTATCCACACTGTTGGTTTGTGACTTTTCCTTTTTTTTCCTCTCTCTCCCACATGGCAGCTGTCTCTCACTCTGCCAGCGCATTTCACACTTCATCTAGAGCCATTGTCTGTTTCTTTACCTGTCCTATTACTATCTCGTCTCACCTTGAATATCTCTTAATGTCTCTTCTTTCATCCCCTCCCCCATTTCCCAGCCCCCAAACTGCCTTTTGTTTCATTTGCTGCCTTTTCTCTCAGTCCTGACGAAGGGTTTCGACCCGAAACGTTGACTCTATTTCTCTCTCCATGGATGTTGCCTGGCCTGCTGAGTTTTTCCAGCATTTTCTGTTGTTATTTCAGATTTCCAGCATCCGCAGTATTTTGCTATCCTATCAGGTTAATAATTCACTTTGGTCTGGTACCATATGTGTCTCAGTGTCAGCTCCTTTTTTTAAATTTGTTTTTTATGGGATGTGGGCATCGCTGGCAAGGCCAGCATTTATTGCCCATCCCTATTTGCGCTTGAGATGGTGGTGGTAAGCTGCCTTCTTGAATTGTTGCAGTCCGTGTAGTGAAGCTAATCCCACAGTGCTTTTTGGTAGGGAGTTCCAGGATTTTGACCCAGCGACGATGCAGGATCAGCGATATACTTCTAAGTCAGGATGGTGTATTATTTGGAGGGGAACTTGGAGGTGGTGGTGTTCCCATGTGCCTGCTGCCCTTGTCCTTCTAGATGGAAGAGGTCACGGGTTTGGGAGGTCTGGGTAATAGGTTAATAATTCACTCCCATGCAGTACTGCACGGCCCGTGTGTGTCTCCGTGTCTGCTCCTGTACATGTACAGTACACACTGGGTAATAGGTTAATAATTCACTCCTCTCCAGTACTGTATGGGCCGTGTGTCTCAGTGTCAGCTCCTGTACATACTTTGTACATGCTGGAAAACAACACAATACTTCAATCCACAGTTGTCATACAAAATTACAGAGCGTCATGGCTCGAGGTCACATGTCATCATCCTGACCTCTGGCTCAAAGGAATCTGTGGTGTGAGAGGAGAGGACATAGGAGATGAAGAAGTCAAATTGAACTTTGAAGAACTTGGTGCAAAATTTTAAAAACTTTAACCGCCAAAATGTCAACTTTTCCTTCATGTACAGAAATAATGTCAAAAAACGTGAACCACTGTGTCTGGGAGTGTATATTTCTGCATGTGTGTGTGCGTGTATGTATGTACACGTGTGTTTATGTGTACGTGTGTCTCTACATGCATGTGCGCGCACGTATGTTTGTATGTGTGCATGTGCGGGTGTGTTTGTGTGCATACATGTTTGTGTGCATGTGTGTTTGTGTGTGTACATGTATGTGTGCATGTGTGTTTGTATGTACATGTTTGTGTGCATGTGTGTTTGTGTGTGTACATGTTTGTGTGCATGTGTGTTTGTGTGTGTACATGTTTGTGTGCATGTGTGTTTGTGTGTGTACATGTTTGTGTGTGCGTGTGTTTGTGTGTGTAGACATGTGCGTGTGTGCGGGTATGTTTGTGTGTGTACAAGTTTGTGTGCGGGTGTGTTTGTGTGTGTGTACATGTGTGTGTGTGCGTGTGTTAGTGTGTATATGTGTGTGTGTGTTGTGTGTGTACATGTGTGTGTGCGTGTGTTTGTGTGTGTACGTGTTTGTGTGTGTACATGTTTGTGTGTGCGTGTGTTTGTGTGTGTACATGTTTGTGTGTGTATGTGTTTGTGTGTGTATGTGTGTGTGTGCGTTTGTGTGTGTACATGTGTCTGTGCATGTGTTTGTGTGTGTACATGTTTGTGTGTCCGTGTGTTTGCATGTGTGTACATGTTTGTGTGCGGGTGTGATTGTGTGTGTGTACATGTGCGTGTGTGCGAGTGTGTTTGTGTGTGTACATGTGTGTGTGCGGGTGTGTTTGTGTGTGTACATGTGTGTGCATGCGTTTGTGTGTGTGTGTGTACATGTTTGTGTGCGGGTATGTTTGTGTGTGTACATGTTTGTTTGTGAGTATGTTTGTGTGTGCATGTGTTTGTGTGTGTGTACATGTGTGTGTATGCGTGTGTTTGTGTGTGTACATGTGTGTGTGTGCAGTTGTGTGTGTACATGTGTGTGTGCATGTGTTTGTGTGTGTACATGTTTGTTTGTGTGTGTGTACATGTTTGTGTGCAGGTGTGTTTGTGTGTGTACATGTTTGTATGTGCGTGTGTTTGCGTGTGTACATGTTTGTGTGTGCGTGTGTTTGTGTGTGTGTACATGTGTGTGTGTGCATGCGTTTGTGTGTGTACATGTGTGTGCGTGTGTTTGTGTGTCTACATGTGTGTGTGTGTTTCTGTGTGTATATGTGTGTGTGTACATGTATGTGTGTACTTGCATGTTTTGTGTGCTGGCACCACTGTCAGACACGCACACACACTTCTGCCTCCTGTCGTGAGGAAAAATGTTTTTAACGCAGCGAGTGTTTATGATCTGGAATACACTGCCTGAAAGGGTGGTGGAGGCAGATTCAATCATGTCTTTCAAAAGGGACTTGGATAAGTACCTGAAGGAAAGAAATTTGCAGGGCTACGGGGAAAGGGCGGGGGAGTGGGACGAGCTGGAGTGCCCTTGCAGAGAGCAGGCACAGGCTCGACGGGCCGAATGGCCACCTCCTGTGCTGTAGCTGTTCTATGATTCTATGTTATCCAAGGAAACAGCAGTGGGCGTTCCATGGGAGTGTGTGGGGAGAGTGCGTTGGGGGGGGAGGGTGTGTTTGGGGTCGAGGGGAACAAGCACGTCAACTACAAATTTACGACAAAACCGTGAAATCTCCCGGCAACACCAGGGAGACAGAAGGAGCTTGCTGGTCTGTGAACTGGTTGGGTGGGAGGCTGCTCCCCGCCCACACGCCCTCCCCCCATCACCTCTGGGCTGCTGGTAACTCTCCAGCTCCTCTAGAGGAGCAGCTTTTCCTGTTGGCTGCAGCTTCCTGTACATCTGCTGGGATTGGAGGAGGAATGAAACTTGGCCACGATCCCAGAGGAGGTCAGTGGAGACTCGGTGAAAGATGTCCACTGTTGCTCTCGGAGTGGTGCTCCCTCTAAGGGGGTGACAGGGTGGGAGTGCGTGCCTGTACGGATACGCTTGCGTTTTAGACGAGTCCTGCGGAAATTGACTGATGCCGATTCTGAGATTTCTGAAGGATGTTTCTGAGCCACGTCCTCTCCCGTTTACCACATGTGTTCCGTGTTACTTCCCTGGAAGAATTACGTCAGCACTTAAACTCCTTTTTTTGTATGTTTCATGATTTTTGTTGTACTTTGTCTCAAACAAGATTGAGGAAATTTGTTTCTCTAGTTTTTGTGCATCCGCCCAATCCCAGAGGGTGAAAGGTCAGTATCTGACCCACTGCACCACCCAGTCCCAGAGGGGGAAAGGACAGTGTCTGACCCACTGCACCACCCAGTCCCAGAGGGTGAAAGGACAGTGCCTGACCCACTGCACCACCCAGTCCCAGAGGGGGAAAGGACAGTGTCTGACCCACTGCACCACCCAGTCCCAGAGGGGGAAAGCACAGTGTCTGACCCAATGCACCATCCAGTCCCAGAGGGGGAAAGGACAGTGTCTGACCCACTGCACCACCCAGTCCCAGAGGGGCAAAGGACAGTGTCTGACCCACTGCACCACCCTGTAATGTATGTACTTTTAAGGGGGAGAACGACTTTTTACAGCTCCTGTATCCTGTAGTACCGGCAGTGACCACACCTCTATATAAACCTTGTGTAGTGCTCTGTACAGTTAGTTGCAGTTTGAACCTCATTCAGTAAACACCTGTTGATCGTTCCCTGCAGTCTTTGTCTGATTATTGAAGGACACAACATTAAGATACCTGGATCTAACATTGGCGACGAGAAGATTCGAACCTACCTGCAGCTCTGCATCACCTCCCAGGGATTCGCTCCTGGAGAACAGTTGAAGAAGGTCGAGTCCAGAAGCACGGGCATCACAGGGGAGGCTGTCGAGAGCCAGGCTTGGCTTTCCAGCCACGGTGATCCAGCGAAACGGGCTGGCAACAGGTACTGCGCAGACCCTTCCCGGACAGCGGCGGCTAGAGCTGACCGAGCGGCACAGAAAGGGCCGAGCAGCGTCGACGGGGGAGAGAGAGAGGGCAGGGCGCACGGGGCGCAGCCGGTGTTCAAGGGCCGAGCAGCGTCAACGAGAGAGAACAGAGCGCAGCCGGTGTTCGGGACCGAGCGGCGTCAACGGGGGAGAGAGGTGAGAGAGAGCAGAGCGCAGCCGGTGTTCAAGGGCTGAGCAACGTCAACGGGGGAGAGAGCCGCGCAGGAAAACGCGAGGCGCTGCCATTGCCACGAGAACCGCAGAGAACGGCATTGGCAGCAGCGCAGGAGCAGCGCGCGAGGCCCACAGGGCGTCACCATTTGCCAGGAGGACCGCCGAGAGCGGCGTTGGCAGCAGCGCGGGAGACGCCATTTTAAGCCGCTGCGGGGAAGAAAGGAAAGCGCGGGAGACGCCATTTTAAGCCGCAGTGGGGAAGAAAGGAAAGTGCGGGAGACGCCATTTTAAGCCAGTCTAACCACACCCAAAAATGCCGAAGAGTGGCAGTATCACAGCGTTCGACAATGAAGTTGAAGATTGGATGACATATGTCGAACGCATAGAAGTATACTGCAAGGCGAATGAAGTGCCAGCTAACAAGAAAGCGCTGGTATTGTTGAATTCAATGGGTGCAAAAACGTATGGCTTACTATGAAACCTAGTAACCCCAGAGAAGCCAGTAGAAAAGGGTTTTGAAAATGTTGTGTATGTAACCGTTTACCTTTAAGGGAACTATAGAATGTAACCGTTCGCCTTTAAGAGCACGACTCAGGGTGGCACTATTTATTGGCTCATGTATACTGTAATACCGATAGTGACCACACCAGTATATAAGGGTTGGAATACGTTAACTAGGGCAGAATTCGCCCAGACCTCTGAATAGTAAAGACCTGTTTTGTTTGTACTTCTAAAGTCTCTGAAGTTATTTACTGCACAACCTACAGACTTTACAGTGGCGACGAGTCCGATCGTACCCTGCGGCAAGACTAACCAGTAGCAGAGAGCTTCAAAAAGAAAACACGAGGCTCCGTCTACTAAAAGTATAGTACTTACTGGAAGCTGGAAGATTAACAGCAAAGCTGCGGCAGCAACAGGCACAGATTACCCTGCTACCACATCTTGAGCGAGCCAATCAGCCTAAAACAAGGCGGCCGAAGAGACTGTGAGTAGTTAAAACAAAAACAAAAAACGGGGTAGAAGTAATTGGAGGAGAAGGGCAAAGCATTCGGGTCCAACGGCGTCGGGTGACAGCCGGACCGCGGGCAATGTGAGAAGCCGTGCAGCAACCGCCGCCACGAAGCGCTGAGCCTGCGAGTAGGCGCGGGAGTGTCAGAGCCGAGAGCCGCGCGAGCGGGGGAGCCAGAGCCGAGCGGGAGGCGTTGCAAGCCAGCGATCGCATCTCCAGATAAGGGCCGAGAGCCGCGAGAGCGATCGGATCTATAGATAAGGGCCGCACTCGGGCTGACAGACGGCGTCGGGGGACCGGGTGAAGACCGCCAAGCGCGGGAAAACCGCCATTGAAGTGGGCGGGGAGAGCGAGAAGCGCGGGAAAGCCGCCATTTTTCGGGAAAAACCGCTGAAGAAGAAGGAAGAAGCGGGAAACCGCCATCTTGGAAATTATTAAGAATTTCAGAAAAGTAATAAGTAAAGAAATACTTGTGTTGTTCTCGAGAAGAGAAGATGCCTAAACGAGGTAATATCACCAAATGCTATCGTTGTGGGAAGTCAACACACGACCAAAAGCAATGCTGGGGTAAAAACCAGGAATGCTGGAAATGTGGCAAGATCGGGCACATAGCTAAAGTGTGCCGGTCAGGAACGACGTGCAACAATAATGAGTCCTCACAAAAATGGGACAGAAAGGTACATGACGCAAATAGGAAGAGTCTGAAGGAACAGAAGTCGGACACACACGCCAAAGGCAGAGGACTGGACGGTCTAAGAATTCACAACGTGAGCAATGAAGCCGACCGTCAAACTATTTGGATAACGCTACCGATTGAAAAGGTCCCAGTAAAAATGGAAGTGGACACCGGATCGGCGTTGACGGTCATGAATAAGCATGATTATCAAAAGTTTTTCAAGCATATTCCACTACGGGATGCGGATCTGATACTGAAGACATACACGGGGCAAAAAGTATTCCCCATCGGGAAGATAGAGGTCAAGGTGAAATACAAAGATAAAGTTCACCACCGGTTGGAGCTGTATGTGTTGTTTGAGGGAGGCCCACCACTTCTGGGACGGGAGTGGATCCGGAAAATAAAGATGGATTGGCATGCACTAAACACCATGACGGTGGAGCCCGAAAAAGAGGACGTCAAACCTGAACGGTTGGCCAGAATATTAGACGAAGCTAAAGAGGTATTCCAGCAAGGACTGGGAAAGCTACGAGGTATTAAAGCAAAGGTCAAGATTGCAGAACATGCAAGCCCAAAGTTTTGTAAGGCCAGGTCAGTACCGTATGCAATACGACCAGCAGTGGAGGCAGAACTAGAAGAACTTGAACGATCAGGGGTTCTGTCAAAAGTAGACCACAGTGAGTGGGCCACGGCCATTGTACCCGTCATGAAATCCTCACCAAGTAGTAAGCCAGGGGGACCGGGGAAGGTCCGTATCTGCGGGGATTTCAAGATCACAGTGAACCCGGTGCTTCAGTCGGTACAATACCCGCTGCCAAGGATTGAAGATATTTTCGCTTCGTTGGCTGGAGGAAAACACTTCACGAAGATAGACCTAGCTCAGGCATATTTACAGATGGAGGTTGAGGAAGAGTCACGCCAATACCTAACTATCAATACCCACAGAGGGTTGTACCGTTATAACAGACTGGTCTTTGGAGTGGCTTCGGCACCAGCAATTTGGCAGAGGGCCATGGAACAGGTGTTACAAGGAATTCCAAGCACGCAGTGCTATTTGGATGATATCCTAATCACGGGAATGGATGAAGAGGAACACCTCACGAATTTGAAACTGGTACTCACCAGGTTAAAGGAGTATGGCCTTAGGGTTAACCGCAATAAGTGTGAGTTTTTCCAAAAACGAATCTCATACTGCGGTCATATCATTGACCGCGAGGGACTACATAAATCACCGGAGAAGATAGAAGCAGTCGTGAAGGCTCCCGCTCCAGGGAACGTGTCACAGTTACGATCATTCTTGGGGTTAATCAATTACTACCACAAGTTCCTACCAAATTTGTCCACGGTGCTGCATCCACTGAATGAGCTGTTGCGAAAGGAGACACCATGGAAGTGGAGTGAGGAGTGCAAAAAGGCTTTTCGCAGAAGCAAGGAGTTGATTACCTCTGAAGAAGTGTTGGCTCATTTCAACCCAGCATTACCCCTTCGGCTGGCGTGTGATGCTTCACCGTACGGAATTGGAGCAGTACTTTCGCACAGGCTACCAAATGGCTCGGAAAGGCCAGTGGCTTTTGCGTCCCGATCTTTGACACCCGCGGAGCGAAATTACGCCCAGATAGACAGGGAGGCCCTCAGTCTTGTGTGGGGCGTGAAGAAATTCAACCATTACTTGCAATGTAAGAGGTTCACATTGCTGACAGACCACCAGCCGTTGGTGTCCATATTTAACCCGAACAAGGCCGTGTCCAACATGACAGCACAAAGGCTACAAAGATGGTCAGTCTTACTTGGGGCACACCAGTATGATATTGAATACAAACGGTCCAAGCAACATGGAAACGCTGATGGGCTATCACGCTTACCATTGCCAATGGTAGAAGAAGCGAGGACAGTAGACCCAGTAGAGTTGTTCCACTCATCAATAGTGGAGTGTTTGCCGATCACGAACTCAATGATCGAAAATGAGACAAGGAATGACCCGACTCTTTCACGAGTCTATGACTTAACGGTGGAGGGATGGCCAGCGCAGTGCGAACCAACACTGCAAGCATTCGCACAGAGGAAAGCACAACTGTCTGTGTGTCGAGGAACCCTGATGTGTGGGTCTAGAGTGGTGATTCCACCCAAACTCCAAAAGAAAATACTCAAGGAGCTGCACGAAGGACACCTGGGGGGCGTAAAGATGAAGAACCTAGCTAGGGCGTTTGTGTGGTGGCCAGGCATCGATGGGGACATAGAGGAGATAACGAAGAATTGCCTAGGATGTCAGAGGGTTCAGAACGCGCCACCACAGGCTCCTCTGCACCCATGGGAGTGGCCCTCATCTCCCTGGCAAAGAGTACACATCAACTTTGCGGGGCCTTTCATGGACTCGATGTTCTTAATAGCGGTAGATGCCCACTCCAAGTGGCCGGAAGTAATTAAGATGACCACCACCACGACGGAAAAAACCATTACGGTGCTAAGGACAATGTTTGCGCGGAATGGTCTGCCAGAACAGGTCTGTTCCGATAATGGGCCGCAATTTGTGTCTGAGGAATTTAAGAAATTTCTAAAAAGCAATGGGGTTAAACATTACACATCAGCCCCATACCATCCCGCCTCCAATGGACTGGCTGAAAGATTTGTCCAGACCTTCAAGAAGGCCATAAAGGCCATGAGTAATGAAGACATAAGTTTACAGCATAAGGTGGATAGCTTTTTGTTGGCCTATCGAAATGCAACACATGCGGTCACGAATCAAACTCCCGCAATGATGTTTTACAATAGACGCCTAAGATGCCGGCTGGATTTGCTCAAACCAAACGTAAGAAGGGACGTAGAGAACCGGCAATTCCAGGGCATGAATGAAAGGGCCACCAGATCTTTCCAGATGGGGCAACAAGTTTTGGCCCGGGACTACCGTACGGAGAAATGGCAGCCTGGAACTATTAAAAAAAGGCTAGGACCGTTGATGTACACGGTGGACATTGGGGACAAGGTAATAAGGCGCCACGTTGACCAGATCATAGGGTCCGCCACAAATGAACAGTCGACTTCACCACCTTACCCGAGTAATGTTGAAACTGAAGTACCCAGAACACCTACTTCTGATCTAGTAATACTAGAATCAGATAAACCTGACACTGTTGTTCCAGCTGAATCGACTTTACCAGAGACACCTACTGGACCGCTGGGAATGACGACACCACTGCGGCGTTATCCGGACAGAATCCGGAAACCTCCACAGAGACTGAACCTGTAAACTGTTTCCACTAAGAGTATGTTGCAACTGTTCCTACGGAGACTGAATCTGTGATCTGTTTTGACATGAAGTTATATATGTTATTATGTTATGTTAAACATGAAGTTATATGACGTTGACTCCATCGAGAGTATATCTGCAAACTGTCTATATAAGTTGAAGATTGTATGTTTAATGGGATTCTGTAAGTAATAAGCTAGAAAGGGAGGAGTGTTGTGTATGTAACCGTTTACCTTTAAGGGAACTATAGAATGTAACCGTTCGCCTTTAAGAGCACGACTCAGGGTGGCACTATTTATTGGCTCATGTATACTGTAATACCGATAGTGACCACACCAGTATATAAGGGTTGGAATACGTTAACTAGGGCAGAATTCGCCCAGACCTCTGAATAGTAAAGACCTGTTTTGTTTGTACTTCTAAAGTCTCTGAAGTTATTTACTGCACAACCTACAGACTTTACAGAAAACATAATATCAATCCTACAGGACCACTTAAACCCCACACCGCTGCTGATAGCAGAAAAATTTAAGTTTCACAAAAGGAACCAGCATAAAGATGAAAGTAATGCTGAGTATTTAACGGAACTGCGCAAGCTATCGAAACACTGCCAGTTTGGAACGGGACTAGCAGATACTTTAAGGGACAAGTTTGTGTGTGGGCTTCAAAGTGAAGGAACCCAGAAACGGCTTCTATCAGAAAAGGATCTTATGCTGGACAAGGCTTTCAGCATGGCAGTATCACACGAAGCAGCAGCACGGGGCGCTGCAGAGATACAACGGAGACCGCAAGAATATGGCACAAATGAAATGTCATACGGAACAGTGAAGTGCTATCGCTGCGGCAGAACAACACACGACCATAATGATTGCTGGTTCAAGGACAAAGTGTGCAGACAGTGTGGAAAAGTAGGACACATAGCAAGAGTCTGTAGGTCGGGAAAGAAAACCAGCAGCAAGAAATTTCCACAGGAGCAGTACAAGAAGATACATAAGGTGACGGAGAGTAGTTCAGACGAACAGAAGAGTGATACAGACTCCGGAAGAAAGGAGCTGGGTTGTCTGAAACTACATAATGTGATCAAAATGGAGGATCACCAAACTATCTGGGTCGCGCTCAAGATAGCAGGAGTCCAAGTGAAAATGGAATTGGACACAGGATCAGCCCTAACAGTCATAAACCGAAGGGACTACAAGCGGCTATTCTCACATATAACCTTGAGAGATACAAAGATTGTCTTGAAGACTTACACGGGGCAAAAAGTCTACCCCAAAGGAAAAATAAGGGTGAACGTTATATATAACGGCAAGGAAACACCAAAAATGGACCTATATGTATTGCCAGATGGAGGACCAAAACTACTAGAACGTGAATGGATCCAGAAGATACAGCTAGATTGGCATTCCATACAAGCACTGACTGTAGATGCCAAAAAGCATGACGACGTCACACCTGGACGACTGTCAAAAATGCTAACTGACGCACAAGAAGTGTTCCAGCAGGGACTCGGTACACTAAAAGGCATAACAGCGACGTTCAAAATAGAGGAAAATGCAAGCCCAAAGTTTTTTAAGGCCAGACCGGTACCTTATGCGATCCGCCCAGCCGTCGAAGCAGAGCTGGAAGGTTTGGAACATTCAGGAGTACTGTCCAAAGTGGACTGGAGCGAGTGGGCTACACCCATCATTCCTGTAATGAAGAGGTCGTTGAGTAATACGCCTGGGGAACCAAAGAAGGTCCGCATCTGTGGGGACTTTAAGGTGACAGTGAACCCAGTCCTTCACACGGTACAATATCCGCTTCCGCGGATTGAAGATATTTTCGCCTCGTTTTCTGGAGGGAAACGCTTCACTAAGATTGATCTGGCCCAGGCGTACCTGCAAATGGAGGTAGGAGAAGCCTCGAAACAGTACCTCACAATCAACACTCATAAAGGTCTCTACCAATACAACCGGCTGGTGTTCGGGGTAGCATCAGCTCCGGCTATTTGGCAAAGGGCAATGGAACAAGTCCTGCAAGGGATTCCAGGGACCCAGTGTTATTTGGACGACATCTTGGTCACGGGCGAAAATGACAGTGATCACCTCGCCAACCTGGAGCAGGTGCTCACTAGATTGAAGGAACATGGGCTCCGAGCTAATCGCCACAAATGCGAGTTTTTCCAGGAGCAGATCTCGTATTGTGGCCACGTTATTGATAAAGAGGGGTTACATAAGTCCCCTGAAAAGATTGAGGCAGTAGTCAAGGCTCCAGCACCGGAAAATGTGTCACAACTGAGGTAATTCCTCGGGCTGGTGAACTACTACCATAAGTTCTTGCCGAATTTGTCTGCCGTACTACACCCACTGAACACCCTAATGCAAACGGGGGTACCATGGAAGTGGAGTGACGAATGTAAACGAGCTTTCCAAAAGAGCAAAGCATTGATCACATCGAAAGAGGTGTTGGCTCATTTCAACCCAGCACTACCAATTCGGTTGGCGTGTGATGCATCACCCTATGGCATTGGAGCGGTGCTGTCGCACAAATTCCCGGATGGCTCAGAGAGGCCAGTAGCCTTTGCGTCTCGGTCACTAACCTCAGCCGAGCGTAACTACGCCCAGATTGAGAGGGAGGCCCTCAGCCTAGTGGGGGGAGTGAAAAAGTTCAATCAGTATCTGCACGGGCAGAAGTTCACCTTGCTGACTGACCACCAACCACTTGTCTCCATCTTTAATCCAAAGAAGGGCGTTCCGGTGATGACTGCGCAACGGCTACAAAGATGGTCCCTTTTTCTAGGGGTGCACCAATATGATATCGAGTATAAGGGCACGAAACAGCATGGAAACGCTGATGGGCTATCACGACTGCCACTGCCTACTGCGGAGGAAGCACAAGCAGTGGATCCTGTCGAAATATTTCATTCGACTATAATTAAATGCTTGCCAGTAACTAACGCTGGTATAGAGAAGGAGGCCCGAAATGACCCGACACTGTCTCGGGTATATGATTTGACGGTGAAGGGATGGCCAGCACATGGCGACTCACTGTTGCCAGCATTCTCATCCAGAAGAGAACAGCTGTCAGTATGCCAGGGGACCTTGATGTGTGGATCCCGAGTGGTAATTCCACCCAAGTTAAGGGAGAGAGTGCTCAATGAGCTTCACGAAGGTCATCTGGGAGGGGTGAAAATGAAAAGCCTTGCCAGGGCTTATGTGTGGTGGCCGGGGATCGATCAGCAAATCGAGGACCTGACAAAGAGCTGCTCAGGATGCCAGAAGGTCCAAAATGCACCACTACATGCCCCTCTACACCCATGGGAGTGGCCCTCATCTCCATGGCAACGGGTGCATATTGATTTTGCTGGTCCATTCATGGACTCAATGTTTTTAATAGCCATGGATGCGCACTCGAAATGGCCTGAGGTGATCAAAATGTCCTCCACCACCACAGAGAAAACTATTGCAGTCTTATGGACCATTTTTGCCAGGAACGGGTTGCCAGAGCAGATTTGCTCTGATAACGGACCACAGTTTGTGGCCGAAGAGTTTCGGAGATTTATGAAAAGGAATGGGATAAGGCATTACACATCCGCCCCGTATCATCCAGCCACAAATGGATTGGCTGAGAGGTTCGTACAAACCTTTAAAAAAGCAGTAAAGGCCATGTGCGATGACGACATTCCACTGCAGCATAAGATGGACAACTTCCTGTTAGCCTACAGAAATGCGACACATGCAGTCACCAACCAGGCCCCGGCCATGATGTTCTTTAACCGAAGGTTGAGATCTCGTCTGGGTTTGCTCAGGCCAAATGTACGAAGAGATGTTGAGAATAAGCAATTCCAGCACATCAATGAGAAGCCGACAAGGAGCTTCAATGTAGGGCAACCAGTCTTGGCCCGCGACTACCGAACAGAGAAATGGCAACCAGGAACAATATGCACACGGCAGGGGCCACTAATGTACACAGTGGATGTTGGAGAGAACATTGTGAGACGCCATGCTGACCAGATCCTAGAGTCACAGGAACGAGTCAAGCCCATGTCTCGGCCATACGTACCTGGTGAGGAACCTAACGTACAGGTCGCATCTACCTCAGAAACAATAGCATTGGAAGCTGATGAATCAACTGATGACAGGGTGTTAGAATCGCCTCCGCACCAAGAGCGAGACACTCGGGAAAGGCGTTATCCAGAAAGAATCAGGAAGCCTCCCCAAAGACTGAATTTATAAATGGACTATTTCCAGTTAATGTTGCATGTTAAAAGTGTTAATTGTAATTAGTTTGATATTTAATTGTTAAATGAGTGTTATGGTACTATTAATCTAAAAGGGGAGGAATTGTAATGTATGTACCTTTAAGGGGGAGAACTACTTTTTACAGCTCCTGTATCCTGTAGTACCGGCAGTGACCACACCTGTATATAAACCCTGTGTAGTGCTCTGTGCAGTTAGTTGCAGTTTGAACCTCATTCAGTAAACACCTGTTGATCATTCCCTGCAGTCTTTGTCTGATTATTGAAGGACACAACATTGGCCCAGTAATTCCGTTCCAAACGCGTGAGTACGGTCGGGGTACTCACGCGTCTGGCCAGAGGAAATTCCGGTTTTCAGCATGCACAGCGCATGCGGGGAAAACTGGCATTTCCTGTCCTCTGAACGAAGGGGTTCAGAGGCACAGCGTGTGCGACTGCACAGGCAGCGCGTGCGCAGTGAACTTCGTCAATTTCATTCATGGATTCAGTGAGGTTAAGTCCTTACAACTTACACATGAAAAAAGCATGTGTAAAGTTGCTCCAGAGGCTGCGGAGGAAGATATATTTTATCGTGGAGCTTCTGAAAGGCAATATTTTTGTTTGGGAAAGGGAGGAAATGCTGAGGTAAGTTTTAAAGTTTAATTTTTTTTTTTGAACGGGTTTTCAGTACTGTAGGTAGAAGGAGCAATTGTGGCTGTGTGAATTGAATTTGCTGTGTTTATTAAATGTGAAAATGACAGTTCTAAAATGAATAATGTAACATTTCCAACATTTTTAAGTAAGAAACTTTTCATCAGTAATATATGTATGTATTTAATTATGATTTTCCAATAAGTTACTTTCTCTGAAAGTCATAATTAAATACATACATTCATACACATAAGTAAAGGAATATATACATACATACATATACACAAAGGAATATATACAGACATACATACATAATTACTTAAAAGAATATATTACTGATGAAAAGTTTCTTTCTTAAAAATGTTGGAGTCATTTTCACATTTAATAAACACAGCAAATTCAATTCACATAGCCACAATTGCTCCTTCTACCTACAGTACTGAAAACCCGTTTTAAAAAACAAAAATAAACTTTAAAACTTACCTCAGCATTTCTTAAGATAACTTTCCTCCCTTTCCCAAACAAAAATATTGCCTTTCAGAAGCTCCACGATAAAAAATATCTTCCTCCGCAGCCTCTGGAGCAACTGTACTCATGCTTTTTTCATGTGTAAGTTGTAAGGACTTAACCTCACTGAAAGCATGAGCCATGATCTCATTGAATGGCGGAGCAGGCTCGAAGGGCCGAATGGCCTACTCCTGTTCCTATCTCTATGTTTCTATGTTTCTATGAAACCGGCGAATTTTACTGCGCACGCGCTGCCTGTGCAGTCACATGCGTTCTGCCTCTGAACCCCTTCGTTCAGAGGACAGGAAATGCCGGTTTTCCCCGCATGCGCTGTGCATGCTGAAAACCGGCATTTCCTCCGGCCAGACGCGTGAGTACCCCGACTGTACTCACACGTTTGGAACGGAATTACTGGGCCAACATTTTACATGTCAATAAAATGAAAAATTTAACAATTGCACGATTTGCCCTCTCGCATCTGCGACTGAGGGTCCAAGGAGATGCATTGCGCAAGAGGTCATCGTCGTACGTATCCTCACACTGTTCCCTTTCGGGAACTGTATGAAGTGGTGGAAGGATTTCTGGCCATGTTAACGCTCCTTCCGTGACCATAACCATCTTCATACCAGCCATTAGGGTGGTTAGTCCTATGGCGTGAGGGTTTTACGGGCTCCCACAACCCATCTGAGGGGGGGGGCCACCCACACCCGCGGACGCAAGTATCCCGCTGGATGTCCACCCAGAATTTATAGTTGGAGCTCCGACTCCACTTGCCGGGACTGTCTGAAGCGGGGTTCGAAACTCTACTCCTTCTGGTCCAGCGGCGGGGATGCATACCGCTACGCAAAAGGCCCACTCCGCGCAAAAGGTGACACCCATACGTTTCCTGCGCCTTTTCCCTCCCCGTGGCTGGAGCCCTATGCTGCCACTTGAAAAGCCAAGCTATCATCTGTCCTTTTTGCGGCGCCTTGGACTTCTCATTACCAATGATGAGCAGGCGCTGCGCCTCCACCTCGTTGAGGAGATTGCTGAGGTCATCATCAGTTCAATTGTGAGTTCTTTTAATGCCATGAATTGTGCTCATTCCAGCCATTTCACGTTGCTAATCGGATTGGGCCTTTGGCATAGCGGTAGGATCCCTGCCGCTGGGCCAGACGGGGTAGGGTTTCGAACCCTGCTCCAGACAGTCCCGGCAAGTGGAGTCGGAGCTCCGGCTCTAAATTCTGGGTTGACATCCAGTGGGATATTTGCGTCCGTGGGTGTGGGTGGCCCTCACCCACCTCGTATAGGTTGTGGGAGCCCGTAAAACCCTCCCGCCATAGGACTAACCACCCTAATGGCTGGTACAAAGATGGTTACGGTCACGGAAGGAGCGTTAATCACGGCCATAAATCCTTCCACCACTTCATACAGTTCCCCAAAGGGAACAGTGTGAAGACACGTATGACGACGACGTTGCTAAATAAATAAATGGAATGAAAAAAATTCTTTCAGGGCTTTTAAAAGTCTTTAAATTGCTTTAATTCTGTTTAAAACTACTTCAGATTCTTCAAAATAATGTAAACGTTTTTAAAAGTTTATAAAAGTTACCAAAAGCTTCATAAATATAACAAAAACCTATTTGAAATGCTGCTCTGCATGTAAAAATGCTTAGCAGCTTGTGAGAAACATTGGGGGCGTGTCCTATTAAACTGAGACCTCAAGGGGCGTGTCTCAGTTGCACAGCGCACTCCAGGCTTCGCGCTGGCTGCACGCCTGGGCGGCGTGACGTCAGACGCTGCCCGGGATTCTTCTGTTTCAAAAAGGAATTCCAGGCGTCCCTGGAGGTGAACGGCAGGCGCGTCGGGTAAGTGCAGATCGGGGGCTTGCACGCGCGGCAAGACCCCGATCCGAATTTCTGCCCCAATAAGATACCCGGATCTAACACACCCAGTCCCAGAGGGTGAAAGGACAGTGTCTGACACACTGCACCACCCAGTCCCAGAGAGGGAAAGGACAGTGTCTGACCCACTGCACCACCCAGTCCCAGAGGGAGAAAGGAGAGTGTCTGACCCACCGCACCACCCAGTCCCAGAGAGGGAAAGGACAGTGTCTGACCCACTGCACCACCCAGCCCCAGAGGGGGAAAGGACAGTGTCTGACCCACTGCACCACCCAGTCCCAGAGGGGGAAAGGACAGTGTCTGACACACTGCACCACCCAGTCCCAGAGAGGGAAAGGACAGTGTCTGACCCACTGCACCACCCAGTCCCAGAGGGGGAAAGGACAGTGTCTGACCCACTGCACCACCCAGTCCCAGTGGGGGAAAGGACAGTGTCTGACACACTGCACCACCCAGTCCCAGAGAGGGAAAGGACAGTGTCTGACACACTGCACCACCCAGTCCCAGAGAGGGAAAGGACAGTGTCTGACACACTGCACCACCCAGTCCCAGAGGGGGAAAGGACAGTTTCTGACCCACCGCACCACCCAGTCCCAGAGGGGGAAAGAACAGTGTCTGACCCACTGCACCACCCAGTCCCAGAGGGTGAAAGGACATTGTCTAACCCACCGCACCACCCAGTCCCAGAGGGTGAAAGGACTGTGTCATAGAAACATAGAAGCTAGGAGTAGGTGTAGGCCATTCGGCCCCTCAAGCCTGTTCCACCATTTAATGAGATCATTGCTGATCATCCAATTTCAGTACCCTGTCCCTGCTTTCTCCCCATAACGTTTGATCCCTTTAGCCTTAAGAAATATATCTAACTCCTTCTTGAATATATTTAATGAATTGGCCTCAACTGCCTTGTGTGGTAGAGAATTCCACAGGTTCACCACTCTCTGGTGAAGAAATTCCTTCTCATCTCAGTCCTAAATTGCTTACCCCTTATCCTAAGACTGTGACCCCTGGTTCTGGACTCCCCAACCATCAGGAACATCCTTCCTGCATCTAGTCTGTCTAGTCCTGTTAGAATTTTATAAGTTTCAATGAGATCCCCTTTCATTCTTCTAAACTCTAGCGAATATAAGCCTAATCGACCCAATCTCTCTTCATACGTCATTCCTGCCATCCCAGGTATCAGTCTGGTGAATCTTCGCTGCACTCCCTCCATGGCAAGAACATTCTTCCTCAGATAAGGCAACCAAAACTGCACATAATACTCAAGGTGTGGTCTCACCAAGGCCCAGTACAATTGCAGCAAGACATCCTTGCTCCTGTACTCGAATCCTCTCGCTAGGAATGCCAACATACCATTTGCCTTCTTAACCGCCTGCTGCACCTGCATGCTTACCTTCAGCGACTGGTGCACAAGGACACCCAGGTCTCGTTGCACTTCCCCTTTTCCCAATCTATTTCCGTTCAGATAATAATCTGCCTTCCTGTTTTTGCAGTACAAAGTGGATAACCTCACATTTATCCACATTATACTGCACCTGCCATGCATCTGCCCAATCATCCAACCTGTCCAAATCATACTGGAGTATCTCTGCATTCTCCTCACAGCACACACACCCACCCAGCTTTGTGTTGTCTGCAAACTTGGAGATATTACATCTAGTTCCCTCGTCTAGATCATTAATATATATTGTGAATAGCTGGGGTCCTAGCACCGATCCCTGCGGTACCCCACTAGTCACTGCCTGCAACTCGGAAAAAGACTCGTTTATTCCAACTCTTTGCTTCCTGTCTGCCAACCAGTTCTCTATCCAAGTCAGTACCTTGCCCCCAATCCCATGTGCTTTAACTTTGCATGCTAAGTCTCTGACCCACTGCACCACCCAGTCCCAGAGGGGGAAAGGACAGTGTCTGACCCACTGCACCACCCAGTCCCAGAGGGGGAAAGGACAGTGTCTGACCCACCGCACCACCCAGTCCCAGAGGGGGAAAGGACAGTGTCTGACCCACTGCACCACCCAGTCCCAGAGGGGGAAAGGACAGTGTCTGACCCACCGCACCACCCAGTCCCAGAGTGTGAAAGGACAGTGTCTGACCCACTGCAGCACCCAGTCCCAGAGGGGGAAAGGACAGTGTCTGACCCACTGCACCATCCAGTCCCAGAGGGGGAAAGGACAGTGTCTGACCCACTGCACCACCCAGTCCCAGAGGGGGAAAGGACAGTGTCTGATCCACTGCACCACCCAGTCCCAGAGGGGGAAAGGACAGTGTCTGACTCACTGTACTACCCAGTCCCAGAGGGGGAAAGGACAGTGTCTGACCCACTGCACCACCCAGTCCCAGAGGGGGAAAGGACAGTGTCTGACCCACTGCACCACCCAGTCCCAGAGGGTGAAAGGACAGTGTCTGACCCACTGCACCACCCAGTCCCAGAGGGGGAAAGGACAGTGTCTGACTCACTGTACTACCCAGTCCCAGAGGGGGAAAGGACAGTGTCTGACCCACTGCACCACCCAGTCCCAGAGGGGGAAAGGACAGTGTCTGACCCACTGCACCACCCAGTCCCAGAGGGGGGAAAAGGACAGTGTCTGACCCACTGTACTACCCAGTCCCAGAGGGTGAAAGGACAGTGTCTGACCCACTGCACCACCCAGTCCCAGAGGGGGAAAGGACAGTGTCTGGCCCACTGCACCACCCAGTCCCAGAGGGTGAATGGACAGTGTCTGACCCACTGCACCACCCAGTCCCAGAGGGGGAAAGGACAGTGTCTGACCCACTGCACCACCAAGTCCCAGAGGGGGAAAGGACAGTGTCTGACCCACTGCACCACCCAGTCAGTTTGTATGTATTCCATGGAGTATATCTCAAGCGTACTAAAAAATCACGATAATGCCCGTCTTAGTGCATCCATTCAGATAAATTCCTAAAGTCTCCTCGTTGAACATTCAGGTTCTTCTTAAATGTTTCGGGAGTTTTTGCCTCCACTTCTTTATCTACATGAGGCAATTAGCATGGATGGATTTAAGGGGAAGCTGGTTAGACACATGAGGTAGAAAGGAGCAGAGGGATATGGTGATGGGATGAGATGAAGAGGATTGGGAGGAGGCTCCTGTGGAGCATAAACACCGGCATGGACCAGTTGGACCGAACGGCCTGTTTCCGTGCTACAAATACTTTGTAATTATTCCTGTGGGGATCGGGACTCAAATGATGTAGGCGCCTTGTTGTGCTTGTACATAGATCCCTGAAGGCAGCACAACAGGTGGATAAGGTGGTTAAAAAGGCATATGGGATACTTGCCTTCATTAGCCGAGGCTTAGAATATAATAGCAGGGAGGTTATGATGGAGCTGTACAAAACGCTGGTGAGGCCACAGCTGGAATATTGTGTGCAGTTCTGGTCGCCACACTATAGGAAGGATGTGATTGCATTGGAGAGGGTGCAGAGGAGATTCACCAGCATGTTACCTGGGCTGGAGCGCTTCAGCTATGAAGAGAGACTGGACAGGCTGGGGTTGTTTTCCTTAGAGCAGAGAAGGCTGAGGGGGGACCTGATTGAGGTGTACAAAATTATGAGGGGCATAGATAGGGTAGATAGAAAGGAACTTTTCCCCTTAGTAGAGGGGTCAATAACCAGGGGGCATAGTTTCAAGGTAAGGGGCAGGAGGTTTAGAGGGGATTTGAGGAAAAACTTTTTCACCCAGAGGGTGGTTGGAATCTGGAACTCACTGCCTGAAAGGGTGGTAGAGGCAGGAACCCTCACAACATTCAAGAAGCATTTAGATGAGCACTTGAAATGCCATAGCATACAAGGCTAGGGACCAAGTGCTGGAAAATGGGATTAGATTAGACAGGGCTTGATGGCCGGCGTGGACACGATGGGCCGCTATGGGGGAGAAATTCGGTTGGCTGCGCCACCGATTAACGCCTAAAGAGGCCGAGAAGTGGGGTGTTAGCCAATTTCCGGGCGGGCGCAAGGCGCCTAGCGCCTCACCCCATATTGAGCATGCATTTAACGCCGGCGCTAAATCTTAGCGTCCGCTCATGGGCGCAGGCTGATTATGATGTCATTTGAGTGTGCAACGCCTTTTGGGTGCCCCGGACTGGAAATTCAGTGGCGCCCCCCTCCGTAGCGCCTGGCGCTAATAGTGACAGCTTACCTGGGCCTTACCAAGTCGCTCTCGGGCTGGAGGAGCATTATTTAAAGGGGACTGGTGTGGTTTAAAAGCGGCAGCCATTTTTGGATCACAACTTCCTCGAGAGCTTCAAAGAGTTGCTGAGCTGCACACTGAGAGTCATTTGACCACTGAGCCAGCACAGGCAGACGATCTTCAGCCTTCTGACCATCACCTTGCTGCTGGTGAGCCTTGACAACGGGGAACCTTCCTGTGGGCACTTATTATGGGGGCTGCATTGGAGGGGAACGTCCTGCTGCTGAATCATCTGGAAAGGGCACTGAGACGTGTTAGATCCGTGTATCTTAATGTTGTGTCCTTCAACAATCAGACAAAAGACTGCAGGGAACGATCAACAGGTGTTTACTGAATGAGGGTTCAAACTGCAATTGACTGTACAGATCACTACTCAGGGTTTATATACAGGTGTGGTCACTGCCGGTACTACAGGATACAGGAGCTGTAAAAAGTAGTTCTCCCCCTTAAAGGTACATACATTACAATTCCTCCCCTTTTAGATTAATAGTACCATAACACTCATTTAACAATTAAATATCAAACTAATTACAATGAACACTTTTAACATGCAACATTAACTGGAAATAGTCCATTTATAAATTCAGTCTTTGGGGAGGTTTCCTGATTCTTTCTGGATAACGCCTTTCCCGAGTGTCTCGCTCTTGGTGCGGAGGCGATTCTAACACCCTGTCGTCAGTTGATTCATCAGCTTCCAATGCTATTGTTTCTGAGGTAGATGCGACCTGTACGTCGGGTTCCTCACCAGGTACGTATGGCCGAGACATGGGGTTGACTCGTTCCTGTGACTCTAGGATCTGGTCAACATGGCGTCTCACAATGTTCTCCCTAACATCCACTGTGTACATTAGTGGCCCCAGCCGTGTGCATATTGTTCCTGGTTGCCATTTCTCTGTTCGGTAGTCGCGGGCCAAGACTGGTTGCCCTACATTGAAGCTCCTTGTTGGCTTCTCATTGATGTGCTGGAATTGCTTACTCTCAAAATCTCTTCGTACATTTGGTCTGAGCAAATCCAGACGAGATCTCAACCTTCGGTTAAAGAACATCATGGCCGGGGCCTGGTTGGTGACTGCATGTGTCGCATTTCTGTAGTCTAACAGGAAATTGTCCATCTTATGCTGCAGTGGAATGTCGTCATCGCACATGGCCTTTACTGCTTTTTTAAAGGTTTGTACGAACCTCTCCGCCAATCCTTTTGTGGCTGGATGATACGGGGCGGATGTGTAATGCCTTACCCCATTCCTTTTCATAAATCTTCGAAACTCTTCGGACACAAACTGTGGTCCGTTATCAGAGCAAATCTGCTCTGGCAACCCGTTCCTGGCAAAAATGGTCCATAGGACTGCAATAGTTTTCTCTGTGGTGGTGGAGGACATTTTGATCACCTCAGGCCATTTCGAGTGCGCATCCATGGCTATTAAAAACATTGAGTCCATGAATGGACCAGCAAAATCAATATGCACCCGTTGCCATGGAGATGAGGGCCACTCCCATGGGTGTAGAGGGGCATGTAGTGGTGCATTTTGGACCTTCTGGCATCCTGAGCAGCTCTTTGTCAGGTCCTCGATTTGCTGATCGATCCCCGGCCACCACACATAAGCCCTAGCAAGGCTTTTCATATTCACCCCTCCCAGATGACCTTCGTGAAGCTCATTGAGCACTCTTTCCCTTAACTTGGGTGGAATTACCACTCGGGATCCACACATCAAGGTCCCCTGGCATACTGACAGCTGTTCTCTTCTGGATGAGAATGCTGGCAACAGTGAGTCGCCATGTGCTGGCCATCCCTTCACCGTCAAATCATATACCTGAGACAGTGTCGGGTCATTTCGGGTCTCCTTCTCTATACCAGCGTTAGTTACTGGCAAGCATTCAATTATAGTTGAATGAAATATTTTGACAGGATCCACTGCTGGTGCTTCCTCCGCAGTAGGCAGTGGCAGGCGTGATAGCCCATCAGCGATTCCATGCTGCTTCGTGCCCTTGTACTCGATTTCATATTGGTGCGCCCCTAGAAAAAGGGACCATCTTTGTAGCCATTGCGCAGTCATCACCAGAACGCCCTTCTTTGGATTAAAGATGGAGACAAGTGGTTGGTGGTCAGTCAGCAAGGTGAACTTCTGCCCGTGCCGATAGTGATTGAACTTTTTCACTCCCCACACTAGGCTGAGGGCCTCCCTGTCAATCTGGGCGTAGTTACACTCGGCTGAGGTTAGTGACCGAGACGCAAAGGCTACTGGCCTCTCCGAGCCGTCCGGGAATTTGTGCGACAGCACCGCTGCAATGCCATAGGGCGATGCATCACACGCCAACCGAATTGGTAGTGCTGGGTTGAAATGAGCCAACACCTCTTTTAATGTGATCAATGCTTTGCTCTTCTGGAAAGCTCGTTTACATTCGTCACTCCACTTCCATGGTACCCCCGTTTGCAGTAGGGTGTTCAGTGGGTGCAGTACGGTAGACAAATTCGGCAAGAACTTATGGTAGTAGTTCACCAGCCCGAGGAACGACCTCAGTTGTGACACATTTTCCGGTGCTGGAGCCTTGACTACTGCCTCAATCTTTTCAGGGGACTTATGTAACCCCTCTTTATCAATAACGTGGCCCCAATACGAGATCTGCTTCTGGAAAAACTCGCATTTGTGTGATTAGCTCGGAGCCCATATTCCTTCAATCTAGTGAGCACCTGCTCCAGGTTGGCGAGGTGATCACTGTCATTTTTGCCCGTGATCAGCATGTCGTCCAAATAACACTGGGTCCCTGGAATCCCTTGCAGGACTTGTTCCATTGCCCTTTGCCAAATAGCCGGAGCTGATGCTACCCCGAACACCAGCCGGTTGTATTGGTAGAGACCTTTATGAGTGTTGATCGTGAGGTACTGTTTCGAGGCTTCTTCTACCTCCATTTGCAGGTACGCCTGGGCCAGATCAATTTTAGTGAAGCGTTTCCCTCCAGATAGCGAGGCGAAAATATCTTCAATCCGCGGAAGCGGATATTGTACAGTGTGAAGGACTGGGTTCACTGTCACCTTAAAGTCCCCACAGATGCGAACCTTCTTTGGTTCCCCAGGCATATTACTCAACGACCTCTTCATTACAGGAACGATGGGTGTAGCCCACTCGCTCCAGTCCACTTTGGACAGTACTCCTGAATGTTCCAAACCTTCCAGCTCTGCTTCGACGGCTGGGCGGATCGCATAAGGTACCGGTCTGGCCTTAAAAAACTTTGGGCTTGCATTTTCCTCTATTTTGATCATTGCTGTTATGCCTTTTAGTGTTCCGAGTCCCTGCTGGAACACTTCTTGTGCGTCAGTTAGCATTTTTGACAGTCGTCCAGGTATGACGTCGTCATCCTTTTTGGCATCTACAGTCATTGCTTGTATGGAATGCCAATCTAGCTGTATCTTCCGGATCCATTTACATCCTAGTAGTGGTGGTCCTCCATCTGGCAATACATATAGGTCCATTTTTGGTGTTTCCTTGCCGTAATATATAACGTTCACCCTTATTTTTCCTTTGGGGTAGACTTTTTGCCACGTGTACGTCTTCAAGACAATCTTTGTATCTCTCAAGGGTATATGTGAGAATAGCCGCTTGTAGTCCCTTCGGTTTATGACTGTTAGGGCTGATCCTGTGTCCAATTCCATTTTCACTTGGACTCCTGCTATCTTGAGCGTGACCCAGATAGTTTGGTGATCCTCCGTTTTGATCACATTATGTAGTTTCAGACAACCCAGCTCCTTGCTTCTGGAGTCTGTATCACTCTTCTGTTCGTCTGAACTACTCTCCGTCACCTTATGTACCTTCTTGTACTTCTCCTGTGGAGATTTCATGCTGCTGGTTTTCTTTCCCAACCTGCAGACTCTTGCTATGTGTCCTATTTTTCCACACTGTCTGCACACTTTGTCCTTGAATCAGCAATCATTATGGTCATGTGTTGTTCTGCAGCAGCGATAGCACTTCACTGTTCTGTATGACATTTCATTTGTGCCATATTCTTGCGGTCTCCGTTGTATCTCTGCAGCGCCCCGTGCTGCTGCTTCGTGTGATACTGCCATGCTGAAAGCCTTGTCCAGCGTAAGATCCTTTTCTGATAGAAGCCGTTTCTGGGTTCCTTCACTTTGAAGCCCACACACAAACTTGTCCCTTAAAGTATCTGCTAGTCCCGTTCCAAACTGGCAGCGTTTCGATAGCTTGCGCAGTTCCGTTAAATACTCAGCATTACTTTCATCTTTATGCTGGTTCCTTTTGTGAAACTTAAATCTTTCTGCTATCAGCAGCGGTGTGGTGTCTAAGTGGTCCTGTAGCATTGACACTATGTTTTCAAAATCCTTTTCTACTGACTTCTCTGGGGTTACTAGGTTTCGTAGTAAGCCATACGTATTTGCACCCATTGAATTCAACAATACCAGCGCTTTCTTGTCATCTGGCACTTCATTCGCCTTGCAGTATGCTTCTATGCGTTCGACATATGTCGTCCAATCTTCGACTTCATTGTCGAACGCTGTGATACTGCCACTCTTCGGCATTTTTGGGTGTGGTTAGACTGGCTTAAAATGGCATCTCCCGCGCTTTCCTTTCTTCCCCGCTGCGGCTTAAAATGGCATCTCCCGCGCTGCTGCCATTGCCGCTCTCGGCGCTCCGCGTGGCAAATGGTGACGCCCTGTGGGATTCGTGCACTGCTCCTGCGCTGCTGCCAATGCCGCTCTCTGCGGTCTTCGTGGCACTGGCAGCACCTCGCGTTTTCCTACACACCTCTCTCCCCCGTTGACGCTGCTTGGCCCTTGAACACCGGCTGCACTCTGCTCTCTCTCATCTCTCTCCCCCGTTGACGCCGCTCGGTCCTGAACACCGGCTGCGCTCTCGCTGGACCACCGTGACTGGAAAGCCAAGCCTGGCTCTCGACAGCCTCCCCTGCAATGCTCAAATCTCCGCTGGATGACTGGGCGGTTGCCCGTGGTCGAAGCCCGTGCTTCTGGACTCGACCTCCTTCCACTGTTCTCCAGGAGCGAATCCCTGGGAGGTGATGCAGAGTTGCAGGTAGGTTTGAATCTGCTCGTCGCCAATATTAGATCCGTGTATCTTAATGTTGTCCTTCAACAATCAGACAAAAGACTGCAGGGAACAATCAACAGGTGTTTACTGAATGAGGGTTCAAACTGCAATTGACTGTACAGATCACTACTCAGGGTTTATATACAGGTGTGGTCACTGCCGGTACCACAGGATACAGGAGCTGTAAAAAGTAGTTCTTCCTCTTAAAGGTACATACATTACAAGACGCTGGGAGAGGGGGGCGGGCATGGCCAGATGGAGGAGGGCCAACAGACGTCGCCACAGCAGACCTTATGCTGGCAGGGTTATCCGACAGCAGTTTTCCTACATGAACATGCCGGAGGAGTAGTGTGTCAGAAGGCTGCGATTTAGAAAGGAGGTGGTGACTGAGCTGTGCCAGCTGCTTCAGCCAGATCTGCAGCCTCAGATAAGGTGCAGGACATCTCTGTCGGCGGCTGAGAAGATGGCTGCTGACCTGAACTTCTACGCGAGCGGCTCTCCTCAGGCTGCGTGTCAGAGGCTGATCAGAAGTAGCTTCTAGGCCCCTCTCACGGAGTGCTTGCTGCCATTCCAAGAACAGGAATGGAACCGGTCTGATACCCCCAAGCCTGTGAAGGGCAAGATGCATGTAAATAGCAGGCATGGCCATTGTAAATGAAGAAAGTGTTTCATTGCACAAAATGTGGTTCCTTCAAACATGAGAAAGCTATGGCAACAGAAAGCAAAACTAATACACTGACACATAACTGCCTCTCACACCCGGGAGACTGTCCAAAACATAAATCACATTCCGACCATCTTCCTTGGCCTTGATTCCACTGCGCCAACCAAAGCATCCAATGCCCCATCAGTGAGGCGTTCCGCCCTCTGCCTCACCCTTTCCATGTCTTGCTAGGCTGGTGCGCCACAGGTAGGCTCCCACCACTTTGAAGGCCTACAAGGCAGTGAGTGTGTCTGGTGATGCCAATTGACCTGCCCCTTTAAGAGCTGGCCGGCGCCACTGTGTCTCAGGGAAAGTGATTATTGACAGCACCCTCGCTGCGCCCCACCGCCGCGAAATTGGGTTGCGCCGCCGGGTTAGCGCCTTAAGAGTAGCGTGCAGCGCCTGATTTAGCGCCGCAATCACCTTTAGGGGTGCTGCGACCCAATATCGCGCTAGGTGGCGCTAAATTGCGCCTGGCGCTAAACTTTGCGCATCGCCAGGACTAGCGCCCCAAACGCGGCTATACCGAATTTCTAGGCTGACTTTGTAATTATTCCTGCGGGGATCAGGGCTCGAATGATGTTGGTGCCAGGTTAACCGCTGTACCTGATCTAACCAGAATTCTGATCCTGTGACCACAGTCCATTCAAACCACTCACACTCATTCCAATTACCCAAGCTCAGCACCTCAGCAGCACTGCTAAAGCCAGCATGGAAAGAGGCAGTGAAGGGGCTTGTTGTTTGTTGGTTAATGCTCAGCAGATTACGCACAGTCAGTCAGTGTCAAACGGCACTGGTGGGGTGGGGTGGGAGGTTAGTGTCGTGGGCGGTGGTGTAGAAAGATGTACAGACGGGGCTGTTTTCCATCCGATGTTTATCGTCCTCACCTGAGCAGAACACGGAGGCAGGCTCGAGGCTGAGATGTCTGACTGGCCTCTTTGTCAGTGGGGAGCTGGCTGGGCTGCAGCCACGGCCTCGTAGAAAGTCCCTGAGATTGGAGACAGTCCCCTCAACGCCCTAGCTCCATCTAGAGAAGAACGCGTGGGTCTGTCTCGAACTCTCAAAGGCATTCGGCAACACTAACCTGTTGCTGCAAGATCGTGGGGTGGGCCAGAAGCAGCTCTAGATTCTTACAGCACAGAAGGAGCCCATTCAGCCCATCGTGCCTGTGCTGGCTCTCTGAAAGAGTGATCCAATTAGACCCACTCCCCTGCCCTTTCCCCATAGCCCTGCGCACTTTTCCTTTTCAAGTATTTATCCAATTCCCTTTTGAAAATTACTATTGAATCTGTTTCCACCGCCCTTTCAGGCAGTGCATTCCAGATCACAACAAACCTCCTCATCTCCCCTCTGATTCTTTTGCCAATTATTTTAAATCTCTGTCCTCTGGTTATCGACCCTCCTGCCAGTGGAAACAGTTTCTCCCTATCTATCAAAACCCCTCATAATTTGGAACACCTCGATGAAATCTCCCCTTAGTCATAGAAACATAGAAACATAGAAGATAGGAACAGGAGTAGGCCATTCGGCCCCTCGAGCCTGCTCCGCCATTTAATGAGATCATGGCTGATCATCCAAATTCAGTACCCTGTCTCTGCCTTCTCCCCATATCCCTTGATCCCTTTAGCCTTAAGAAATATATCCAACTCCTTCTTGAATATATTTAATGTATTGGCCTCTACTGCCTTCTGTGGTAGAGAATTCCACAGGTTCACCACTCTCTGGGTGAAGAAATTCCTCCTCATTTCTGTCCTAAATGGCCTACCCCTTATCCTTAGACTGTGACCCCTGGTTCTGGACTCCCCGACCATCGGGAACATCTTTCCTGCATCTAGTCTGTCCAGTCCTGTCAGAATTTTATAAGTTTCAATGAGATCCCCTCTCATTCTTCTAACTCCAGCGAGTACAAGCCCAATTGACCCAATCTCTCCTCATACATCATTCCTGCCATCCCAGGTATCAGCCTGGTGAATCTTCGCTGAACTCCTTCCATGGCAAGAACATCCTTCCTCAGATAAGGTGACCAAAACTGCACACAATTGTAATGATATCAGCAAATAGTGATGTTATTTGCCTGTTTGATTATCATGTCTTACCAGCATAGTTGCCTGATTGATTGCTTGTGCCTGACCAGCAGAGGGCATGTGACCGAGACAAGCAAGGCAGAGGAGTTTAGTTTCAGTTTCGTTCTAGATGCATCACTAGCATCGTGTCTCCTGTAAAGCTGTATAAAGAGTTGAACAAACTTTAGATTAAAAAACATTCTCTTTCATAAATGTCTCGTCATTGAACCCATAAAGAAATCAATACATGGTGTCAGAAGTGATTGAAAGAGATGAAGAGAAAAAATCTGAAGTTAAATCAGCTCTCCACAAATTAGCAAGCCAAAAGAGAACATTGTTGCTTACCATTGGAGAATAGCTAACGAAGTGAAAAAATGGAAGGTTTACACCCACCGGCGACGCTTCAGTTGACAGGTAATGTGGCTGAAAATTGGAGGAGATTCAAACAACGTGTGGGGTTGTATTTAGTGGCAATCGGAGCTGACGAGAAAAGTAATAAAAAGAAATCGTCACTGTTCTTACATGTCGTGGGTGATGAAGCGCTGGAGGTGTATAATAACTTCACATTCGCTGTTGATGGAGACAAAATGAAGCTAGATAAAATAATGGAACAGTTTGAGGCCTACTGCATACCTAAACGTAACGTGATGTTTGAGAGGCACAGATTTTTCACATGTGTACAGAAAACGGGTGAGACTATTGATCAGTATGTGACTGAACTGAGAAACAGAAGCAAATCGTGTGAATTTGGGGGACTGACAGACTCGCTGATAAAAGACAGACTGTGGTATTCCAGATAATGGTCTAAGGGAAAGACTGCTAAGAGAGCAAGATCTAGACCTGGGAAAAGCCATAGCACTGTGTAAGGCTACAGAGACTGTGAAGTCGCAGGCAAAGGAGCTGTTCAGTGACAGTAGCTGCAACTTGGACGCAGTGAGTAAGAACGGACACAAACCGTTTAACAAAAAGAGCGCCAATGTGAAAAAAGAGGCGTGGCCAGCGAACGAAAATGAAAGGGACAATCGAAAGTCATGTAGTCGATGCGGTACACAGCATCCACCAAGAAAGTGTCCAGCATATGTTAAAACATGCAATAGTTGCAACAAGAACAACTATTATGCCCGTTGCTGTAAGAACCAAGCGCAACAAAGCAAGGTCCATACAGTAGATGAAAGCGAGATAGAGGAGTTCTATGTAGATGTTGTGTCTGAAAACAAAAAAGAAGAAAGAGACTGGATGTTGACACTAAAAGTGAATGACATACACATTCCATTTAAATTGGATACTGGAGCACAAGTTAATGTGATATCAGAGACTGATTTTAAGAAAATTAGACCCAGACCAAAGATACATGGAATAAAAGTGAAAGTGACAGGATTCTCAGGTACTGATATACCAGTGAAAGGACGATGCATTGTCAAAGTAACACACAAGGACAGAGAGCACACGTTAGCATTAATCGTGGTGCCAAAGGATGTGCAAGCCATACTAGGTTTAAAAGCCTGTGAGAGACTGAGCCTGGTAAAGAGAGTCCTCGTTGTGGAAAGCGAAGGAGAGACAGTCCATGATGAACTAAATGTTGCGTACACACCGGGTAAGCTGATGTATACAGCAGACACGTTGTCCAGAGCTGTTGACCCAGGAGAGCCCGCAAACACAGTGAAAAGACTGATGTACAAGGCAAAAGACAGTGGAACTGACTTCTACCAGAGCATGCTTGTATACCGCACAACGCCGCTCGAGTGTGGTAAGTCACCAGCCCAACTCCTGATGGGACGTCGGCTAAGGTCAAACCTACCCATCCTGGAGAACCTCCTGAAAACAAAAGAGGGGGAGAAAGTGAGGAAGTTCAAAGAACAACAGAAAGAAAAGCAAAAGTACTACTATGACAGAGGAACACAAAACCTACCTGAACTCCACACTGGTGACCAAGTAAGGTTCAAAGACAAAACAAACACTATGGGCTGGATTTTGCTAGGGCCGGGGAGGCGGGATTGGAGGCGTGTGGGGGATAAAAATCGCAAAACTGGCGTGCGGGCCCAAACCCGCCTCCATCCCGCCTCCACGCAATTTTCCTAAATTCGTGTCTGCTGGTCCCGACTCCGTCCCGCCTCCAGGAGGCGGGATAGGCCCTTAAGGCCCTTAACAAGCCCTCAATTGGCTCTATAATCCCATTTTCCTAACCAGTTGCAAGTTTAATCGTTTTCCCACGTGAAACACGCCTGGTGGAAAACACACATCTGAAACGTGGCGGGAGCACAACTGGCTTGCGGAGTAGCAGCTGCAGCTCAACCATTAAATGGCAGATTTGAACAGGCTTTAATTGCAGGTGGCATAACTTTGCTCTCTCAGGTCTGGGGGATCTTTCAGAAGGCATACCCACAGCTCTGGAAGTTTGCAGCCTGACAACCATCTCCAGTGTGACCTCCTGGGAAACCCCTTTCGCCACCTTCACTGAGCGCTTCCTCAACTGAGGCATCTACCAGAAGCATGGGAGCCATTTTTGTCCTGCCCTTCTGGATATTACATGAGGCCGCCCAACAGCAGCAGCAACAACAGTTGCGCCAAGCTGCTGCTGCCCCACCTGAGGATGCACAGGCCAGAAGGGGCCAGCGCATGGAAGGCCGTCGGCGCAGGAGATACCCCCCAAACAGGGTCTACAGACGCAGGGTCAGCTACCTCAACATGTCTGAGCAGCAGTGCCAAAGGCGGCTCCGACTTTCGCGAGAGATAGTGGCTGACATCTGCGCAATGCTGCAGCAAGACCTGGAGCCCAGAGGAGCAGCTGGACACCCCTTATCAGTGGCCGTCAAAGTCACCATCGCACTCAACTTTTTTGCCTCAGGCTCATTCCAGGGATCAGCGGCAGACATCAGCGGCATCTCCCAGGCGGCTGCACACACCTGCATCAAACGGGTAACCGATGCCCTCTTTGCCATCGCGCACAATCACATCCATTTCACCAAGGATCGAGCAAGTGTCATGGCGAGAACGGTTGGATTTGCTAATCTTGCAGGCTTTCCAAGGGTGCAGGGCATCGTTGATTGCACACATGTGGCCCTTAAGGCTTCCCATCGCAATCCTGGTATTTTTGTCAACCGCAAGGGCTTCCACTCCCTCAACGTTCAGCTGGTGTGTGACCACAAGAAGGAAATTTTGCATGTTTGTGCCAAGTACCCTGGCAGTTGCCATGACTCCTTCATACTGCGCCAGTCTACTGTGCCTCCGCTATTCAGTCCGCCACACCAACTTAATGGATGGCTACTTGGAGACAAGGGCTATCCCTTGAGGACGTGGCTATTGACGCCGCTGAGGAGGCCAGCCAACGCAGCTGAGGAGAACTACAACTCCAGCCACCTTTCCACCAGAGCCATGATCGAGCAGACCATTGGTCTGCTGAAGATGCGCTTCAGATGCCTGGATAGATCAGGTGGAGCCCTGCAATACTGAGCAGCCAGGGTCTCCAGAATCGTTGTGGTTTGCTGTGCACTTCACAACATGGCACAGCGTCGTGGCTTGCAGATGGCCGAGGACCAAGTGGCTCCTGACATATCCTCCTCAGATGAGGAGGAGGAGGAGGGGGAGGAGGAGAGCGAAGACGAACATCTTGCAGAGGCTCATCAACCAGCGGCAGCAGTGCGCGAGAACATTGGTGGCCGGCATGCAAGGAACGCGCTCATATTGGGCAGATTTGCTGAGCCTCACCCATGAGGGACTATTGCCTCACATCCTTTTACCTGAGCACTGACAATAGCCAGGAACCAGCTGACTTCTAGCGATGTGACCACCATGCTGACCTCAAAGTGAAAGTCCCATTCGCGAAATGACACACGCCACAACTACAGCAGTAGCCAACAGATGATTTATTACCATTATTCTGATGGCTTTCAACCATAACACATTAAATTCCACCCAAGTGACTACCCTTGTGACTATTTGTGCAGTTTCTTTCTCTTACGCGTGCTCCTACATAGTGGTTCCCCAGTGGCATCATCGGATGTGTAGGCCCCTTGCTCACTTCCTTGCTGCTCCTGTCTGGACACCTTTGGCGGGCGTCCTCTGGGGTTGCGAGCCTGTAAGGGCTGCGCAACAGTCTGCTGCTCCTGCGGCTGTGCAGGGGTTGAGACGCCGATCTCAC
This sequence comes from Somniosus microcephalus, assembly GCF_052327205.1. Lineage (NCBI taxonomy): Eukaryota > Metazoa > Chordata > Chondrichthyes > Squaliformes > Somniosidae > Somniosus > Somniosus microcephalus. Next base: position 152,995,677 of record NW_028225179.1, read on the forward strand.
TTGGGTGCTGACTCAGGTGGGGCTCTGACCGAGGACTTGTCAGTGGCATGGAAGTTTGAGCGCTTGGAGAGGAGCCCACACCTCCTTGTTCTCTGCCACCATCATCCCTCTCATGGGTCAGGTCCCCCTCAGCGCTTGCAAGTGGTGAGAGAGCACCTTGCTGCACATCAGGGGAGCCATGGGCACCCGTGTCGGGGCTGGCAGTCCTTCTCAGAGGGACTGCCATGAAGGTCTGGTTCCTCTGCTCAATGGCTGCCCATCGCTCCTCCAGAGATGTCAGTCTAGTCTGAACACTCACCATGTTTTCAACACTCGCGCGACTTATCTCCTCCATGGCCGTAGCCAGCCTTTCCACAGAGGTTGCCATCCTTTCCGTGGTAATGCGTTGATGCGCCAATGACTCTGTTAAGTCTGTGTGTTCTAGTTGTAATTACTAACACAGACTACAAGATTAAAGTTCAACAGGTCTTTACTGGTTGGAGGTCAGGACTATACTAAATACAATATTACTACACAGTGCTTATATACCGGTGGTCACCACCGGTATTACGTATACAGCAGCCAGAGAAAGTAGTACATCTCTTAAGGTGGAACAGGCTTAAGTTCTCTTAAGGTGGAACAGGTTACATACACCACAATCCTCCCTTTTTAGCTTAACAGTCATATCCCCATTTAATATAACATAATAACATATATAACTTCAGGTATAAACAGTTCAAAGGTTCAGTCTCTCAGGAGGTCTTCTGATTCGGTTTGGATAACGCCTTTCAGTGGTCTCTGATTCCTGTTGCTGAGGTGACTCCTCTAGTTGGTCTCCCATGCATTGGGTGTTATCATCATCAGGTACATTCCCTGCCGAGGTAGATGCTTCAGGTTCATTAACGTCTTCCACAGTTGTCTCTGTCGCAACCATGGGTTCGACCCTTGCTCTCGATTCTACCAGTTGATCCGCATGACGCCTTATCACATTGTTACCAATATCTACTGTGTACATCAGAGGTCCTTGTCTGGCCCGAATTGTTCCGGACTGCCATTTTTCGTTTCCATAGCCCCTTGCCAACACTGGTTGTCCTACGTCGAAACTTCGAGTGGTCTTGTTATTAATATGCCGGAACTGTTTGTTTTCCACTTCCCTCCGCACATTTGGTTTTAACAAGTCCAACCTGGACTGCAACCTCCTGTTATAAAACATCATGGCAGGACTTTGGTTAGTCACTGCATGAGCGGCGTTTCGATATGCCATTAGGAAATTGTCCACCTTGTGCTGTAGTGGAATCTGATCATCGTTCATGGCCTTTATTGCCTTTTTGAATGTTTGGACAAATCTCTCGGCCAACCCGTTTGTCGCCGGATGATATGGGGCAGAGGTATAATGTTTCACCCCATTCTTCTTTAAGAATTTTTGGAATTCTTCCGACACGAAATGTGGTCCATTGTCCGAACAGATCTGTTCTGGCAATCCGTTCCTTGCGAATATTGTTCTTAACACCGCAATTGTCTTTTCTGAAGTAGTGGTATTCATCTTGATCACTTCTGGCCATTTGGAATGTGCGTCCACCGCAATTAGGAACATGGAGTCCATGAATGGGCCAGCAAAGTCAATATGTACGCGTTGCCATGGGGCTGAAGGCCATTCCCATGGGTGTAGTGGTGCGATCGGAGGTGCATTTTGCACTTTTTGGCACCCAGCGCAGCTTTTCGTCAACTCCTCTATCTGTTGGTCAATACCCGGCCACCATACATAAGCCCTAGCAAGACTTTTCATCTTAACTCCCCCCAGATGACCTTCATGCAGTTCTTTTAGAACTCTTTCCCTTAACTTGGGAGGAATAATCACTCTTGTCCCGTACATCAAAGTACCATGGCAGACGGAAAGCTGGTCTCGCCTTGCCGAGAATGCCGGTAACAGAGGATCACCACGTGTTGGCCATCCTTTCACTGTCACCTCGTAGACTCTGGACAATGTCGGGTCGTTCCTGGTTTCTCTTTCAATACTTGCATTGAGGACTGGTAAACACTCGATGATGGTCAAATGAAATAACTCAACAGGGTCAACTTTCGTCGTTTCTTCTTCTTCAGGTAGTGGCAGGCGCGACAGCCCATCAGCATTGCCATGCTGCTTCGTACCTTTGAATTCTATTTGATATTGATGTGCCCCTAGGAAAAGGGACCATCTCTGGAGTCGCTGTGCTGTCATCACTGAAATACCCTTCTTAGGGTTAAAAATGGATACCAACGGCTGATGGTCTGTCAGAAGTGTGAATCTTTGGCCCTGCAGGTAATGATTAAACTTCTTCACTCCCCATACAAGGCTGAGAGCCTCCCTATCGATCTGCGCATAGTTGCGCTCAGCGGAGGTCAATGATCTGGATGCAAAGGCGACTGGCCTCTCCGTGCCATTTGGCAACTTGTGTGAGAGTACTGCCCCAATACCATATGGAGAAGCATCACAAGCCAACCGAATAGGCAGTGTCGGGTTGAAGTGAGCCAACACTTCCTCTGAGGTGATCAATTCTTTGCTTTTGCGAAATGCCTTCTTACAGTTTTCGCTCCATTCCCATGGTACCCCTTTCTGTAAAAGAGCGTTTAGCGGGTGCAGTACCGTGGATAGATTTGGTAGAAATTTATGGTAATAGTTAATCAATCCTAGAAACGACCTCAACTGAGAGACATTATCCGGAGCGGGAGCCTTTACAACTGCCTCTATCTTGTCAGGAGACTTATGAAGCCCCTCCCAGTCAATGACATGACCACAGTACGAGATCCGCTTCTGGAAGAACTCACATTTCTGCCGATTAACTCTAAGTCCATACTCTTTCAGTCTGTTGAGCACCAGTTCCAAGTTTGCGAGGTGTTCTTCATCACCATCACCTGTAATCAGAATATCATCCAGGTAACATTGTGTGCCTGGAATTCCCTGTAATACCTGCTCCATGGCCCTCTCCCAAATTGCTGGAGCCGATGCCACTCCAAAAACCAGCCTATTGTACCGGTACAAACCTCGATGCGTGTTGATCGTGAGGTATTGGCGTGACTCTTTTTCAACCTCCATCTGCAAGTACGCCTGCGCCAGGTCTATCTTGGTGAAGTGTTTCCCGCCAGACAACGAAGCAAAAATATCCTCAATCTGCGGAAGCGGATACTGCACCGTGTGAAGCACCGGATTAACGGTGATTTTGAAATCTCCACAGATGCGAACCTTCCCTGGTTCTCCTGGCTTGTTGCTCGAAGGACGTTTCATAACGGGAACAATGGGCGTAGCCCACTCACTCCAATCTACCTTAGACAGTACACCTGAACGTTCTAGCGCTTCCAGTTCTGCTTCTACAGTATGTCGTATTGCATAGGGTACCGGTCTGGCTTTAAAAAATTTTGGCTGTGCATGTTCATCAATCTTGATGTTTGCTGTAATTCCTCTCAGTGTTCCCAGTCCCTGCTGGAACACCTCTTTAGCATCATCCAATATTTTGGACAATCGTTTAGGTTTGACATCTGTTTCCCCGGAATCTACCGTTAGTGCCTTCAAGGAGTGCCAGTCCATATTCATTTTCCTAATCCACTCCCGTCCCAGTAGTGGTGGACCTCCTTCAGGTAGCACATATAAGTCCATTACTTGGCTTTCTTCGCCCTTGTGGACCACTTTTACCTCTATCTCACTCTTTGCCCCGTGTATGTTTTCAATATAATCTCCGTATCCCGTAGGGGAATATGTTGGAATAACCTTTTGTAATCTTTCTTATTCATGACCGTCAATGCCGATCCAGTGTCCAATTCCATCTTTACTTGGACTCCTGCTATCTGAAGGGTGACCCAAATTGTCTGGAGATCTGCATCCTTACCAACGTTGTGTACTCTTAAGCTACCCAGTTCATTACTGCTAGCGTCTGAATCTGACTTCTGTTCGGTCGAACTGTTCTTTGTCACCTTGTGTACCTTTATGTATTTTCCTTGCGGTGACTTTTTGTTGCTGGTCTTCCTTCCTGACCGGCATACTTTAGCTATGTGGCCAAGCCTGCCACACGTTCTGCGTTCTTTGTTTTTAAACCAACACTGGTTCTGATCATGCGTTGTCTTTCCACAACGATAACATTTTACAGTACTCAAACCCAATTTATTTGTACTGAGTTCCGGTGACCGTAGCTGCATTACTGCCGTGCCTCTCGCTGCGGCTTCGTGTGCTGCTGCCATAGTGACCGCCTTCTCAAGCGTCAGCTCATTCTCCTCGAGCAGTCGCTTTTGTGTATCTTCTTTTAATAAACCACACACAAATTTATCTCGTAGCGCCTCTGTCAGTCTCGTTCCAAACTGACAGTACTTTGCTAGCTTACGCAATTCCATTAAATATTCAGCATTGCTTTCATCCTTCAGCTGCCTTCTGCTGTAAAATTTAAATCGTTCCGCTAGCATCAGCGGCGTGGGGTTTAGATGATTTTTCAGGACAGTAACAATCTCCTCGAACGTCTTATCCGCCGGTTCATCTGGTGATAAAAGGTGTTTCAATTGCCTGTATGTCTTCGCACCCATTAAGTTTAATAATGTTAGTGCTTTCTCTTCATCTGGGATTTTATTTGCTTTACAATAATTTTGTATGCGTTCTACATACATGGCCCAATCTTCGATGTCGCTATCAAAGGTATTAATGTTCCCATGTTTAGGCATCGTTGCAATTTAATTTATTTTTATTTTTATCCAAGATGGCGGCTTCCCGCTCTTGTCTTCGTCCTCCGCCTACAAAATGGCGGTTTTCCCGCGCTTGGCGGTCTTCACCCGTCCACCGACGCTGTCTCCGCTTCACCGTGGCTCTCACGCCTTCAGTTGCCCCAGACGCTGCGCCTTTTTAGCCCGAATGCGGCCCGGCCCTTATCACCAGCCGCGATCGATGCCCCTGCGCTGCGCCTTTCGGCCCGAATGTGGCCCGGCCCTTATCTCCGGTCGCGATCGATCTCACCGCCCTTATTCCTCCGTCTTCCCTCCCCGTCTGTACAGCCAACACGGCCGACTTTCTGGTCACGTCGCTGCCTGGCTTACCCACCACCGAGGTAGAAAGAAGATAGCTGACAGCCGCTGATGGAGGCTTCGAGTTCAGGATGTCTTCTGCACTCTGGTTTCTCGATGTCTGCCGCGCGACGTGTCTTCCAGCAGGGTGATGAGGGTGGAAGCCTCTCTTCGACATCCGTTCTGTGGACGAAGCCGCCGTGGATATAAACTGCCGCAGGGTAAGAATCGGACTCGTCGCCACTGTTAAGTCTGTGTGTTCTAGTTGTAATTACTAACACAGACTACAAGATTAAAGTTCAACAGGTCTTTACTGGTTGGAGGTCAGGACTATACTAAATACAATATTACTACACAGTGCTTATATACAGGTGGTCACCACCGGTATTACGTATACAGCAGCCAGAGAAAGTAGTACATCTCTTAAGGTGGAACAGGCTTAAGTTCTCTTAAGGTGGAACAGGTTACATACACCACAGACTCCACAAAGGCTCTGCTCATGTTAGCGATGGACTTCTCCATTCGCTCCACACTCGCAGCAACCCTGGAGACAAAACCTGCCAGAGACTCCTGCATATTTTCCTGGAGTGCCATCACCGCTGATACTGTGGATGGACCCAGAGGCAGAGGGTCGACATGCAGCTGAGCCGAGCTGGGAGAGTGCTGCGCCCTCCGACTAGGACTCTCCACTGCTGTCCCTGTCTCCACCATCTGCTGAGGCTCACTTGTGAGCTGTGATACACCAGGTGACAACACTACTCTATGTCCCGAAGGTCCCACCGAGGTGTGAGTGTCTGCGCTGGTGCTGGGTGCGTTGCCTTCTGCTGACGCTGCACCCTCAGAGGTTGCAGCTTCCTCTGAGGAGTCTGGATGCTGAGGCTGAACCTCCTCCTGCGTCCTGGAGACGGGAGCTTGCGATGGTCCTGTGGGGGAGTAAAGGAAAGTGTCAGAGATGAGAGGCCAGGGTTACCTGCACAGTGCTTATTGCAGATGATCAGAGGTCCATCTGCTAGAGCTTCCAAGTCATTATCAGTGAGTCATGCAATGCAATTGAGAGAGTTGGAAAACTCTTCTGTCACCAGCTTGCTCTGCTGCACCGGTCTCTCCGTCCCCCACTTGTGTGTCGTCCTGGATGCCGACGATCTCCAGGATCGCCTCCTCCCATGGGGTCAGCTGGGCTAAGGAGGCTGCCCCTCCCCCTGTCCTGGCTCGCTCTCTTCGGTTGTGAGCTCTCTTTTCCCGCAATGCGGGAGACAAGTGGAGTTTGAGCGAGAATGAAGGAGTGAGTGTAGAGAATCGATGGCATAGATGCTTAGAAGGAGAGAAAGATGGAGTGAGATGGCAAGACCAAGGGCCCTCCCTATGTGATGTAAGTTGTTTTCATAGCATGACAGTGATAGGGAGTGTGAGGGCTGCATAGTCCATTAGTTAGGTGAATGTGACCATAGAGAGAGAGGGAGTGGGAAAGGGTGCATGGATGTCAGTGTCAAGTGGGATGTGGAGGAAAAGATTGGTAAAGCTGAGAGCTGGTGAGGAAAGGCAATGGGGATCAGATTAAGAGTGATGGGAACATCATACTCACTTTTCCAGTGCGCAGAAATTCATGGAAGCATTTCCGACACTGGATCCATGTTCTGCTGGTATTCGAGCTGGCGTTCACCTGCTCTGCCACCCTCAGCCACACAGCCTTGGTTTGCTGGGGTGGCTTCTTCCTCCCCGAGGAGGGGAAGAGCACCTCCCTGCTCTCTGTCGCTCCCTCCACCAATGCCTGGAGGGCTGCCTCGTCAAATCTGGGGGATGCCTTACTCCGATGTGTCGCCATGATTGATGATGGTAGCAGCAGCTGCCAGGGCCAGAAGCTTGGCAGTCTGCTGAAGTGAGCAAGGCTTGTGGAAGCCCTTAAATGAAGCAGCAGTGATGATGTCATCGGAGGCGAGCTTCCCACCTGAAAAGCTCTCCGGCTAGGGGTTCCCACACGTGGGGAATCAATTGGGCTATAAAATCAAAATTGCATCAATTTCCCACATTGTTCAGGATTCGTGTGGGAAACACGAAATGTGGGGAACACGAACCCAACCCGCCCCCAAAGCAAAATCCAGCCCATGGACTCAGAAGGGAACTGTCCTGAGTGAAGTTCAACCAAGATCATACACCATTCAGACAGATGAGGGTGCTGTTCTGAGAAGAAATTGTTGAGATCTTCTCATGGGACCAGCCACAGCAGGTCAAGAGACTGATACTGTTGAACAACCTGATCACACAGCTGAGAAACCATCATCTGAGGCAACAACTCAGATTCAAGGACAATCAATCAGAAAATCCTCAAGACACGTGAAGCCTCCTGAGAGACTCATTGAGCAAATTTAAGGACTATTGTTATAGAAGGAAGTAATGTTATCTTATTCTTTCTTCAAGTTCTAGTGTATTGACATATTTCATGTGAACACACAAAGCAAGGTTAAAAAACCTTGATCATGATAATGATAATGTAAGTTCATTAAGTGTTACAGTTAAAATGCAGATAAATACAAAGAAAACATGTTGTTAGTTAAAAGTAAAATACTTTTGTTTTAAGAAAAGGAGATGTAATGATATCAGCAAATAGTGATGTTATTTGCCTGTTTGATTATCATGTCTTACCAGCATAGTTGCCTGATTGATTGCTTGTGCCTGACCAGCAGAGGGCATGTGACCGAGACAAGCAAGGCAGAGGAGTTTAGTTTCAGTTTCGTTCTAGATGCATCACTAGCATCGTGTCTCCTGTAAAGCTGTATAAAGAGTTGAACAAACTTTAGATTAAAAAACATTCTCTTTCATAAATGGCTCGTCATTGAACCCACAAAGAAATCAATACAACAATACTCAAGATGTGGTCTCACCAAGGCCCTGTACAACTGCAGCAAGACATCCTTGATCCTGTACTCAAACCCTCTCGCTACGATGGCCAACATACCATTTGCCTTCTTAACCGCCTGCTGCACCTGCATGCTTACCTTCAGCGACTGGTGCACAAGGACACCCAGGTCTCGTTGCACTTCCCCTTCTCCCAATCTATTGCCATTCAGGTAATAATCTGTCTTCCTGTTTTTGCCACCAAAGTGGATAACCTCACATTTATCCACATTATATTGCATCTGCCATGCTTCTGCCCAATCACCCAACCTGTCCAAATCATCCTGGAGTTTCTCAGCATCCTCCTCACAGCACACACGCCCACCCAGCTTTGTGTCATCTGCAAATTTGGAGATATTACATCTAGTTCCCTTGTCTAGATCATTAATATATATTGTGAATAGCTGGGGTCCAAGGACCGATCCCTGCGGTACCCCACTAGCCACTGCCTGCCACTCGGAAGAAGACCCATTTATTCCAACTCTTTGCTTCCTGTCTGCCAACCAGTTCTCTATCCAAGTCAATACCTTGCCCCCAAACCCATGTGCCTTAACTTAACATGCTAATCTCTTATGCGGGACCTTATCAAAAGCCTTATGAAAGTCCAAATACACCACATCCACTGGTTCTCCCTTATCTGTAGAAACAGAACAGAGAAACAGATACAGAGAAACAGAGATGGAGAAACAGAGACAGAGAAACAGAGACAGAGAAACAGAGACAGAGAAACAGCGACAGAGAAACAGAGACAGAGAAAGAGAGAGAGAATCAGAGGCAGAGAAACAGAGACAGAGAAACAGCGACAGAGAAACAGAGAGAGAGAAACAGAGACAGAAACAGAGACAGAGAAACAGAGACAGAGAAACAGCGACAGAGAAACAGAGACAGAGAAACAGAGAGAGAGAATCAGAGGCAGAGAAACAGAGACAGAGAAACAGCGACAGGGAAACAGAGAGAGAGAATCAGAGGCAGAGAAACAGAGACAGAGAAACAGCTGTAGTGTACGTAACCTGTACCACCTTAAGAGGATACCTTAAGGTGATGGACTACTTTCTGATGGCTCCTGTACATTGTAGTACCGGTGGTGACCACACCAGTATATAAACCCTGTGGAGCAAAGTGTATTTCAGTTCAGCCCTGACCCTCAGTTACTAAAGACCTGTTTAAGTATTCTGTAGTCTGTGTCCAGTTATTCAGCATAACTACATTTGAAAGCACAGACTCAACAGTGGCGACGAGTCTGATCGTACCTAGCGGCAGTTTTGCATCCAAGGAAGCTTCGTCCTCAGAACGGGCGTTGAAAAGGGGCATCCGCCCTCAACATCCTGCTGAGCACTGCATCGCACGGGAGGCCATCGGGAACCCGGGTTGGTTTGCTGGCCACAAAGTCCACCATCAGCAACAGGCAGTGATCATCCCTTCTACGACAGCGGCGGGTAAGCCCAATCGAGCGGCACGGAGGGGAAGTCGGCCGAGTTGTCAGTGGGAGAAGGGGAGGGAAAACGAAGAAAAGGGCGGAGAACACGACCGCAGCCGGTGTCAGGGGCCGGACTGCAATCGGGGCAGAGACGCGCAGCAGCCAGAAAAGCGTTGATGTCCACAAGGACCGCGGGAGTGGCGGGAAACAAGAACAGCAGCGTCGGGGGAAATAAAGGACCGCTGGGAGGCGAGAACGGCAACAGCGCGGTAATCGCCATTTTTAGTCGGCGGAGGAAGAAGACAAGCGCGGGAAGCCGCCATTTTGAAAAATAAAATAAAATAATAATCATAATCCGAAGGAAAGGAAACTCAACAAGGATGCCAAAAACGGGTAACATCACTGCTTTTGATAGCGATGTGGAAGATTGGGCCACTTATGTGGAACGCGTTGAAGTTTACTGTACAGCGACTGAGGTACCGGTGGATAAGAAAGCACTAACCCTATTAAACTCGATGGGTGCGAAGACGTACGGGTTATTAAGGCACCTTGTAACACCAGATAAACCGGTAGGAAAGAGTTTCGCGGATATTGTTACTATCCTGCAAGAGCATTTAAACCCCACGCCGCTGCTGATAGCGGAACGATTTAAATTTTACAAAAGAATTCAACTTAAAGAGGAAAGCAACGCTGAATTCTTAATCGAACTGCGCAAGTTATCAAAGTACTGTCAGTTCGGTACAGGACTAGCAGACGCTCTGAGAGATAAGTTTGTGTGTGGGCTACTAAGGGAAGGAACCCAGAAGCGACTGCTAGAGGAAAAGGATCTTACGCTGGACAAAGCTTTCAGCATTGCAGCATCGCACGAGGCAGCAGCATGAGGCACTGCAGAAATGCAGAAAAGGCCATTGGAATTCAGCACCAATGAAATGGCATTGGGCGCAGTAAAGTGCTACCGTTGCAGAAGGACAACGCATGACCAGAACCAGTGCTGGTTCAAAGATAAAGAATGCAGGCAATGTGGCAAACTTGGTCACATAGCGAGAGTATGCCGGTCAGGAAAGAAGACCAGCACCAAAAAGTCGCCGCAGGAGAAGTACAAAAAAGTACACAAGGTGACAGAGAACAGTTCGGATGAACAGAAGACGGATTCAGACTCCAGCAGTAAGGAACTGGGTTGTCTAAAAATACATAATGTGGGTAACACAGCAGACCACCAAACTATCTGGGTCATGCTTCGGATAGCAGGAGTCCAAGTGAAGATGGAATTGGACACTGGATCGGCATTGACGGTCATGAATAAGCAAGATTACAAAAGGTTATTCTCACACATTCCCCTGAGGGATACGGAGATTGTATTGAAAACATACACGGGGCAAAGAGTATACCCCATCGGAAAGATAAAGGTAAAGGTGGTCTACAATGGTAAAGAAAGTCAGGAAATGGACTTGTATGTGTTACCTGAGGGAGGTCCGCCACTACTGGGACAGGAATGGATCCAGAGAATAAATGTGGACTGGCATTCCTTACAAGCACTAACTGAAGATTCCTGTAAAGAGGACGACGTCAAACCTAAACGACTGTCCAAAATATTGGACGATGCTAAGGAGGTGTTCCAACAGGGACTGGGAACACTGAAAGGAATTACGGCAAACATCAAGGTTGAAGAACATGCAAACCCAAAATTTTTCAAAGCCAGACCGGTACCTTATGCGATACGACCTGCTGTGGAAGCAGAGCTGGAAGGGCTAGAACGTTCAGGAGTACTGTCAAAGGTGGACTGGAGCGAATGGGCCACACCCTTTGTTCCCGTCATGAAGCGTTCGTTGAGCAACAAGCCGGGGGAACCTGGGAAGGTTCGCATCTGTGGCGATTTTAAGATCACTGTTAATCCGGTTCTTCACACGGTGCAATATCCGCTTCCGTGGATTGAGGATATCTTCGCTTCACTGTCTGGCGGGAAACACTTCACCAAGATAGACCTGGCGCAGGCGTACTTACAGATGGAGGTTGATGAAGCGTCACGCCAGTATCTCACGATCAACACACATAAGGGCTTATATCGGTATAATAGACTGGTTTTTGGAGTGGCATCGGCTCCAGCGATTTAGCAAAGGGCCATGGAGCAGGTATTGCAGGGAATGCCAGGCACACAATGCTACCTGGATGACATTCTGATTATAGGAGATGATGATAAGGAACACCTCGCGAATTTGGAGCAGATGCTCACCAGATTGAAAGAATATGGACTCAGAGTTAATCGCCAGAAATGTGAGTTCTTTCAGAAGCGAATCTCGTACTGCGGTCACGTCATTGACCAGGAGGGGCTTCATAAGTCACCTGACAAGATCGAAGCTGTTGTGAAAGCTCCCGCTCCGGAAAATGTATCCCAGTTGAGGTCGTTCCTTGGGTTGATTAACTATTGCCACAAGTTTCTTCCAAATTTGTCCACGGTGTTACACCCGCTGAACACTCTTTCGCAAATGGGAGTACCATGGAAGTGGAGCGAGGACTGTAAGCGGGCTTTTCAAAAAAGCAAGGCACTGATCACCTCTAAGGAAGTGTTGGCTCACTTTAACCCAACGCTGCCTATTCGCTTAGCTTGTGATGCTTCTCCATATGGTATCGGGGCAGTGCTCTCACATAAGTTGCCAAATGGCTTGGAAAGGCCAGTCGCGTTCGCATCCAGATCATTGACCTCCGCAGAGCGCAACTATGCTCAGATAGATAGGGAGGCTCTCAGCCTCGTGTGGGGAGTTAAGAAATTTAACCATTACCTGCAAGGCCAAAAGTTTACGCTGCTGACAGACCACCAGCCGTTGGTTTCCATTTTTAACCCTAAGAAGGGTGATCCGGTTATGACAGCGCAGAGGCTTCAGAGATGGTCCCTTTTCCTAGGGGCACATCAATATGATATTGAATTCAAAGGTACAAAGCAACATGGTAATGCTGATGGGCTGTCGCGCCTGCCACTACCTACAGCGGAAGAGGCACCGGCAGTTGACCCTGTCGAGATATTTCACTCGACCATCATCGAATGCTTACCAGTCACCAATGCGAGTATTGAGAGAGAGACCCGAAACGACCCGACACTGTCTCGGGTCTACGATTTGACAGTGAAGGGATGGCCAGCACATGGCGAACCACTGTTACCAGCATTCTCAGCCAGACGAGAACAGCTGTCCGTCTGTCAAGGAACATTGATGTATGGAACAAGGGTGATTATTCCTCCTAAATTAAGGGAGAGAGTTCTGAAGGAACTACACGAAGGTCATCTGGGGGGAGTCAAGATGAAAAGCCTTGCTAGGGCTTATGTGTGGTGGCCAGGTATCGACAAACAAATAGAGGATCTGACTAAAAGCTGCTCAGGGTGCCAAAAAGTTCAAAACGCACCTCCAATTACACCGCTGCATCTGTGGGAATGGCCTTCAACCCCATGGCAATGTGTGCATATTGACTTTGCAGGTCCATTCATGGATTCCATGTTTTTGATAGCGGTAGACGCACATTCTAAATGGCCAGAAGTGATTAAGATGTCGACCACCACCTCTGAAAAGACGATCGCAGTTCTAAGAACCATATTTGCAAGGAATGGGTTGCCGGAACAAATATGTTCAGACAACGGACCACAGTTCGTGTCAGAAGAATTCCAGAAATTCATGAAAAAGAATGGGGTGAAACACTATACATCTGCCCCATATCATCCGGCTACCAATGGGTTGGCCGAGAGATTTGTACAAACGTTCAAAAAGGCGATAAAGGCCATGAGCGAAGACCATATTCCACTACAACACAAGGTGGACAATTTCTTGATGGCATATCGAAACGCCACGCATGCAGTGACAGATCAAAGCCCTGCCATAATGTTCTATAACAGGATGTTGCGGTCCTGGTTGGATTTGTTAAAACCCAATGTGCGTAGGGAAGTCGAAAACAAGCAATTCCAGCACGTAAATAACAAGGCCACTCGGAGTTTCGAAATAGGACAACCAGTGTTGGCCAGGGACTATAGGAATGATAAATGGCAATCCGGAACAATTCGTGCCCGACAAGGACCCTTGATGTACACGGTAGACGTTGGTGAGAACGCAATACGACGTCATGCTGACCAACTTGTGGAATCGAGAACAAGGGTCGACCCCATGTCTACGGCAGAGACACCAGTTGAAGAAGTTATTGAGCCTGTAGCATCTACCTCAGACTCGAACGTACATGATGATGTTCAATCCATAGGAGATCAAATGGATGAGTCACCCCAGCAACGAGAACCAGAGACCCCTGAAAGGCGTTATCCGGCCCGGATCAGGAGGCCTCCTCAGAGACTGAATCTTTGAACAGTTTTGTGTGAAAGTTGTATATATGTTATCCATGTTATGTTTAAATTGGGGTGTACACTGTTAAGCTAAAAGGGGAGGAATTGTAGTGTATGTAACCTGTACCACCTTAAGAGGATACCTTAAGGTGATGGACTACTTTCTGATGGCTCCTGTACATTGTAGTACCGGTGGTGACCACACCGGTATATAAACCCTGTGGAGCAAAGTGTATTTCAGTTCAGCCCTGACCCTCAGTTACTAAAGACCTGTTTAAGTATTCTGTAGTCTGTATCCAGTTATTCAGCATAACTACATTTGAAAGCACAGACTCAAGAACAGCAACAGAGAAACAGTGACAGAGAAACAGAGACAGAGAAACAGATACAGAGAAACAGAGACAGAGAAACTGTTAAGTCTGTGTGTTCCAGTTGTATTAAGATTAATTACTGACACAGACTACAAGAATAAAGTTTCAACAGGTCTTTACTAGTTGGAGGTCAGGACTATACTAAATGCAATATCACTACACAGTACTTATATACTGGTGGTCACCACCGGTATTACGTATACAGCAGCCAGAGAAAGTAGTACATCTCTTAAGGTGGAACAGGCTTAAGTTCTCTTAAGGTGGAACAGGTTACATACACCACAATCCTCCCTTTTTAGCTTAACAGTCATGTCCCCATTTAACATAACATAATAACATATATACATATATAACTTCAGGTATAAACAGTTCAAAGGTTCAGTCTCTCAGGAGGCCTTCTGATTCGGTTTGGATAACGCCTTTCAGTGGTCTCTGATTCTTGTTGTTGAGGTGACTCTTCTTGTTGGTTTCCTATGTATTGGACGTCATCATCAGGTACAGTCCCTGCCGAGGTAGATGCTTCAGGTTCATTAACGTCTTCCATAGTTGTCTCTGTCGCAACCATGGGTTCGACCCTTGCTCTTGATTCTACCAGTTGATCCGCATGACGCCTTATCATATTGTTACCAATATCTACTGTGTACATCAGAGGTCCTTGTCTGGTCCGAATTGTTCCGGACTGCCATTTTTCGTTTCCATAGCCCCTTGCCAACACTGGTTGTCCTACGTCGAAACTTCGAGTGGACTTGTTATTAATATGGCGGAACTGTTTGTTTTCCACTTCCCTCCGCACATTTGGTTTTAACAAGTCCAACCTGGACCGCAACCTCCTGTTATAAAACATCATGGCAGGACTTTGGTTAGTCACTGCATGAGCGGCGTTTCGATATGCCATTAGGAAATTGTCCACCTTGTGTTGTAATGGAATCTGATCATCGTTCATGGCCTTTATTGCCTTTTTGAATGTTTGGACAAATCTCTCGGCCAACCCGTTTGTCGCCGGATGATATGGGGCAGAGGTATAATGTTTCACCCCATTCTTCTTTAAGAATTTTTGGAATTCTTCCGACACGAACTGTGGTCCATTGTCCGAACAGATCTGTTCTGGCAATCCGTTCCTTGCGAATATTGTTCTTAACACCGCAATTGTCTTTTCTGAAGTAGTGGTATTCATCTTGATCACTTCTGGCCATTTGGAATGTGCGTCCACCGCAATTAGGAACATGGAGTCCATGAATGGACCAGCAAAGTCAATATGTACGCGTTGCCATGGGGCTGAAGGCGATTCCCATGGTTGTAGCGGTGCGATCGGAGGTGCATTTTGCACTTTTTGGCACCCAGCGCAACTTTTTGTCAACTCCTCTATCTGTTGGTCAATGCCCGGCCACCATACATAAGCCCTAGCAAGACTTTTCATCTTAACTCCCCCCAGATGACCTTCATGCAGTTCCTTTAGAACTCTTTCCCGTAACTTGGGAGGAATAATCACTCTTGTCCCGTACATCAAAGTACCATGGCAGACGGACAGCTGGTCTCGCCTTGCCGAGAATGCCGGTAACAGAGGATCACCATGTGTTGGCCATCCCTTCACTGTCACCTCGTAAACTCGGGACAGTGTCGGGTTGTTCCTGGTTTCTCTTTTGTTACTTGCATTGGTGACTGGTAAACACTCGATGATGGTCGAATGAAATAACTCAACAGGGTCAACTTTCGTCGTCTCTTCTGCTTCAGGTAGTGGCAGGCGCGACAGCCCATCATCATTGCCATGCTGCTTTGTACCTTTGAATTCTATTTGATATTGATGTGCCCCTAGGAAAAGGGACCATCTCTGGAGTCGCTGTGCTGTCATCACCGAAACACCCTTCTTAGAGTTAAAAATGGATACCAACGGCTGATGGTCTGTCAGAAGTGTGAATTTTTGGCCCTGCAGGTAATGATTAAACTTCTTCACTCCCCATACAAGGCTGAGGGCCTCCCTATCGATCTGCGCATAGTTGCGCTCAGCGGAGGTCAATGATCTGGATGCAAAGGCGACTGGCCTTTCCATGCCATTTGGCAACTTGTGTGAGAGTACTGCCCCAATACCATATGGAGAAGCATCACAAGCCAACCGAATAGGCAGTGTCGGGTTGAAGTGAGCCAACACTTCCTCTGAGGTGGTCAATTCTTTGCTTTTGCGAAATGCCTTATTACAGTTTTCGCTCCATTCCCATGGTACCCCCTTCTGTAAAAGAGCGTTCAGCGGGTGCAGTACCATGGATAGATTCGGTAGAAACTTATGGTAATAGTTAATCAATCCCAGAAACGACCTCAACTGAGAGACATTATCCGGAGCGGGAGCCTTTACAACTGCCTCTATCTTGTCAGGAGACTTATGAAGCCCCTCCCGGTCAATGACATGACCACAGTACGAGATCCGCTTCTGAAAGAACTCACATTTCTGCCGATTAACTCTAAGTCCATATTTTTGCTTCGTTGTCTGGCGGGAAACACTTCACCAAGATAGACCTGGCGCAGGCGTACTTGCAGATGGAGGTTGAAGAAGAGTCACGCCAGTACCTCTATGCGTGTTGATCGTGAGGTACTGGCGTGACTCTTCTTCAACCTCCATCCTTGCTGGAACACCTCTTTAGCATCATCCAATATTTTGGACAATCGTTTAGGTTTGACATCTGTTTCCGCGGAATCTACCGTTAGTGCTTTTAAGGAGTGCCAGTCCATATTCATTTTCCTAACCCACTCCCGTCCCAGTAGTGGTGGACCTCCTTCAGGTAGCACATATAAGTCCATTACTTGGCTTTCTTCGCCCTTGTGGACCACTTTTACCTCTATCTTTCCGATGGGGTACACTTTTTGCCCCGTGTATGTTTTCAATATAATCTCCGTATCCCGTAGGGGAATATGTTGGAATAACCTTTTGTAATCTTTCTTATTCATGACCGTCAATGCCGATCCAGTGTCCAATTCCATCTTTACTTGGACTCCTGCTATCTGAAGAGTGACCCAAATTGTCTGGAGATCTGCATCCTTACCAACGTTGTGTACTCTTAAGCTACCCAGTTCATTACTGCTAGCGTCTGAATCTGACTTCTGTTCGTTCGAACTGGTCTTTGTCACCTTGTGCACCTTTATGTATTTTCCTTGCGGTGACTTTTTGTTGCTGGTCTTCTTTCCTGACCGGCATACTTTAGCTATGTGGCCAAGCCTGCCACATGTTCTGCATTCTTGGTTTTTAAACCAACACTGGTTCTGATCATGTGTTGTCTTTCCACAACGATAACATTTTACAGTACTCAAACCCAATTTATTTGTACTGAGTTCCGGTGACCGTAGCTGCATTACTGCCGTGCCTCTCGCTGCGGCTTCGTGTGCTGCTGCCATAGTGACCGCTTTCTCAAGCGTCAGCTCATTCTCCTCGAGCAGTCGCTTTTGTGTATCTTCTTTTAATAATCCACACACAAATTTATCTCTTAGCGCGTCTGTTAGTCCCGTTCCAAACTGACAGTACTTTGCTAGCTTACGCAATTGCATTAAATATTCAGCATTGCTTTCATCCTTCAGCTGCCTTCTGCTGTAAAATTTAAATCGTTCCGCTAGCATCAGCGGTGTGGGGTTTAGATGATTTGTAAGACAGTAACAATCTCCTCGAACGTCTTATCCGCCGGTTCATCTGGTGATAAAAGGTGTTTCAATTGCCCGTATGTCTTCGCACCCATTAAGTTTAATAAAGTTAGTGCTTTCTCTGCACCTGGGATTTTATTTGCTTTACAATAATTTTGTATGCGTTCTACATACATGGCCCAATCTTCGATGTCGCTATCAAAGGTATTAATGTTCCCATGTTTAGGCATCGTTGCAATTTATTTTTTTATTTTTTTTAATTTTATCCCAAGATGGCAGCTTCCCGCTCTTGTCTTCGTCCTCCGCCTACAAAATGGCGGTTTTCCCGCGCTTGGCGGTCTTCACCCACTGGCTGCAATGGCGTTTGGCGTGCCGCTGCTGCTCCCCTTTCCCAGCGGTTAGTAACTCCCCCGACGCTGTCTCCGCTTCACCGCGGCTCCCTCGGGCATTCGCGCTTCCCCGATGTCGCGCCTCGCAGCCCTTCTTGCACTCCGGTTATTAGCACCGGCTGCATTCGCCTTCACCGCGGCTCTCGCGCCTTCAGTCGCCCCAGACGCTGCGCCTTTTTGGCCCGAAAGCGGCCCGGCCCTTATCACCAGCCGCGATCGATGTCCCCGCGCTGCGCCTTTCGGCCCGAATGTGGCCCGGCCCTTATCTCCGGTCGCGATCGATCTCACCGCCCTTATTCCTCCGTCTTCCTCCCCCGTCTGTACAGCCAACGCGGCTGACTTTCTGCTCGCGTCGCTGACCGGCTCACCCACCACCGAGGTAGAAAGAAGATAGCTGACTGCCGCTGATGGAGGCTTCGAGTTCAGGATGTCTTCTGCACTCCGGGTTCTCGATGCCTGCCGCGCGACGTGTCTTCTAGCAGGGTGATGAGGGTGGATGCCTCTCTTCGACGCCCGTTCTGTGGACGAAGCCGCCGTGGATATAAACTGCCGCAGGGTAAGAATCAGACTTGTCGCCACTGTTAAGTCTGTGGCCTAGAAATTGGGTATAGCCCCGCCAGCTCGTTTGCGCCGTAAATTTTGCGCCCACCGCGGAGCCAGTTGTGTCCGCCCCATATTCACTTTCAGCACCCCAAAGCGGAACCGGGCGCTGTTCCAGGGTTTGGCCGCCCCGCTTGGGGCGCTGAAAGTGAATTTCAGCGCTGCCGGTCCCGCTGCGCCACCCGATGCGGTGCGGCAGGCTGCTGTACTGCAGGCCTCCCCCTTCTCTTAAGGGGGAGGTGCCTGCAACGGCCGGAGCCCCGATTGCAAGTGCCGGCAAAAGAGCCCGGCACAACGGAGAAGTGCCGGGCTCCACGGAAACCAGCCGGCAATGCCGCGGGGGGGGGGGGTGGAGGAGGCCGGGGAAGGAGGTGCGGGCAGGCGGCCGCCGAAAAAGCGGCCGGCCGCACCTCCACCTTAAAGCGCCCCGCTAAGGCTACTGTAAGGACCCGGTCTCCCGATGTTGTTAGCGGCCACCACGGATGAGGCGGCCGCTACTGAAGATGGGGATCGGCGTGGTTTCGGGCGGTACCGGGGCACTGCGCACACCGATGACGTCATCGGTGCCGGCGCAGCGCTACCGGCTAAAGCTGATGTTAGGGCCCACCTAATTTCGGGCGCGACGCAACTTCCGGCACAACCCACTCTTTCGCCCCTAATTGGGCGCAAACGCAAGTGAATTTCTAGGCCTGTGTGTTCCAGTTGTATTCAGATTAATTACTGACACAGACTACAAGAATAAAGTTTCAACAGGTCTTTACTAGTTGGAGGTCAGGACTATACTAAATACAATATCACTACACAATACTTATATACCGGTGGTCACCACCGGTATTACGTATACAGCAGCCAGAGAAAGTAGTACATCTCTTAAAGTGGAACAGGCTTAAGTTCTCTTAAGGTGGAACAGGTTACATACACCACAGAAACAGAGACAGAGAAACAGAGAGAGAGAATCAGAGGCAGAGAAACAGAGACAGAGAAACAGAGACAGAGAAACAGCGACAGAGAAACAGAGAGAGAGAATCAGAGGCAGAGAAACAGAGAGAGAGAATCAGAGGCAGAGAAACAGAGAGAGAGAATCAGAGACAGAGAAACAGAGAGAGAGAAACAGAGACAGAGAAAAAGAGACAGAAACAGCGACAGAGAAACAGAGAAACAGAGACAGAGAAACAGAGAAACAGAGACAGAGAAACAGCGACAGAGAAACAGAGAAACAGAGACAGAGAAACAGAGACAGAGAAACAGAGAGAGAGAATCAGAGACAGAGAAACAGAGAGAGAGAATCAGAGGCAGAGAAACAGAGACAGAGAAACAGCGACAGAGAAACAGAGAAACAGAGACAGAGAAACAGAGGCAGAGAAACAGAGACAGAGAAACAGAGGCAGAGAAACAGAGACAGAGAAACAGAGACAGAGAAACAGAGAAACAGAGAAACAGAGACAGAAACAGCGACAGAGAAACAGAGAAACAGAGACAGAGAAACAGAGAAACAGAGAAACAGAGACAGAAACAGCGACAGAGAAACAGAGACAGAGAAACAGAGACAGAGAAACAGAGAAACAGAGAAACAGAGACAGAGAAACAGAGAATCAGAGACAGAGAAACAGAGACAGAGAAACAGAGAAACAGAGGCAGAGAAACAGAGACAGAAACAGCGACAGAGAAACAGAGAAACAGAGACAGAGAAACAGAGACAGAGAAACAGAGATAGAGAAACAGAGGCAGAGAAACAGAGACAGAGAAACAGAGAAACAGAGACAGAGAAACAGAGACAGAGAAACAGAGACAGAGAAACAGAGAAACAGAGACAGAGAAACAGAGAAACAGAGACAGAGAAACAGAGACAGAGAAACAGAGATAGAGAAACAGAGACAGAGAAACAGAGACAGAGAAACAGAGAAACAGAGACAGAGAAACAGAGACAGAGAAACAGAGACAGAGAAACAGAGAAACAGAGACAGAGAAACAGAGACAGAGAAACAGAGAGAGAAACAGAGACAGAGAAACGGAGACAGAGACAGAGAAACAGAGAAACAGAGACAGAGAAACAGAGAAACAGAGACAGAGAAACAGAGAGAGAGAAACAGAGAAACAGAGACAGAGAAACAGAGAGAGAGAAACAGAGAAACAGAGACAGAGAAACAGAGAAACAGAGACAGAGAAACAGAGAAACAGAGACAGAGAAACAGAGAAACAGAGACAGAGAAACAGAGAAACAGAGACAGAGAAACAGAGACAGAGAAACAGAGACAGAGAAACAGAGACAGAGAAACAGAGAAACAGAGAAACAGAGACAGAGAAACAGAGAAACAGAGAAACAGAGACAGAGACAGAGAAACAGAGACAGAGAAACAGAGAAACAGAGACAGAGAAACAGAGACAGAGAAACAGAGAGAGAAACAGAGACAGAGAAACAGAGACAGAGAAACAGAGAAACAGAGGCAGAGAAACAGAGAAACAGAGAAACAGAGACAGAGAAACAGAGACAGAGAAACAGAGAGAGAGAAACAGAGAGAGAAACAGAGACAGAGAAACAGAGACAGAGAAACAGAGAGAGAAACAGAGACAGAGAAACAGAGACAGAGAAACAGAGACAGAAACAGAGACAGAGAAACAGAGACAGAGAAACAAACAGAGAAACAGAGACAGAGAAACAGAGACAGAGAAACAGAGAGAGAAACAGAGACAGAGAAACAGAGACAGAGAAACAGAGAGAGAAACAGAGACAGAGAAACAGAGACAGAGAAACAGAGACAGAGAAACAGAGAGAGAAACAGAGACAGAGAAACAGAGACAGAGAAACAGAGAGAGAAACAGAGACAGAGAAACAGAGACAGAGAAACAGAGACAGAAACAGAGACAGAGAAACAGAGACAGAGAAACAAACAGAGAAACAGAGACAGAGAAACAGAGAGAGAAACAGAGAGATCGACACGAGATGTTCTGTCTTCCCCAACGTCTACCTGGCCCATCATCCAAACATCAACACAAGGGACCTCTATGACGAAATACATCTACTCAAACAGCGGATGTGGGTCTTCGCAAGAAACCTCATAAACACTGCCAAAAGACGCAGCCCTCCCACCCCCTCTACCATTGGGAGCCGTAACCCAAACAGGACCACCAATGTCCCCCACCCCCCTTTACAAAACCAACAACAGAACCGTGCTTTTATACCTGACCCAAGACCCCCCTCTAGACCACAGACTGTAGACCAAGAACTGAGAAAGATCATGACGATGCTGAACAGCCTGATAGAAAGCCGGAGAAATTATTAATATTGTTATTTATCATTATCATTATTGTTATCTTATCAGTATTATTACTATTATTCGATAGATATATGTGCATGCCTCATGAAATTCATACTAAATCATCATTTAGCATTATAGAAAATAGTGTTCCCACACGCATCCCACAAAATAGGTCCATTTTATTTCGTTTTATTGAACTATATAAATGCGTTCTTTCCACATAAGCTGCTGGAATATCCAGGGCCTCCGCTCCTCAACTTTTGGGATGAAGAGTACAGACCCTGAATTCCTAAAAGCTATAAAAGACATTGATATAATTGTGTTAACAGAAACATGGTGCCAAAAGGACATGCCGACCCACTGTCCTCCAATGTACCATGAAATCATTGTGCCCTCAGTAAAGAACACTAAGACACGCAAGGGCAGAACCTCCGGGGGAATCCTGGTGTGGTATAAAGGAGAACTGAACAAACACATCTCACCGATAAAACAGGGAAAATCACACGTATGGCTAAAATTAGATAAAAATATAGGAATAGAAAAAAACGATGTTTACTTATGTGCGATCTACATACCTCCAATAGAATCGCCATATTTTGAAGAGGAGATATTTGACATTCTCCACATGGAAATCAGCCATTTCCAGGCCCAAGGAAAGGTGCTACTATGTGGGGACCTAAATGCAAGGACAGGATGTGAACCTGACTTCATAGACCCACAGGGCAACAACCATGTGTTTGGCCAGACCCCTCTATATGTCACACCAGCCATCGCAAACCGAAACAACCTCGATTGTGTAATAAATAAAAGCGGTAGGGAGGTAGTGCAACTCTGCCGAGCCTTAGGCCTGTACATAGTTAACGGTAGGTTCAGAGGGGACTCCTTAGGGAGACTCACATATTCCTCAACTCTTGGGTCTAGTGTGGTGGATTATACAATCACTGACCTGGACCCCTGCGATATCAACGCATTCACTGTCAGGCAGCAATCCCCCCTCTCAGACCATAACCAAATAAATGTGTACCTTAAACTTTCTGCCCAAACTACAGACACAAAAAAGGAACCCATTAAGCTACATAAAATAAACCAGACATACAGATGGGCCCCAGACAGTGGAGATAAATTCATCACAGCACTAAATTCACCTGATCTCACAAGTAAAATTTCAAAATTTAAAGAAAATCTATATGAGATCACCAGAGATGGTGTAAACATGGCCATAGAGGATATAAATATGATCTTCCATGAGGCAGCTGTAAAAGCCGACCTCGTGAAACAGAAGAGGAAGAGTCACAAAAGACAAAATAAAAATAAGAAATGGTTTGACCACGAATGCAAAAATGCCAGAAAAGACCTGAGAAAAATATCAAACCAAAAGCATCGGCAACCAAACAATCCGGACCTACGTACTAGATACAATGAAACCCTCAAAAGATATAAACACACCATTAGGAACAAAACACAAAACTATACCCACAAAATACTCGAAGAAATTGAAAACTCCACCAATCCAAAACAATTCTGGGAAATGTGGAATAACCTGAGTACAACACAATTGCAAGCATTACCAATCCAAGATGGCGACATCTGGAGAACACATTTTGAAAACCTCTACAAAGACATCCCAATAAACGAAACAAACCCAAGTCAACATCAGGTCACAGAAAAACTCCACACATTAGAAGCAACAATTAAAGACAACCAAAACCCTCTAGACTCCCCAATCACATGGAAAGAACTGGCCACAAAAACAAAATCTCTCCACCTAAAGAAAGCCTGTGGCCCAGACAACATCAAAAATGAAATGCTCAAGTTCAGCAATATGGAGATGCAGGGTGCGGTACTCAAATTATTCAACATCATATTACGTTCAGGCTGTTTTCCCGATATCTGGTGCCAAGGACTAATCTCCCCCATATATAAAAGCGGAAACAAATCAGACCCAAATAACTACCGCGGCATCTGTGTCAACAGTTGTCTAGGGAAGTTATTCTGCAGTATTCTAAACAGTAGATTACTTGATTTTCTTAACAAACATAATATCCTCAGAAAAAACCAAATAGGCTTTCTTCCAAAACACCGCACCGCCGACCATATCTATACCCTTCACACCCTCATTGAAAAACATATACACCAAACAAAAAATGGGAAAATATTCGCCTGTTTCATCGACTTCAAGAAAGCCTTTGACTCTATATGGCACGAAGGGCTCTATTATAAACTTCTTCAGTGTGGAATAGGGGGCAAAGTCTATGACCTTATTAAATCAATGTATCTGAAAAACAAATGCGGGGTCAAAATTGGAGACAAACGCACCGATTTCTTCACCCAGAGAAGAGGCGTCCGACAGGGCTGCAATTTGAGCCCGACCCTGTTCAACATATACATAAATGAATTAGCAGACATGCTGGAGCAAAGCGAGTCACCAGGTCTCCGTCTCCTTGATGGAGAAGTGAAATCCCTGTTCTATGCGGACGACCTGGTTCTGCTGTCTCCCACAGAACAGGGATTACAGCAACAACTAGACCTACTCGACAAATACTGCCAAAATTGGGCTCTAACAGTAAATCTAAAGAAAACCAACATCATGATTTTTCAAAAAAGGCCCAGATGTCAGGAAAACAAATACCAATTTACCCTCAGTGATACCGCTATAGGACACACTATGAGCTACACCTACCTTGGTCTAACTATTACAGCATCAGGGAGCTTCAGCATAGCAGTGAATGCACTAAAAGAAAAAGCCCGAAGAGCCCTATATGCAATAAAAAGAAAATTCTACAACATCCAAATCCCAATCAAAATCTGGCTCAAAATATTTGACAGCATAATCCTGCCCATTGCACTGTACGGTAGTGAAGTATGGGGCCCGCTAAATCACCAAAGCTACACTAAATGGGAAAAACACACAATAGAAGCCCTACATGCAGAATTCTGCCGAAGCATCCTTCGCACCCAAAGATAAACGCCAACAAATGCATGCAGAGCCGAACTAGGCAGATACCCACTGATAATAAACATCCAAAAACGAGCACTAAACTTCCTAAATCACCTCAAATCTAGCTCCCCAGACACCCTTCATTTCAAAGCCTTTCAGACCCAAGAGCTAAACCCAGAAAAGAGTCCCCTGAGTCAGCTGCTACTGAAACTAAGTACTCAGCCGGACCCTGACCAGCCCCAGACCAACACAGCCGTCCAAACACCAATCCGAGTGAACCAAATCATTAAACAATGCAAAGAAACCTACCTGGAACATTGGAACAAAATAACCGAAAGCCAAAGCAGATTAGAATGTTACCGGGCCCTCAAAAGAGATTATAAACTGGCAGACTACCTCACGACCATCAGAGACACAAAACAGAGACAGACCCTCACCAGGTACAGACTAAGCGACCACCAACTGGAAATTGAAAAAGGCAGATACAAGAAATCCTGGCAGCCTAGAGAGAATAGAATATGCGATCAATGTCTGGCCGGCGAGGTTGAAACAGAAATGCATTTCCTCCTAAAATGCGAAAAATTCAACACATCAAGAAACATATTATTCAACAAGCTAAGCCAAACAACCCCAGATTTCAAGGAATTGGATGACCTGTCAAAATTGAGATTAGTCCTGGGAGAAGGAGACAGACCATACCTTGGGGCCAAATATGTAACAACATGTCACAACCTGAGGACTGTTTAAAAGTAAGACTGTTTAAAATTAATATTGTTAAAAGTAATATTGTATGTACCCAACAAATGTCAAATCGATTGACACCTACAGAATGTTGGAAAACTGTACCTTTTTGCTATGTAAGCTTTGGCAATATGGTTCTCTGTAAACTTTCATGCCAATAAAGCATTTGAATTGGAATTGGAATTGGAATTGGAATTGGAAACAGAGACAGAGAAACAGAGACAGAGAAACAGAGACAGAGAAACAGAGACAGAAACAGAGACAGAGAAACAGAGACAGAGAAACAAACAGAGAAACAGAGACAGAGAAACAGAGAGAGAAACAGAGACAGAGAAACAGAGACAGAGAAACAGAGACAGAGAAACAGAGAGAGAAACAGAGACAGAGAAACAGAGACAGAGAAACAGAGACAGAGAAACAAACAGAGAAACAGAGACAGAGAAACAGAGAGAGAAACAGAGAGAGAAACAGAGACAGAGAAACAGAGACAGAGAAACAGAGACAGAGAAACAGCAACAGAGAAACAGAGACAGAGAAACAGAGAGAGAAACAGAGACAGAGAAACAGAGACAGAGAAACAGCAACAGAGAAACAGAGACAGAGAAACAGCAACAGAGAAACAGAGACAGAGAAACAGAGACAGAAAACAGAGAGAGAAACAGAGACAGAGAAACAGAGACAGAGAAACAGACAGAGTCTTCCCTGCTCCAAGGAGAATAACGCAGCTTCTCTCTAGTCTCTCCAGTCCTTCCCTCCTACATCTTGTCCTGTGGTCGTAAAGGGACGAATTAACAGTGCAGTTTGTTAGACTTTAAGACAAACCTGTGCGTGAGTGTGTCAGAGGTGGCGCAGTACTCAGTCCGGTGATGGAAATGCATTTTAAGCAACAATTCGTGGTGCTTCCTACTGTGTGAGCGTGTGTTGAATTAACGGAGAATGTGGAGATTAATGAGCCCATCAGAGTGCAGGAAGGTGTGTGCATCGAGCACAAGTTTGCTTTGCAAGGGTACTGGACCACTCCACCAAGCAGTGATCTTCAACTCACGGCCCCACCAAGCAAGACTCTGGGCTGGGAGCCCCACACGTTGAACAGTTTATCCTCAAATAGCATAAATAATACCGGGCTATGACAGACAGGCGCGAGTGACATTGACTGAGCCTCGCAGTCACTGCCCTCTGCATCAGACCTTATCAACACATTGCTTGACATTAAAGCTGCTTTTTTGTTTTTGCCTTGTAACAGATTTGTTTTGCCGATTGCCCTTTCACAACCATTGTGTCCAGCGCCCTGTGTCAGTAACATCACAATAAGCTGATTGTTGCATTACAAGTGTGGAGATATGGAAAATGTTTCCCCGGCAGTGACAGCCCACGTGTGAGATAATCACATCTGTCCTGGCACTGACGATGAATATTTCCTACTTTAGGGTTGAACCATCCACTTACAGCACTTTCGCCAGGGATCAAGCATTTAATTTCAAATGTCAGCTCGGAATATTTTCCTAGCTCAACAATGAATGTTAGAACTAGCATTGCTTTATCGTGCCTTCCACCACCTCAGGACATTGCAAAACGTTTTATAGCTAATGATGTACTTTTTTTGACATGTGGGAAACACAGCAGCGAGTCTGCGCACAGCAAAATCCCACAAACAGATCATGAACAGAGATTCTGTTTTTTAGTGATGTTGATTGAGGGATAAATATTGGCCAGGGGAAGAATTATCCTGCTCTTCTTCGAAATAGTGCCACAGGATCATTTACGTCCACTTGAGAGGGAAGACGGGACCTCGGTTTAACGTCTCATCTGAGAGACGGCACCTCCGGCAGTGCAGCACTCCCTCAGTACTGGCACTGGGAGAGATAACCTGGATTTTGCGCTCAAGTGTCTGGAGTGGGACTTGAACCCACCACCTTCTGATTCAGGGACAGGAGCACGACGCACTGAGGCATGGCCTGTCAGCTCAAAAGAAGATTAATGAAGAGATGTATAAGTGTGGCAGTCTGTCTTATCAGCCTGTGGGAAGGTGTCGAAGTAAGGGCCTGTACTCGCCTCATTTAAAAACAAAACAATAATTACGGATAGGTTTAGCTTTGGGCCTCAGCTAAATTGATCAGTCAGCCATCTTGTGAGACCTTCTCCCAGTCCAAAGCAAAGTGGAACTCAGACTGAAGGATGTAATCTAATCTCACATCACAAGCACACTAGGCAGCCAGTTTCCGAGTCAAAAATAACATGATGGAATCACTGTTAGCTCACTGTATGTAAACTGGGCAAGGATTAAACGGTGTTCCGTCACTTCCCATTGGCTGCAATTGTAATGGATCACACTACTTCCTGTGTCTCAAACCACTTCCCATTCATTCCCACTGTACAGAATTCCTATCGGTCAAATTAATTCCCATTCACTCCCGGTGTACAGAATCCCAATGCGTCAATTTAATTCCCATTCACTCCAACTGTACAGAATTCCAATGAATCAAATTAATTCCCATTCACTCCCACTGTACAGAATCCCAATGGTTAAATTAATTCCATTCATTCCCACTGTACAGAATCCCAATGGGTTAATTTAATTCCCATTCACTCCCACTGTACAGAATCCCAATGGTTAAATTAATTCCATTCACTCCCACTGTACAGAATTCCAATGGGTCAAGTTAATTTCATTCAGTCCCACTGTACAGAATTCCTATGGGTCAAGTTAATTCCATTCAGTCCCACTGTACAGAATTCCTATGGGTCAAATTAATTCCCATTCACTCCCACTGTACAGAATTCCAATGAATCAAAGTAATTCCCATTCACTCCCACTGTACAGAATCCCAATGGATAAATTAATTCCATTCATACCAACTGTACAGAATCACAATGGGTCAAATTTATTCCATTCATTCCCACTGTACAGAATCCCAATGGGTTAAATTAATTCTCATTCATTCCCACTGTACAGAATCCCATTGGGTCAAATTAATTCCCATTCATTCCCACTGTACCGAATCCCAATGGGTTAAATTAATTCCCATCAACTCCCACTGAACAGAATCCCAATGGGTTAAATTAATTCCCATCCACTCCCACTGTACAGAATTGTAATGGGCCAAATGAATTCCCATTCATTCCCACTGTACAGAATCCCAATGGGTCAAATTAATTCCCATTCACTCCCACTGTACTGAACCCCAATTGGTTAAATTAATTCCCATCCACTCCCACTGTACAGAATCCCAATGGGTTAATTAATTCCCATTCACTCCCACTGTTCTGAATCCCAATTGGTCAAATTAATTCCCATTCACTCCCACTGTACAGAATCCCAATGGGTTAAATTAATTCCCATTCACTCCCACTGTCCAGAATCCCAATGGGTTAAATTAATTCCCATTCACTCCCACTGTACAGAATCACAATGGGTTAAATTAATTCCCATTCACTCCCACTGTACAGAATCCCAATGGGTTAAATTAATTCCCAATCATTCCCACTATACAGAATCCCAATGGGTCAAATTAATTCCCATTCACTCCCACTATACAGAATCCCAATGGGTTAAATTAATTCCCATTCATTCCCACTGTACAGAATCCCAATGGGTTAAATTAATTCCCATTCACTCCCACTGTACTGAAGCCGAATTGGTCAAATTAATTCCCATCCACTCCCACTGTACAGAATCCCAATGGGTCAAATTAATTCCCATTCACTCCCACTTTACAGAATCCCAATGGTTTACATTAATTCCCATTTACTCCAAC
The DNA here is from genome assembly GCF_052327205.1 of Somniosus microcephalus. NCBI lineage: Eukaryota > Metazoa > Chordata > Chondrichthyes > Squaliformes > Somniosidae > Somniosus > Somniosus microcephalus. The sequence continues at coordinate 153,024,965 of NW_028225179.1, forward strand.
TGTACAGAATACCAATGGGTTAAATTAATTCCCATTCACTCCCACTGTACAATATCCCAATGGGTTAAATTCATTCCATTCACTCCCAATGTATAGAATCCCGATGGGTTAAATTAATTCCCATCCACTCCCACTATACAGAATCCCAATGGGTCAAATTAATTCCCATTCCTTCCCACTGTACAGAATCCCAATGGGTTAAATTAATTCCCATCAACTCCCACTGTACAGAATCCCATTGGGTCAAATTAATTCCCATTCATTCCCACTGTACCGAATCCCAATGGGTCAAATTAATTCAATTCATTCTACTGTACAGAATCCCAATGGTTAAATTGATTCCCAATCACTCCCACTGTACAGGGTCCCAATGGGTCAAATTAATTCCCATTCACTCCCACTGTACAGAATCACAATGGGTTAAATTGATTCCCATTCACTCCCACTGTACAGAATCCAAATTGGGCCAAATTAATTCCCATTCACTCCCACTGTACAGAATTCCAATGGGTTAAATTAATTCCCATTCACTCCCAATGTACAGAATCCCAAAGGGTCAAATTCATTCCCATTCACTCACACTGTCCAGAATCCCAATGGGTTAAATTAATTCCCATTCATTCCCACTGTACAGAATCCCAATGGGTTAAATTAATTCCCATTCACTCCCACTGTACAGAATCCCAATGGGTCAAGTAAATTCGCATTCATTCCCAATGTATAGATTCCCAATGGGTTAAATTAATTCCCATTCACTCCCACTGTACCGAATCACAATTGTTCAAATTAATTCCCATCCACTCCCACTGTACAGAATTCCAATGGGTTAAATTAATTCCCATTCACTCTCACTGTGCAGAATCCCAATGGATTAAATGAATTCCCATTCACTCCTAGTGTACAGAATCTCAATGGGTTAAATTAATTCCCATTCATTCCCACTATACAGAATCCCAATGGGTTAAATTAATTCCCATTCATTTCCACTGTACAGAATCCCAATGGGTTAAATTATTTCCCATTCATTCCCACTATACAGAATGCCAATGGGTTAAATTAATTCCCATTCACTCCCACTGCACAGAATCCCAATGGGTCAAATTATTTCCCATTCACTCCCACTGTACAGAATCCCAATGGGTCAAATTAATTCCCATTCACTCCCACTGTACAGAATCCCAATGGGTCAAATTAATTACCATTCACTCCCACTGTACAGAATCCCAAATGGTTAAATAAATTCCCATTCATTCCCACTGTACAGAATCGCAATGGGTTGACTTAATTCCCATTCACTCTTACTATACAGTATCCCAATGGGTCAAATTAATTCCCATTCACTCCCACTGTACAGAATCCCAATGGGTTAAATTAATTCCCATTCACTCTCACTGTACAGAATCCCAATGGGTCAAATTAATTCCCATTCACTCCCACTGTACAGAATCCCAATGGATTAAATTAATTCCCATTCACTCTCACTGTACAGAATCCCAATGGGTCAAATTAATTCCCATTCACTCCCACTGTACAGAATCCCAATGGGTCAAATTAATTCCCATTCACTCCCACTGTACAGAATCCCAATGGGTTCAATTAATTCCCATTCACTCTTACTGTGCAGAATCCAATGGTTAAATCAATTCCCATTCCCTCCCACTGCACAGAATCCCAATGGGTCAAGTTATTTCCCATTCATTCCCACTGTATAGAATCCCAATGGGTCAAATTAATTCCCATTCACTGCCACTGTACAGAATCCCAATGTGTCAAATTAATTCCCATTCACTGCCACTGTACAGAATCCCAATGGGTCAAATTAATTCCCATTCATTCCCACTGTACAGAATCCCAATGTGTTAAATTTATTTGCATTCTTTCCCACTGTACAGAATCTCAATGGCTGAAATTAATTCCACTCGCTCCCACTGTACAGAATCGCAATGGGTCAATTTATTTCCCAGTCATTCCCACTGTATAGAATCGCAATGGGTCAAATTAATTCCCAATCACTCATACTGTACAAAATCACAATGGGTTCAATTAATTCCATTCACTCCCACTGTATAGAATCCCGATGGGTTAAATTAATTCCCATCCACTCCCACTGTACAGAATCCCAATGGGTCAAATTAATTCCCATTCATTCCCACTGTACAGAATCCCAATGGGTTAAATTAATCCCATCAACTCCCACTGTACAGAATCCCATTGGGTCAAATTAATTCCCATTCATTCCCACTGTACCGAATCCCAATGGGTTAAATTAATTCCCATCAACTCCCACTGAACAGAATCCCAAAGGGTTAAATTAATTCCCATCCACTCCCACTGTACAGAATTGTAGTGGGCCAAATGAATTCCCATTCATTCCCACTGTACAGAATCCCAATGGGTCAAATTAATTCCCATTCACTCCCACTGTACTGAATCCCAATTGGTTAAATTAATTCCCATCCACTCCCACTGTACAGAATCCCAATGGGTTAAATTAATTCCCATTCACTCCCACTGTTCTGAATCACAATTGGTCAAATTAATTCCCATTCACTCCCACTGTACAGAATCCCAATGGGTTAAATTAATTCCCATGCACTCCCACTGTCCAGAATCCCAATGGGTTAAATTAATTCCCATTCACTCCCACTGTACAGAATCACAATGGGTTAAATTAATTACCATTCACTCCCACTGTACAGAATCCCAATGGGTTAAATTAATTCCCAATCATTCCCACTATACAGAATCCCAATGGGTCAAATTAATTCCCATTCACTCCCACTATACAGAATACCCATGGGTTAAATTAATTCCCATTCACTCACACTGTACAGAATCACAATGGGTTAAATTAATTCCCATTCACTCCCACTGTACAGAATCCCAATGGGTTCAATTAATTCCATTCACTCCCACTGTACAGAATCCCAATGGGTTAAATTAATTCCCATTCACTCACACTGTACTGAATCCCAATTGGTCAAATTAATTCCCATTCACTCCCACTGTACAGAATCCCAAAGGTTTACATTAATTCCCATTCACTCCCACTGTACAGAATCCCAATGGGTCAAATTAATTCCCATTCATTCCCACTGTCCAGAATCACAATTGGTTAAATTAATTCCCTTTCACTCCCACTGTAAAGAATCCCAATGGGTTAAATTAATTCCCATTCATTGCCACTGTACAGAATCCCAATGGGTCAAATTAATTCCCTTTCACTCCCACTGTACCGAATACCAATGGGTCAAAATAATTCCCATTCACTCCCTCTGTACAGAATCCCAATGGGTCAAATTAATTCCCATTCACTCCCACTGTACAGAATCCCAATGGGTCAAATTAATTCCCATTCATTCCCACTGTACATAATCCCAATGCGTTAAATGAATTCCCATTCATTTCCACTGTACAGAATCCCAATGGGTCAAATTAATTCCCATTCACTCCCACTGTACAGAATCCCAATGGGTTAAATTAATTCCAATTCAGTCCCACTGTACAGAATCCCAATGGGTTAAATTAATTCCCATTCGCTCCCACTCTACAGAATCCCAATGGGTCAAATTAATTCCCGTTCACCCCCACTGTACAGAATCCCAATGGGTCAAATTAATTCCCATTCAATCCCACTGTACAGAATCCCAATGGGTCAAATTAATTCCCATTCATTCCCACTATACAGAATCCCAATGGGTCAAATTAATTCCCATTCATTCCCACTGTACAGAATCTCAATGGGGTAAATTAATTCCCATGCACTCCCACTGTACAGAATCCCAATGGGTCAAATTAATTCCGATTCACTCCCACTGTACAGATTCCCAATGGGTCAAATTAAATCGCATTCATTCCCAATGTATAGATTCCCAATGGGTTAAATTAATTCCCATTCACTCCCACTGTACCGAATCACAATTGTCCAAATTAATTCCCATCCACTCCCACTGTACAGAATCCCAATGGGTTAAATTAATTCCCATTCGCTCTCACTGTACAGAATCCCAATGGATTAAATGAATTCCCATTCACTCCTAGTGTACAGAATCTCAATGGGTTAAATTAATTTCCATTCATTCCCACTATACAGAATCCCAATGGGTTAAACTAATTCCCATTCATTCCCACTGTACAGAATCCCAATGGGTTAAATTATTTCCCATTCATTCCCACCATGCAGAATCCCAATGGGTTAAATTAATTCCCATTCACTCCCACTGTACAGAATCCCAATGGGTCAAATTAAATCCCATTCATTCCCACTGCACAGAATTCCAATGGGTTAAATTAATTCCCATTCACTCCCACTGTACAGAATCCCAATGGCTCAAATTAATTACCATTCACTCCCACTGTACAGAATCCCAAATGGTTAAATTAATTCCTATTCATTCCCACTGTACAGAATCCCAATGGGTTGACTTAATTCCCATTCACTCTTACTATACAGAATCCCAATGGGTCAAATTAATTCCCATTCACTCCCACTGTACAGAATCCCAATGGGTTAAATTAATTCCCATTCACTCTCACTGTACAGAATCCTAATGGGTCAAATTAATTCCCATTCACTCCCACTGTACAGAATCCCAATGTGTTAAATTAATTCCCATTCACTCTCACTGTACAGAATCCCAATGGGTCAAATTAATTCCCATTCATTCCCACTGTACAGAATCTCAATGGGGTAAATTAATTCCCATGCACTTCCACTGTACAGAATCCCAATGGGCCAAATTAATTCCCATTCACTCCCACTGTACAGAATCCCAATGGGTCAAATTAATTCGCATTCATTCACAATGTATAGATTCCCAATGGGTTAAATTAATTCCCATTCACTCCCACTGTACCGAATCACAATTGTTCAAATTAATTCCCATCCACTCCCAATGCACAGAATCCCAATGGGTTAAATTAATTCCCATTCACTCACACTGTACTGAATCCCAATTGGTCAAATTAATTCCCATTCACTCCCACTGCACAGAATCCCAATGGTTTACATTAATTCCCATTCACTCCCACTGTACAGAATCCCAATGGGTCAAATTAATTCCCATTCATTCCCACTGTCCAGAATCACAATTGGTTAAATTAATTCCCTTTCACTCCCACTGTAAAAAATCCCAATGGGTTAAATTAATTCCCATTCATTGCCACTGTACCGAATACCAATGGGTCAAAATAATTCCCATTCGATCCCTCTGTACAGAATCCCAATGGGTCAAATTAATTCCCATTCACTCCCACTGTACAGAATCCCAATGGGTCAAATTAATTCCCATTCATTCCCACTGTACATAATCCCAATGCGTTAAATGAATTCCCATTCATTTCCACTGTACAGAATCCCAATGGGTCAAATTAATTCCCATTCACTCCCACTGTACAGAATCCCAATGGGTTAAATGAAGTCCCATTCATTCCCACTGCACAGAATCCCAATGGGTTAAATTAATTCCAATTCAGTCCCACTGTACAGAATCCCAATGGGTTAAATTAATTCCCATTCGCTCCCACTCTACAGAATCCCAATGGGTCAAATTAATTCCCGTTCACTCCCACTGTACAGAATCCCAATGGGTCAAATTAATTCCCATTCAATCCCACTGTACAGAATCCCAATGGGTCAAATTAATTCCCATTCATTCCCACTATACAGAATCCCAATGGGTCAAATTAATTCCCATTCACTCCCACTCTACAGAATCCCAATGGGTCAAATTAATTCCCATTCATTCCCACTATACAGAATCCCAATGGGTCAAATTAATTCCCATTCATTCCCACTGAACAGAATCTCAATGGGGTAAATTAATTCCCATGCACTCCCACTGTACAGAATCCCAATGGGTCAAATTAATTCCGATTCACTCCCACTGTACAGAATCCCAATGGGTCAAATTAATTCGCATTCATTCCCAATGTATAGATTCCCAATGGGTTAAATTAATTCCCATTCACTCCCACTGTACCGAATCACAATTGTTCAAATTAATTCCCATCCACTCCCACTGTACAGAATCCCAATGGGTTAAATTAATTCCCATTCATTCTCACTGTACAGAATCCCAATGGATTAAATGAATTCCCATTCACTCCTAGTGTACAGAATCTCAATGGGTTAAATTAATTTCCATTCATTCCCACTATACAGAATCCCAATGGATTAAACTAATTCCCATTCATTCCCACTGTACAGAATCCCAATGGGTCAAATTAAATCCCATTCATTCCCACTGCACAGAATTCCAATGGGTTAAATTAATTCCCATTCACTCCCACTGTACAGAATCCCAATGGCTCAAATTAATTACCATTCACTCCCACTGTACAGAATCCCAAATGGTTAAATTAATTCCCATTCATTCCCACTGTACAGAATCCCAATGGGTTGACTTAATCCCCATTCACTCTTACTATACAGAATCCCAATGGGTCAAATTAATTCCCATTCACTCCCACTGTACAGAATCCCAATGGGTTAAATTAATTCCCATTCACTCTCATTGTACAGAATCCTAATGGATCAAATTAATTCCCATTCACTCCCACTGTACAGAATCCCAATGGGTTAAATTAATTCCCATTCACTCTCACTGTACAGAATCCCAATGGGTCAAATTAATTCCCATTCATTCCCACTGTACAGAATCTCAATGGGGTAAATTAATTCCCATGCACTTCCACTGTACAGAATCCCAATGGGCCAAATTAATTCCCATTCACTCCCACTGTACAGAATCCCAATGGGTCAAATTAATTTGCATTCATTCCCAATGTATAGATTCCCAATGGGTTAAATTAATTCCCATTCACTCCCACTGTACCGAATCACAATTGTTCAATTTAATTCCCATCCACTCCCAATGTACAGAATCCCAATGGGTTAAATTAATTCCCATTCACTCTCACTGTACAAAATCCCAATGGGTTAAATTAATTCCAATTCACTCCCACTGTACAGAATCCCAATGGGTTAAATTAATTCCCATTCATTCCCACTGTACAGAATCCCAATGGGTTAAATTAATTCCAATTCACTCCCACTGTACAGAATCCCAATGGGTCAAATTAAATCCCATTCATTCCCACTGCACAGAATCCCAATGGGTTAAATTAATTCCCATTCACTCCCACTGTACAGAATCCCAATGGGTCAAATTAATTACCATTCACTCCCACTGTACAGAATCCCAAATGGTTAAATTAATTCCCATTCATTCCCACTGTACAGAATCCCAATGGGTTGACTTAATTCCCATTCACTCTTACTATACAGTATCCCAATGGGTCAAATTAATTCCCGTTCACTCTCACTGTACAGAATCCTAATGGGTCAAATTAATTCCCATTCACTCCCACTGTACAGAATCCCAATGGATTAAATTAATTCCCATTCACTCTCACTGTACAGAATCCCAATGGGTCAAACTAATTCCCATTCACTCCCACTGTACAGAATCCCAATGGGTCAAATTAATTCCCATTCACTCCCACTGTACAGAATCCCAATGGGTTCAATTAATTCCCATTCTCTCTTACTGTGCAGAATCCAATGGTTAAATCAATTCCCATTCCCTCCCACTGCACAGAATCCCAATGGGTCAAGTTATTTCCCATTCATTCCCACTGTATAGAATCCCAATGGGTCAAATTAATTCCCATTCACTGCCACTGTACAGAATCCCAATGTGTCAAATTAATTCCCATTCACTGCCACTGTACAGAATCCCAATGGGTCAAATTAATTCCCATTCATTCCCACTGTACAGAATCCCAATGGGTTAAATTTATTTGCATTCTTTCCCACTGTACAGAATCTCAATGGCTGAAATTAATTCCACTCGCTCCCACTGTACAGAATCCCAATGGGTCAATTTATTTCCCAGTCATTCCCACTGTATAGAATCGCAATGGTTCAAATTAATTCCCAATCGCTCATACTGTACAAAATCACAATGGGTTAAATTCATTCCATTCACTCCCACTGTATAAAATCCCGATGGGTTAAATTAATTCCCATCCACTCCCACTGTACAGAATCCCAATGGGTCAAATTAATTCCCATTCATTCCCACTGTACAGAATCCCAATGGGTTAAATTAATTCCCATCAACTCCCACTGTACTGAATCCCAATTGGTCAAATTAATTCCCATTCACTCCCACTGTACAGAATCCCAATGGGTTAAATTAATTCCCATTCACTCCCACTGTCCAGTATCCCAATGGGTTAAATTAATTCCCATTCATTCCCACTGTACAGAATCCCAATGGGTTAAATTAATTCCCATTCACTCCCACTGTACAGAATCCCAATGGGTCAAATTAATTCGCATTCATTCCCAATGTATAGATTGCCAATGGGTTAAATTAATTCCCATTCACTCCCACTGTACCGAATCACAATTGTTCAAATTAATTCCCATCCACTCCCACTGTACAGAATTCCAATGGGTTAAATTAATTCCCATTCACTCTCACTGTGCAGAATCCCAATGGATTAAATGAATTCCCATTCACTCCTAGTGTACAGAATCTCAATGGGTTAAATTAATTCCCATTCATTCCCACTATACAGAATCCCAATGGGTTAAATTAATTCCCATTCATTCCCACTGTACAGAATCCCAATGGGTTAAATTATTTCCCATTCATTCCCACTATACAGAATCCCAATGGGTTAAATTAATTCCCATTCACTCCCACTGTACAGAATCCCAATGGGTCAAATTAAATCCCATTCATTCCCACTGCACAGAATCCCAATGGGTTAAATTAATTCCCATTCACTCCCACTGTACAGAATCCCAATGGGTCAAATTAATTACCATTCACTCCCACTGTACAGAATCCCAAATGGTTAAATTAATTCCCATTCATTCCCACTGTACAGAATCCCAATGGGTTGACTTAATTCCCATTCACCCTTACTATACAGTATCCCAATGGGTCAAATTAATTCCCATTCACTCCCACTGTACAGAATCCCAATGGGTTAAATTAATTCCCATTCACTCTCACTGTACAGAATCCTAATTGGTCAAATTAATTCCCATTCACTCCCACTGTACAGAATCCCAATGGATTAAATTAATTCCCATTCACTCTCACTGTACAGAATCCCAATGGGTCAAATTAATTCCCATTCACTCCCACTGTACAGAGTCCCAATGGGTCAAATTAATTCCCATTCACTCCCACTGTACAGAATCCCAATGGGTTCAATTAATTCCCATTCACTCTTACTGTGCAGAATCCAATGGTTAAATCAATTCCCATTCCCTCCCACTGCACAGAATCCCAATGGGTCAAGTTATTTCCCATTCATTCCCACTGTATAGAATCCCAATGGGTCAAATTCATTCCCATTCACTGCCACTGTACAGAATCCCAATGTGTCAAATTAATTCCCATTCACTGCCACTGTACAGAGTCCCAATGGGGCAAATTAATTCCCATTCATTCCCACTGTACAGAATCCCAATGGGTTAAATTTATTTGCATTCTTTCCCACTGTACAGAATCTCAATGGCTGAAATTAATTCCACTCGCTCCCACTGTACAGAATCGCAATGGGTCAATTTATTTCCCAGTCATTCCCACTGTATAGAATCGCAATGGGTCAAATTAATTCCCAATCACTCATACTGTACAAAATCCCAATGGGTTAAATTAATTCCATTCACTCCCACTGTATAGAATCCCGATGGGTTAAATTAATTCCCATCCACTCCCACTGTACAGAATCCCAATGGGTCAAATTAATTCCCATTCATTCCCACTGTACAGAATCCCAATGGGTTAAATTAATTCCCATCAACTCCCACTGTACAGAATCCCATTGGGTCAAATTAATTCCCATTCATTCCCACTGTACCGAATCCCAATGGGTTAAATTAATTCCCATCAACTCCCACAGAACAGAATCCCAATGGGTTAAATTAATTCCCATCCACTCCCACTGTACAGAATTGTAATGGGCCAAATGAATTCCCATTCATTCCCACTGTACAGAATCCCAATGGGTCAAATTAATTCCCATTCACTCCCACTGTACTGAACCCCAATTGGTTAAATTAATTCCCATCCACTCCCACTGTACAGAATCCCAATGGGTTAATTAATTCCCATTCACTCCCACTGTTCGGAATCCCAATTGGTCAAATTAATTCCCATTCACTCCCACTGTACAGAGTCCCAATGGGTTAAATTAATTCCCATTCACTCCCACTGTCCAGAATCCCAATGGGTTAAATTAATTCCCATTCACTCCCACTGTACAGAATCACAATGGGTTAAATTAATTCCCATTCACTCCCACTGTACAGAATCCCAATGGGTTAAATTAATTCCCAATCATTCCCACTATACAGAATCCCAATGGGTCAAATTAATTCCCATTCACTCCCACTGTACAGAATCCCAATGGGTTAAATTAATTCCCATTCACTCCCACTGTACTGAAGCCGAATCGGTCAAATTAATTCCCAATCATTCCCACTGTACAGAATCCCAATGGGTCAAATTAATTCCCATTCACTCCCACTTTACAGAATCCCAATGGTTTACATTAATTCCCATTTACTCCAACTGTACAGAATACCAATGGGTTAAATTAATTCTCATTCACTCACACTGTACAGAATCACAATGGGTTAAATTAATTCCCATTCACTCCCACTGTACAGAATCCCAATGGGTTCAATTAATTCCATTCACTCCCACTGTACAGAATCCCAATGGGTTAAATTAATTCCCATTCACTCACACTGTACTGAATCCCAATTGGTCAAATTAATTCCCATTCACTCCCACTGTACAGAATCCCAATGGTTTACATTAATTCCCATTCACTCCCACTGTACAGAATCCCAATGGGTCAAATTAATTCCCATTCATTCCCACTGTCCAGAATCACAATGGGTTAAATTAATTCCCTTTCACTCCCACTGTAAAGAATCCCAATGGGTTAAATTAATTCCCATTCATTGCCACTGTACCGAATACCAATGGGTCAAAATAATTCCCATTCACTCCCTCTGCACAGAATCCCAATGGGTCAAATTAATTCCCATTCACTCCCACTGTACAGAATCCCAATGGGTCAAATTAATTCCCATTCATTCCCACTGTACATAATCCCAATGCGTTAAATGAATTCCCATTCATTTCCACTGTACAGAATCCCAATGGGTCAAATTAATTCCCATTCACTCCCACTGTACAGAATCCCAATGGGTTAAATGAAGTCCCATTCATTCCCACTGCACAGAATCCCAATGGGTTAAATTAATTCCAATTCAGTCCCACTGTACAGAATCCCAATGGGTTAAATTAATTCCCATTCGCTCCCACTCTACAGAATCCCAATGGGTCAATTTAATTCCCGTTCACTCCCACTGTACAGAATAACAATGGGTTAAATTAATTCCATTCTTTCCCAGTGTACAGAAACCCAATAGGTCAAATTAATTCCCATTCATTCCCACTATACAGAATCCCAATGGGTCAAATTAGTTCCCATTCATTCGCACTGTACAGAATCCCAATGGGTCAATTCATTCCCATTCATTCCCACTACACAGAATCCCAATGGGTCAAATTAATTCCCATTCATTCCCACTGTACAGAAGCTCAATGGGGTAAATTAATTCCCATGCACTCCCACTGTACAGAATCCCAATGGGTCAAATTAATTCCGATTCACTCCCACTGTACAGAATCCCAATGGGTCAAATTAATTCGCATTCATTCCCAATGTATAGATTCCCAATGGGTTAAATTAATTCCCATTCACTCCCACTGTACCGAATCACAATTGTTCAAATTAATTCCCATCCACTCCCACTGTACAGAGTCCCAATGGGTTAAATTAATTCCCATTCACTCTCACTGTACAGAATCCCAATGGATTAAATGAATTCCCATTCACTCCTAGTGTACAGAATCTCAATGGGTTAAATTAATTTCCATTCATTCCTACTATACAGAATCTCAATGGGTTAAACTAATTCCCATTCATTCCCACTGTACAGAATCCCAATGGGTTAAATTATTTCCCATTCATTCCCACTATGCAGAATCCCAATGGGTTAAATTAATTCCCATTCACTCCCACTGTACAGAATCCCAATGGGTCAAATTAAATCCCATTCATTCCCACTGAACAGAATCCCAATGGGTTAAATTAATTCCCATTCACTCCCACTGTACAGAATCCCAATGGCTCAAATTAATTACCATTCACTCCGACTGTACAGAATCCCAAATGGTTAAATTAATTCCCATTCATTCCCACTGTACAGAATCCCATTGGGTTGACTTAATTCCCATTCACTCTTAGTATACAGAATCCCAATGGGTCAAATTAATTCCCATTCACTCCCACTGTACAGAGTCCCAATGGGTTAAATTAATTCCCATTCACTCTCACTGTACAGAATCCTAATGGGTCAAATTAATTCCCATTCACTCCCACTGTACAGAATCCCAATGGGTTAAATTAATTCCCATTCACTCTCACTGTACAGAATCCCAATGGGTCAAATTAATTCCCATTCATTCCCACTGTACAGAATCTCAATGGGGTAAATTAATTCCCATGCACTTCCACTGTACAGAATCCCAATGGGCCATATTAATTCCCATTCACTCCCACTGTACAGAATCCCAATGGGTCAAATTAATTCGCATTCATTCCCAATGTATAGATTCCCAATGGGTTAAATTAATTCCCATTCACTCCCACTGTACCGAATCACAATTGTTCAAATTAATTCCCATCCACTCCCAATGTACAGAATCCCAATGGGTTAAATTAATTCCCATTCACTCTCACTGTGCAGAATCCCAATGGATTAAATGAATTCCCATTCACTCCTAGTGTACAGAATCTCAATGGGTTAAATTAATTCCCATTCATTCCCACTATACAGAATCCCAATGGGTTAAATTAATTCCCATTCATTCCCACTGTACAGAATCCCAATGTGTTAAATTATTTCCCATTCATTCCCACTATACAGAATCCCAATGGGTTAAATTAATTCCCATTCACTCCCACTGTACAGAATCCCAATGGGTCAAATTAAATCCCATTCATTCCCACTGCACAGACTCCCAATGGGTTAAATTAATTCCCATTCACTCCCACTGTACAGAATCCCAATGGGTCAAATTAATTACCATTCACTCCCACTGTACAGAATCCCAAATGGTTAAATTAATTCCCACTCATTCCCACTGTACAGAATCCCAATGGGTTGACTTAATTCCCATTCACTCTCACTGTACAGAATCCTAATAGGTCAAATTAATTCCCATTCACTCCCACTGTACAGAATCCCAATGGAATAAATTAATTCCCATTCACTCTCACTGTACAGAATCCCAATGGGTCAATTTAATTCCCATTCACTCCCACTGTACAGAATCCCAATGGGTCAAATTAATTCCCATTCACTCCCACTGTACAGAATCCCAATGGGTTCAATTAATTCCCATTCACTCTTACTGTGCAGAATCCAATGGTTAAATCAATTCCCATTCCCTCCCACTGCACAGAATCCGAATGGGTCAAGTTATTTCCCATTCATTCCCACTGTATAGAATCCCAATGGGTCAAATTAATTCCCATTCACTGCCACTGTACAGAATCCCAATGTGTCAAATTAATTCCCATTCACTGCCACTGTACAGAATCCCAATGGGTCAAATTAATTCCCATTCATTCCCACTGTACAGAATCCCAATGGGTTAAATTTATTTGCATTCTTTCCCATTGTACAGAATCTCAATGGCTGAAATTAATTCCACTCGCTCCCACTGTACAGAATCCCAATGGGTCAAATTAATTCCTATTCACTCCCACTGTACAGAATCCCAATGGGTCAAATTAATTCCCATTCATTCCCACTGTACAGAATCCCAATGGGTTAAATTAATTCCCATCAACTCCCACTGTACCGAATCCCAATGGGTTAAATTAATTCCCATCCACTCCCACTGTACAGAATTGTAATGGGCCAAATGAATTCCCATTCATTCCCAATGTACAGAATCCCAATGGGTCAAATTAATTCCCATTCACTCCCACTGTACTGAATCCCAATTGGTTAAATTAATTCCCATCCACTCCCACTGTACAGAATCCCAATGGGTTAAATTAATTCCCATTCACTCCCACTGTACTGAATCCCAATTGGTCAAATTAATTCCCATTCACTCCAACTGTACAGAATCCCAATGGGTTAAATTAATTCCCATTCACTCCCACTGTCCAGAATCCCAATGGGTTAAATTAATTCCCATTCACTCCCACTGTACAGAATCCCAATGGGTTAAATTAATTCCCATTCACTCCCACTGTACAGAATCCCAATGGGTTAAATTAATTCCCAATCATTCCCACTATACAGAATCCCAATAGGTCAAATTAATTCCCATTCACTCCCACTATACAGAATCCCAATGGGTTAAATTAATTCCCATTCATTCCCACTGTACAGAATCCCAATGGGTTAAATTAATTCCCATTCACTCCCACTGTACTGAATCCCAATTGGTCAAATTAATTCCCATTCACTCCCACTGTACAGAATCCCAATGGTTTACATTAATTCCCATTTACTCCAACTGTACAGAATACCAATGGGTTAAATTAATTCCCATTCACTCACACTGTACAGAATCACAATGGGTTAAATTAATTCCCATTCATGCCCACTGTACAGAATCCCAATGGGTTCAATTAATTCCATTCACTCCCACTGTACAGAATCCCAATGGGTTAAATTAATTCCCATTCATTCCCACTGTACAGAATCCCAATGGGTTCAAATAATTCCAATTCACTCCCACTGTACAGAATCACAATGTGTTAAATTAATCCCCATTCATTCCCACTGTACAGAATCCCAATGGGTTCAATTAATACCATTCACTCGCACTGTACAGAATCCCAACATGTCAAATTAATTCCCATTCACTCCCACTGTACAGAATCCCAATGGGTTCAATTAATTCCATTCACTCCCACTGAACAGAATCCCAATGGGTTAAATTAATTCCCATTCACTCCCATTGTACAGAATCCCAATGGGTTAAATTAATTCCCATTCACTCCCACTGTACAGAATCCCAATGTGTTCAATTAATTCCCATTCACTCCCACTGTACAGAATCCCAATGGTTTAAATTAATTCCCATTCACTCCCACTGTACAGAATCCTAATGGGTTAAATTAATTCCCATTCACTCCCACTGTACAGAATCCCAATGGGTTCAATTAATTCCCATTCACTCCCACTGTACAGAATCCCAATGGGTCAAATTAATTCCCATTCACTCCCACTGTACAGAATCCCAATGGGTTAAATTAATTCCCATTCACTCCCACTGTACCGAATCCCAATGGGTTAAATTAATTCCTATTCACTCCCACTGTACAGAATCCCAATGGGTTAAATTAATTCGCATTCACTCCCACTGTACAGAATCCCAATGGGTTAAATCAATTCCCATTCATTCCCACTGTACCGAATCACAATCTGTTAAATTAATTCCCATTCACTCCCACTGTACAGAATCCCAATGGGTCAATTTAATTCCCATTCATTCCCACTGTACAGAATCACAATGGGTTAAATTAATTCACTTTCACTCCCACTGTACAGAATCCCAATGGGATAAATGAAGTCCCATTCATTCCCACTGTACAGAATCCCAATGGGTTAAATTAATTCCATTCATTCCCACTGCACATAATCCCAATGCGTTAAATGAATTCCCATTCATTGCCACTGCACCGAATACCAATGTGTTAAATTAATTCCCATTCACTCCCACTGTACAGAGTCCCAATGTGTTAAATTAATTCCATTCATTCCCACTGTACAGAATCCCAATGGGTCAAATTAATTCCCGTTCAGTCCCACTGTACAGATTCCCAATGGGTCAAATTAATTCCCATTCACTCCCACTGTACAGAATCCCAATGGGTTAAATTAATTCCATTCATTCCCACTGCACAGAATCCCAATGCGTTAAATTAATTCCCATTCACTCCCACTGTACAGAATCCCAATGTGTCAAATTGATTCCCATTCACTCCCACTGTACAGAATCCCAATGGGTTAAATTAATTCCCATTCACTCCCACTGTACAGAATCCCAATGGGTCAAATTAATTCCAATTCATTCCCACTGTACAGTATCCCAATGGGTCAAATTAATTCCCATTCACTCCCACTGTACAGAATCACAATGGGTCAAATTAATTCCCATTCACTCCCACTGTACAGAATCCCAATGGGTCAAATTATTGCCCATTCAATCCCACTGTACAGAATCCCAATGGGTCAAATTAATTCCATTCACTCCCACTGTACAGAATCCCAATGGGTTAAATTAATTCCCATTCACTGCCACTGTACAGAATCCCAATGGGTCAAATTATTTCCCATTCCCTCCCACTGTACAGAATCCCAATGGGTTAAATTAATTCCCATTCACTGCCACTGTACAGAATCCCAATGGTTCAAATTATTTCCCATTCACTCCCACTGTACAGAATCCCAATGGGTCAAATTATTTCCCATTCAGTCCCACTGTACACAATCCCAACGTGTCAAATTAATTCCCGTTCACTCCCAATGGGTTAAATTAGTCCCATTCATTCCCTCTGTAGAGAATCCCAATGGGTTCAATTAATTCCCATTCACTCTTACTATACAGAATCCAATGGTTAAATCAATTCCCATTCACTCCCACTGTACAGAATCCCAATGGGTCAAATTAAATCCCATTCATTCCCACTGCACAGACTCCCAATGGGTTAAATTAATTCCCATTCACTCCCACTGTACAGAATCCCAATGGGTCAAATTAATTACCATTCACTCCCACTGTACAGAATCCCAAATGGTTAAATTAATTCCCACTCATTCCCACTGTACAGAATCCCAATGGGTTGACTTAATTCCCATTCACTCTCACTGTACAGAATCCTAATAGGTCAAATTAATTCCCATTCACTCCCACTGTACAGAATCCCAATGGAATAAATTAATTCCCATTCACTCTCACTGTACAGAATCCCAATGGGTCAATTTAATTCCCATTCACTCCCACTGTACAGAATCCCAATGGGTCAAATTAATTCCCATTCACTCCCACTGTACAGAATCCCAATGGGTTCAATTAATTCCCATTCACTCTTACTGTGCAGAATCCAATGGTTAAATCAATTCCCATTCCCTCCCACTGCACAGAATCCGAATGGGTCAAGTTATTTCCCATTCATTCCCACTGTATAGAATCCCAATGGGTCAAATTAATTCCCATTCACTGCCACTGTACAGAATCCCAATGTGTCAAATTAATTCCCATTCACTGCCACTGTACAGAATCCCAATGGGTCAAATTAATTCCCATTCATTCCCACTGTACAGAATCCCAATGGGTTAAATTTATTTGCATTCTTTCCCATTGTACAGAATCTCAATGGCTGAAATTAATTCCACTCGCTCCCACTGTACAGAATCCCAATGGGTCAAATTAATTCCTATTCACTCCCACTGTACAGAATCCCAATGGGTCAAATTAATTCCCATTCATTCCCACTGTACAGAATCCCAATGGGTTAAATTAATTCCCATCAACTCCCACTGTACCGAATCCCAATGGGTTAAATTAATTCCCATCCACTCCCACTGTACAGAATTGTAATGGGCCAAATGAATTCCCATTCATTCCCAATGTACAGAATCCCAATGGGTCAAATTAATTCCCATTCACTCCCACTGTACTGAATCCCAATTGGTTAAATTAATTCCCATCCACTCCCACTGTACAGAATCCCAATGGGTTAAATTAATTCCCATTCACTCCCACTGTACTGAATCCCAATTGGTCAAATTAATTCCCATTCACTCCAACTGTACAGAATCCCAATGGGTTAAATTAATTCCCATTCACTCCCACTGTCCAGAATCCCAATGGGTTAAATTAATTCCCATTCACTCCCACTGTACAGAATCCCAATGGGTTAAATTAATTCCCATTCACTCCCACTGTACAGAATCCCAATGGGTTAAATTAATTCCCAATCATTCCCACTATACAGAATCCCAATAGGTCAAATTAATTCCCATTCACTCCCACTATACAGAATCCCAATGGGTTAAATTAATTCCCATTCATTCCCACTGTACAGAATCCCAATGGGTTAAATTAATTCCCATTCACTCCCACTGTACTGAATCCCAATTGGTCAAATTAATTCCCATTCACTCCCACTGTACAGAATCCCAATGGTTTACATTAATTCCCATTTACTCCAACTGTACAGAATACCAATGGGTTAAATTAATTCCCATTCACTCACACTGTACAGAATCACAATGGGTTAAATTAATTCCCATTCATGCCCACTGTACAGAATCCCAATGGGTTCAATTAATTCCATTCACTCCCACTGTACAGAATCCCAATGGGTTAAATTAATTCCCATTCATTCCCACTGTACAGAATCCCAATGGGTTCAAATAATTCCAATTCACTCCCACTGTACAGAATCACAATGTGTTAAATTAATCCCCATTCATTCCCACTGTACAGAATCCCAATGGGTTCAATTAATACCATTCACTCGCACTGTACAGAATCCCAACGTGTCAAATTAATTCCCATTCACTCCCACTGTACAGAATCCCAATGGGTTCAATTAATTCCATTCACTCCCACTGAACAGAATCCCAATGGGTTAAATTAATTCCCATTCACTCCCATTGTACAGAATCCCAATGGGTTAAATTAATTCCCATTCACTCCCACTGTACAGAATCCCAATGTGTTCAATTAATTCCCATTCACTCCCACTGTACAGAATCCCAATGGTTTAAATTAATTCCCATTCACTCCCACTGTACAGAATCCTAATGGGTTAAATTAATTCCCATTCACTCCCACTGTACAGAATCCCAATGGGTTCAATTAATTCCCATTCACTCCCACTGTACAGAATCCCAATGGGTCAAATTAATTCCCATTCACTCCCACTGTACAGAATCCCAATGGGTTAAATTAATTCCCATTCACTCCCACTGTACCGAATCCCAATGGGTTAAATTAATTCCTATTCACTCCCACTGTACAGAATCCCAATGGGTTAAATTAATTCGCATTCACTCCCACTGTACAGAATCCCAATGGGTTAAATCAATTCCCATTCATTCCCACTGTACCGAATCACAATCTGTTAAATTAATTCCCATTCACTCCCACTGTACAGAATCCCAATGGGTCAATTTAATTCCCATTCATTCCCACTGTACAGAATCACAATGGGTTAAATTAATTCACTTTCACTCCCACTGTACAGAATCCCAATGGGATAAATGAAGTCCCATTCATTCCCACTGTACAGAATCCCAATGGGTTAAATTAATTCCATTCATTCCCACTGCACATAATCCCAATGCGTTAAATGAATTCCCATTCATTGCCACTGCACCGAATACCAATGTGTTAAATTAATTCCCATTCACTCCCACTGTACAGAGTCCCAATGTGTTAAATTAATTCCATTCATTCCCACTGTACAGAATCCCAATGGGTCAAATTAATTCCCGTTCAGTCCCACTGTACAGATTCCCAATGGGTCAAATTAATTCCCATTCACTCCCACTGTACAGAATCCCAATGGGTTAAATTAATTCCATTCATTCCCACTGCACAGAATCCCAATGCGTTAAATTAATTCCCATTCACTCCCACTGTACAGAATCCCAATGTGTCAAATTGATTCCCATTCACTCCCACTGTACAGAATCCCAATGGGTTAAATTAATTCCCATTCACTCCCACTGTACAGAATCCCAATGGGTCAAATTAATTCCAATTCATTCCCACTGTACAGTATCCCAATGGGTCAAATTAATTCCCATTCACTCCCACTGTACAGAATCACAATGGGTCAAATTAATTCCCATTCACTCCCACTGTACAGAATCCCAATGGGTCAAATTATTGCCCATTCAATCCCACTGTACAGAATCCCAATGGGTCAAATTAATTCCATTCACTCCCACTGTACAGAATCCCAATGGGTTAAATTAATTCCCATTCACTGCCACTGTACAGAATCCCAATGGGTCAAATTATTTCCCATTCCCTCCCACTGTACAGAATCCCAATGGGTTAAATTAATTCCCATTCACTGCCACTGTACAGAATCCCAATGGTTCAAATTATTTCCCATTCACTCCCACTGTACAGAATCCCAATGGGTCAAATTATTTCCCATTCAGTCCCACTGTACACAATCCCAACGTGTCAAATTAATTCCCGTTCACTCCCAATGGGTTAAATTAGTCCCATTCATTCCCTCTGTAGAGAATCCCAATGGGTTCAATTAATTCCCATTCACTCTTACTATACAGAATCCAATGGTTAAATCAATTCCCATTCACTCCCACTGTACAGAATCCCAATGGGTCAAATTAATTCCCATTCATTCGCACTATACAGAATCCCAATGGGTCAAATTAATTCCCATTCATTCGCAGTGTACAGAATCCCAATGGGTCAAATTAATTCCCATTCACTCCCACTGTACAGAATCCCAATGGGTTAAATTAATTCCCATCCACTCCTACTGTACAGAATCCCAATGTGTCAAATTAATTCCCATTAATTCCCACTGTACAGAATCCCAATGGGTCAAATTAATTCCATTCACCCCCACTGTAAAGAATCCCAATGGGTTAAATTTATTCGCATTCTTTCCCACTGTACAGAATCCCAATGGGTCAAATTATTTCCCATTCATTCCCACTGTATAGAATCCCAATGGGTCAAATTAATTCCATTCACTCTCACTGTACAGAATCCCAATGGGTTAAATTTATTCGCATTCTTTCCCACTGTACAGAATCCCAATGGGTCAAATTATTTCCCATTCATTCCCACTGTATAGAATCCCAATGGGTCAAATTAATTCCCATTCACTCCCACTGTACAGAATCCCAATGGGTTAAATTAATTCCCATCCACTCCTACTGTACAGAATCCCAATGTGTCAAATTAATTCCCATTAATTCCCACTGTACAGAATCCCAATGGGTCAAATTAATTCCATTCACCCCCACTGTACAGAATCCCAATGGGTTAAATTTATTCGCATTCTTTCCCACTGTACAGAATCCCAATGGGTCAAATTATTTCCCATTCATTCCCACTGTATAGAATCCCAATGGGTCAAATTAATTCCCATTCACTCCCACTGTACAGAATCCCAATGGATTAAATTAATTCCCATCCACTCCTACTGTACAGAATCCCAATGTGTCAAATTAATTCCCATTAATTCCCACTGTACAGAATCCCAATGGGTCAAATTAATTCCATTCACCCCCACTGTACAGAATCCCAATGGGTTAAATTTATTCGCATTCTTTCCCACTGTACAGAATCCCAATGGGTCAAATTATTTCCCATTCATTCCCACTGTATAGAATCCCAATGGGTCAAATTAATTCCATTCACTCCCACTGTACAGAATCCCAATGGGTCAAGTTATTGCCCATTCATTCCCACTGTACAGAATCCCAATGGGTCAAATTAATTCCATTCACTCCCACTGTACAGAATCCCAATGGGTCAAATTTATTCCATTCACTCTCAATGTACAGAATCCCAATGGGTTAAATTATTTTCCATTCACTCCCACTGTACAGAATCCCAATGGATTACATTAATTCCCATTCATTCCCACTGGACAGAATCCCAGTAAGTTAAATTAATTCCCATTCACTCCCAGTGTACAGAATCCCAATGGGTCAATTTAATTCCCATTCACTCCCACTGTACAGAATCCCAATGGATTAAATGAATTCCCATTCACTCCCACTGTGCAGAATCCGAATGGGTCAAATTAATTCCCATTCTTTCCCACTGTGCAGAATCCCAATGGGTTCAATTAATTCCCATTCACTCCTAGTGTACAAAATTCCAATGGGTCATATTAATTCCCATTCATTCCCACTGTATTGAATTCCAATGAGTAAAACATTTTCCCATTTATTTTCAATTGTATAGATACCCAAAGAATCAACCCCCATTCCCATTCAATCGGAATGTTACTAAGTTCCTGTAGAATATCTTCCCCATTTATTCCCACTGCGCATAATTCCAATGGACCAAATGCCTTCCTCTTCCAATTGTATAGAATGCCAATGAATCAAGGATTCCCATTCACCTCCATGGCTTGTCGATACCAGTGGTACTGGAACCCTCTCCCAGTCAGACTGCACCACACCACTGCAGTTCAGTTCGAAGTCTAATCATCAGCGTGTAAAACATGTGCTTGTGTTTGCTTAACTTTGACTGCTAATGAATCATTGGGGAGAAGTGGTAGAAAAAATTGCCAACTGGCATGGTCTATCTGCAGTTCATCATCATCCTGACAAACTAGGGATTCGCTTGTCAGGTTACAAGCCTCCGAGCTGAGAGTCATTCTGGAAGGTTTTGTGTGCTGGAGCAGCTGTGAACATAGGTCTGTCCGTGATGAATTCTATCTTAATAACTGCCTCTGTCTGAATGGCCATTGGCTGCTGGCAGCGTCTCACTGAGTGATTTTACTGTGCGATGTGCTCATGCGTTACGGATTCTGGTCTACCATAAATACCTTCTTGGGGTTGGTCACCTTGCCTGCTCTTGTAAGCGGTCTGAGCATTCAGGGGGGAGGGCGATTAACAATAAGTCATTTTGACGTGTTATTTGATGGCGCAACAGTCGGGTGTAGAGAGAGTGGAACCAGCACAGATATCTTATGGATATTCCACGTTTTAGCAAGTGAGATTTCTTTGGGGTTTCGAGGTGGGTCCAAGATGATAGGTCAATAGTGGCTCGGAGCCATTGTCCGGTCAGCCTGGCTCACTATAGGAACCTACTGGGGCCGGCCTGGTCACTGGAGGGCTGGGATTCTACCCACTAGGCCCCAGGTAGGCATGGCCCCAACGGGAAGGATGTTCCTAGCTGGACAATCAATGGGAAGCTGTGTGGTTTCAGCTGCGGGGCTCCTGTGCACACTTGGGGATCACTCGGATTTGGCTCCGGCAAGACCACACCTGCGCTGTCTGGTCTTGTGTGAGAGGGCCGTGTCCCGATTGGGTGAGTGCGTGCACTCCATATAAAGAAAGTAGGACCATGCATTTATAAAGCACCTTTCACCACCTCAGGATGTCCCAAAGCGCTTCACAGCCAATTAACTACTTTTGAAGTGTAGTCACTGTTGTAATGTAAGAAACGCGGCAGCCAATTTGCGCACAGCAAGCTCCCACAAACAACAATGTGATAATGACCAGATCATCTGTTTTTCGCGATATTGGTTGAGGGATAAATATTGGCCAGGACACCGGGGATAACTCCCCTACTCTTCTTCAAAATAGTGCCATGGGATCTTTTACGTCCACCTGGGAGGGCAGATGGAGCCTCGGTTTAATGTCTCATCCGAAAGACGGCACCTCTGACAGTGCAGCACTCCCTCAGCACTGCACTGGGAGTGTCAGCCTAGATTTTGTGCTCAAGTCTCTGGAGTGGGGCTTGAGCCCACAACCTTCTGACTCTGATGCAAGAGAGAGAGAGAGAGTGCTACCAACATGAACTAAGGCTGGCCCCACACTTCACACGTGTGGACTTCACAGCCGCTTGGTTTGAAATTGGTAAAGATTGGTTTCCAGTGCCGGCAGGCACCTGGCTGACCAGAAAGCAAAAACGGCTTTTGACCTTTTGTGTTTACTAACTACATCTGGACGCGATCGATCAAACAATGGGCCTTCTTTCCTCCTTCCTACACTCTTGTGTCACTGCATTCTTTTACCTCGCGTTACCCTGGGTTCTGCAACTAACAAAAATCTTTCATTTAAATACTTGTCTTTGATTTCCAAACCTGTTTAACCCAGCAGTGGGCCATTCACTTCAGCCCACTCTCTCTCTCTGTTGCACAGCTTCGATTTTTCCCAACATACTGACAGCCAGGAGACACGAAGCCGGCTCCGTGCTAGTTCCTGGAGGCCTGCACTCAGCCGGGTGGAGTGAGAGTGCTTTGGTTCCCTACCGCGCCCCCCGACGCTGGTAGAATTCAATAGCTTCTAGAATTTACTGATGTAAATCGGTAGAGAAAGAAAACCAGGCATTTCTACAGCGCCTTTCACCACATCAGGACGTCCCAAAGCCTTTCACAGCCAATGAAGTACTTTTGAAGTGTTGTCACTGCTGTAATGTAGGAAACAGGGCAGCCAATTGGTGCACAGCAAGCTCCCACAAACAGCATTGTGATAATGACCAGAAAATCGTTTTTTTAGTGATATTGGTTGAGGGATAAATATTGGCCCAGGACAATCAGGGAGAACTCCTCTACTCTTCCTAGAAATAGTGGCCGTGGGATCTTTTACGTCCACCTGAGAGAGCAGACGGGGCTTCGGTTCAACATCTCATCCGAAAGACGGCACCTCCGACAGTGCAGCACTCCCTCAGTACTGCCACCGGGAGTGTCAGCCTGGATTACAGGCTCAAGTCTCTGGAGTGGGTCTTCGAACCCACGACCATTCTGACTCAGAGGCGAGAGTGCTGCCCACTGAGCCACGGCTGACAACCTGCCCACCGGAATACTCTGTAGAACATTCCGGCGGGCGATCGCCTACAGCCGGTCAAAGCTCTGCCTCAGAATAGGCTTCTCGACTCTCCACAGCATCAGCTTTTGAAATAACCGGTGAGAGCCCTTATCTAAACGCAAAGGACCTGTCCTAACTTGGAACTGGGTTCCAAGGGTTAAAGGCGGGCGGATTGCCCAGGACTGAGTGGGGGGGGTGGGTGGCAGAGAGGACAGGCGGGGAGGGGAGTGGGGAGAGGGGAGAGTGATTGGTCAGTACAAGAGTTAAAACTAATGAATGTGTTTTTGGTATTTCCTCAATGACATCACTGGCTGGAATCAGATAGGTGGAGCATTTTGCGAGGGAGAGAGTGAGAAATCTGCAGCCTTGCTGATCTCACTGTGGTAGAAGGAATTTACGTGACAGCCAGTCCATCAGTCAGAGTCCTGTCGACAGGCATCCAGCTCGTACGAAACTCAGCTCCTCAACCATCTACTGAGGTAAGAAATCCCACTGCTCAGGAATAATCCCAGCTTACTTTTATCAAAAGCATTTGTTTTGTTTTTTTGAAAATTACAATGGCGAGGGGAAGAAAAGTCTACAAAACACATTTTAAAATGATCCAACTAGAGCTTTTTATCGCGTTGAGCTTCAAGGGCTGCTCAGTTATCAGCATTCCTAATTTCAAAATCAGGTTTGGTATTTAAAGCTGTGCAGCTGAAAACAGGGTGAATTCTCCTTAAAGCAAGCTGGGAATATTTTTGCTGAACGGGGTCACAATTGAGACTTTTTTTCAAATTTGTGTTTCTGACCGCTGTCTTTTATTTATCACTAAAGTGAAGTGAACAATTTCAATTACTGTTCATTTCAATGTATTTTTTTGCCTAGGATTGTACAGGACTCCTGCTCATGCGCGGAGGGACTGTGTAACAGATTTGTCTGCGCGCTAAGTGGATCATTTAAGTTAAGTGTTAAGTGGACCATCCCTGAATATCGGACAGATATTTCCGCAGCAAGATTTTTTTTTCCAGTAATGGGGCTTTTTTTTTAAAAGCAATTTTCCTCCTTAAAGATAAAAGTCTCATCATTTTTAGATAATTGCCAAAAGGACTAGAGGAGAGATGAGGAGAATGTTTTTTACATTACGATGGGGAGTGCGCTGCCTGAAGGGGCGGTGGAAGCAGATTCAACAGTAACTCTCAAAAGGGAATCGGATGTATTCTTGAAAAGGAAGAATTTGCGGGGCTATGGGGAAAAGAGCAGTGGGGAGTGGGACTAATGGGACCGCTCTACCAAAGGGCCGCCACAGGCACGGTGAGCCGAGTTGCCTCCTTCTGTGCCGTACCATTCTATGATCTTTGGATCGATCGTGAGGACAGAGAGACTGAATCGCACGCGGTTAAATAATAGGAACAGCACGGGACTCACTGTGAGACCATTGCGGGACGGGGAACACTGCATTTCAACCTGGCCGCCACACACCACTTTTCCCAGAGCCTTGCAGCCCCTCGGTTACAAAGCTCCTGCAGGACATGTGTCAGGCTCATGCTGTAGATCAATAGTGGGAAACCACGGAACGCAGGAAAAGGCAGTGGAATGTCTTTCAGGTCGGCTTCGGAAGCAGTTACAGACCTGGGACAGGCAGTGCACTGTGAGTGGATGTATTTGTGTGGAAGTTGAACTATGACTCTAACAAGTACTTACTGTCTCTGTTAAAATGCACAGATTTGCTGATCAGCCTCAATATGCTCTCATTCATTCCCGGTAGCCTGTTGTGTTGGGTGTCACAGTTTCCAAGGCTATAAAGGTGCATATGTACGTTCGTGGCTCCCATATCATTCCTATTATTTAACCGTGTGCAATTCTGTCCTTGCGAGCCAAAGATCATACAATCATAGAATCTTTTAGGGCAGAGGGAAGCCATTCAGCCCATCCTACCTGTGCCGGCTCTCTGAAAGAGCGGTCCCCACCACTCCTACTCTCCACGCTTATCCCTAAAACGCTGGCCATCACCAGAGGAGTCACTTACATTTATAACGACCCATCTGTTGGGGCATTGGCTTCATAGGGTGACCTGGCTCTGACTGAGAACGTGCCTCGTGCAGTACCTCAGTGACCGCTGTCCCCCTTCCCCTCCTCCTCCAGCCTCCAGCCAGGTTAGCCGGTCATTGACCAGCACTGCCCCGGGGTTACCAGGTATCCGCTCACCGAGTCGGCTACAGAAGGTTAACTGTCCCTAACGACCATCACCAGGCTCGTCACCTTGGAGCCACCCGAATCCCAGAGACTACCTACTCACGAAGAAATACCTCAACCTATAATGCCCCCATCGTTTATCTAACCCGATAAAGCGAGTGCCTTTCAACTCACTGATTACTTGCCAATTTACCTGGACAGACACATTAAGATCTTGCTCTCCAGAAAGTGTCTGATTTCTGCATTCATTAGCTCAAGCAGATCAGTGGAACCCATTGCTGTTCTCTGACCTTGTCCCTGTGATAATTGATCTTAAATTGGCCGCCGTAAGACTTTGAGGCTCGGTAATGAGTTGTGCCGATCATTCGAAGTGTCACGTGTCGATTAATCTATGGTTGTTAACTTGATCTGTTGAACAGCTTTGGTCCTGTGGTGCATGCTGGTTATATAACATGCTCACTCGAAATTCTAGTGCGCATTTATTAGATTCATAGAGTCATAGAGTTATACAGCACAGAAAGAGGCCCTTCGGCCCATCGTGTCCGCACCAGCCATCAAGCCATATCTATTCTAATCCCATTTTCCAGCACTTGGTCCATAGCCTTGTATGCTATGACGTTTCAAGTGCTCCTCTAAATGCTTCTTGAATGTTGTGAGGGTTCCTGCCTCTACCACCCTTTTAGGCAGTGAGTTCCAGATTCCAATCACCCTCTGGGTAAAAAAGTTCTTCCTCAAATCCCCTCTAAACCTCCTGCCCCTTACCTTGAAACTATGCGGCCTGGTTATTGACCCCTCTACTAAGGGGAAAAGTTCCTTCCTATCTACCCTATCTATGCCCCTCATAATTTTGTACACCTCAATCAGGTCCCCCCTCAGCCTTCTCTGCTCTAAGGAAAACAACCCCAGCCTGTCCAGTCTCTCTTCATAGCTGAAACGCTCACCTCCTCAGCACCCTCTCCAATGCAATCACATTCTTTAAATGATCTTGTTAAAAAGGCTGGAGTAAAAGTAAGGAGGCGGGTGACTGCTTTCAAGGCAACTTGCAGGAGAATTTTACATAAAGTTTTGGAGGGGGGTGGGGGAAGGGTTAAATCCACAAGCTATCCGAGCACAGATCTGTCAGTTGGGCAGCTTGTCCCGTCCCCGTGCTATTGGGTCGCCTGGGGGCAGCGAGTAGGGGACAATCGGGTGGAGAGGAACGTGCGCCCGTGATGGAGACGACTAATTCCCTGTCCATTTCAATCAATGGAAACTGTGAGTTAAACGTTACATTCGTACCAATGAGGCTCCATTTTACACAGCTGCAGGTGGCCACAATACTATAGGAATTGCATTTATATAGCGCCTTTCACAACCTCAGGACGTCCCAAAGCGCTTCCCAGCCAATGAAGTTTTTTTTTTGAAGTGTTGTAATGTGGGAAAGGCAGCAGCCAATTTGCGCACAGCAAGCTCCCACAAACAGCAACGTGATAATGACCAGATAATCTGTGTTTGTGATGTTGGTTGAGGGATAAATATTTGGCCCCAGGACACCGGGGAGAACTCCCCTGTTCTTCTTCCAAATAATGCCGTGGGATCTTTTACATCCACCTTAAAGGGCAGTCGGGGCCTCGGTTTAACGTCTCATCCGAAAGACGGCACCTCCGACAGCGCGGCGCTCCCTCAGCACTGCACTGGCCTGTCAGCCTAGCTTTACGTGCTCAAGTCCCTGGAGTGGGACTTGAACCCACCACCCTCTGACTCAAAGGCGAGAGTGTTATCGAATGAGCCACGCTGACTCTGTAAAAGTGCTTGTCAACCCCATATTTACGAGCTTATATAGCACCTTACGGACCGTAATCATTTCAGCTAGCCTGTGTAAATGTCGCAACCCTCAGGAGACTCAATAGATCCGTTTATTCACGAGCTGTGCCAGTACAGACAAGAGGGCTTCATCTCCGTATCTGTGAACATTTATTCAAATATCGACATCAGGGAAACATTAGGAGCATGATTCATGCTCTAAATAAGGGAAACAAGTTTCAAACTATTTAAACATCTGGGGTGTGCGGCTAAACAGGTGCCGGAAATGAGGGAGATAAAAACTGACAAAAGTTGGAAACCTGCAATAAAAACATTAATAAACAGCGTAGCAAGCCTGCGTAGAGTTATGGTAGGTTAACGAGTCAGGAAGACTCATTGACAGAGCCGCTGTGTGTTCCCACCGTTTTCTGCAGCAGCTCTGTAAACAGGTCAGTTTATTCATTGTCATTAATCATGAATTGTCTGACCCCGGAGGTGTGAATATCACCGCCCCGGATAGCATGATACCAGGTTTACACAGACTGGGCTTGTGTTCCCTTGAGTATAGGAGATTGAGGAGGGGATCTGATCGAGATGTTTAACATGATCAAAGATATGGAATATTGGTAGGGTAGATAAGGAGAAACTATTGCCTCTGATGGGGGAATTAAGAATGAGGGGACATAATCTTAAAGTTAGAGCTCGGTCATTTTGGAGGGAAATCAGGAAACACTTTTTCACACAAAGGGTGCACCATGCAATACTGCTGTACTGTGCAATACTGCTTTACTGTTCAATACAGCTGTACTGTGCAATACTGCTGTACAATGCAATACTGCTGTACAATGCTGCTGTACTGTGCAATACTGCTGCACCGTGCAATACTGCTTTACTGTTCAATACAGCTGTACTGTGCAATATTGCTGCACCGTGCAACACTGCTGCACCGTGCACTACTGCTGTACAATGCTGCTGCACTGTGCAATACTGCTGCACTGTGCAATACTGCTGCACTGTGCAATATTGCTGCACCGTGTAACACTGCTGTACCGTGCACTACTGCTGTACAATGCTGCTGTACTGTGCAGTACTGTTGCACCATGCAATACTGCTTTACTGTTCAATACAGCTGTACTGTGCAATACTGCTGCACTGTGCAACACTGCTGCACCATGCACTACTGCTGTACAATGCTGCTGTACTGTGCAATACTGCTGCACCATGCACTACACTGCTGCACCGTGCAATACTGCTGTCCTGTACAATACTGCTGTACTGTGCAATACTGATGCACCATGTAATACTGCTGCACTGTGTGCTACTGCTGTACCATGCAATACTGCTGTACTGTGCAATGCTGCTGTACCATGCAATACTGCTGTACCGCGCAATACTGCTGTACTGTGAAATACTGATGCACCATGCAATACTGCTGTACCGTGCACTACTGCTGCACCATGCAATGCTGCTGTACTGTGCAATACTGCTGTACCGTGCACTACTGCTGTACCGTGCAATACTGCTGTACTGTGCAATGCTGCTGTACCGTGCAATACTGCTGTACCGTGCACTACTGCTGTACCGTGCAATACTGCTGTACTGTGCAATGCTGCTGTACTGTGCAATACTGCTGTACCGTGCACTACTGCTGTACCGTGCAATACTGCTGTACTGTGCAATGCTGCTGTACCGTGCAATACTGCTGTACCGTGCACTACTGCAGTACTGTGCAATGCTGCTGCACCATGCAATACTGATGTATCAAGCACTACTGCTGTAATGTGCAATACTGCTGTACTGTGCAATACTGCTGTACCGTGCGATACTGCTGTACCGTGCATGGTTGCCGTACTCTGCAATACTGCTGTACTGTGCAATACTGCTGTACCATGAAATACTGCTGTACCGTACACTACTGCTGTACCGTGCAATACTGCTGTACTGTGCAATACTGCTGTACCATGCAATACTGTTGTACCATGCACTACTGCTGTACCATGCAATACTACTGTACTGTGCAACACTGCTGTACTGTGCAATGCTGCTGTACCATGCAATACTGCTGTACCGTGCACTACTGCTGTACCATGCAATACTGCTGTACCGTGCAATACTGCTGTACCATGCACTACTGCTGTACCGTGCAATACTGCTGTACTGTGCAATGCTGCTGCACCATACACTACTGCTGTACCGTGCACTACTGCTGTACCGTGCAATACTGCTGTACCGTGCACTACTGCTGTACCGTGCAATACTGCTGTACCGTGCAATACTGCTGTACCATGCACTACTGCTGTACCGTGCAATACTGCTGCATCATGCAATACTGATGTACCATGCAATATGGCTGCATGATGAACTACTGCTGCAATGTGCAATACTGCTGCACCGTGCAATACTGATGTGCCATGCACTATTGCTGTACTGTGCAATACTGCTGTTACCTGCACTACTGCTGTACTGTGCACTACTGCTGTACAGTGCAATACTGATGTAACCTGCACTACTGCTGCACCATGCAATACTGCTGTACCGTGCACTACTGCTGCACCGTGCACTACTGCTGTACTGTGCAATACTGCTGTAACCTGCACTACTGCTGTACTGTGCACTACTGCTGTACAGTGCAATACTGATGTAACCTGCACTACTGCTGCACCAAGCAATACTGCTGTACCTGCACTATTTTTGCACCGTGCACTATCTTTGCACCGTGCATTATTGCTGTACCTTGCACCATTACTACATCAGGCACCATTACTGCACCATGCACTATTGCTGCTCCATTCACGACTGCTGTACCATACACTCTTGCTGCAACATGAGTCATTAGTGTACCTGCAGTGTTGTTATATCATGTGCTATTGCTGAACCATGCATTATTACTCCACAATGCAGTAATACTGGACTGTTGCTACACCTTGCAGTATTGCTGCATTATGCACCATTACTGCACCATGCATATTGCTGCCCCATGCACTATTGCTGCACTGTGCACTACTGCTGTACCATGCACCATGCATAACTGCTGGCCCATGCATTACTGCTGTACCACGCACAACTGCTATATCATGCAATATTACTGCACCATTCACTATTGCTGCACCTGCACCATGCACTATTGCTGCACCATGCATTATTAATTCACCAGGCACTATTACTGTACGAAGCACAATTGCTGCACCATGCACTATTAATTCACCAGGCACCATTACTGCACTATGCATGATTGCTGCACCATGCACTATTGCTGCTCCATGCGCTATTAATCCATGATGCAGTATTGCTGCACATGATTTTATGCAGTGGTAACAATTATTTTTTCCCCAATAAAAATATATTAATTTCCCTATCACTCTATCTCTGCCCTTTCACTGTGACTATCACTCTATCTCTGCTCTTTCACTGTGACTATCACTCTATCTCTGCTCTATCACTGTGACTATCAATCTATCTCTGCTCAATCACTGTGAGTATCACTCTATCTCTGCCCTTTCACTGTGACTATCCCTCTATCTCTGCCCTTTCACTATGACCATCAATCTATCTCTGCTCTATCACTGTGACTATCACTCTATCTCTGCTCTATCACTGTGACTATCACACTATCTCTGCGACTATCACACACCCTCTGCTCTGTCACTGTGACTATCCCTCTATCTCTGCTCTTTCAGTCTGATAATCCCTTTATCTGATTCAGTCTCTGTCTCCCCCTGTCTCTGATCATTCAGTCTCTCTCCCCCTGTCTCTGATCATTCAGTCTCTGTCTCCCCCTGTCTCTGATCATTCAGTCTCTGTCTCCCCCTGTCTCTGATCATTCAGTCTCTCTCCCCCTGTCTCTGATCATTCAGTCTCTCTCTCCCCCTGTCTCAGATCATTCAGTCTCTGTCTCCCCCTGTCTCTGATCATTCAGTCTCTGTG
This sequence comes from Somniosus microcephalus, assembly GCF_052327205.1. Classification (NCBI taxonomy): domain Eukaryota; kingdom Metazoa; phylum Chordata; class Chondrichthyes; order Squaliformes; family Somniosidae; genus Somniosus; species Somniosus microcephalus. The sequence continues at coordinate 153,057,531 of NW_028225179.1, forward strand.
TCCCCGTGTCACTGTTCATTCAGTCTCTGTCTCCCCCTGTCTCTGTTCATTCAGTCTCTGTCTCCCCCTGTCTCTGTTCATTCAGTCTCTCTCTCGCCCTGTCTCTGATCATTCAGTCTCTGTCTCCCCCTGTCTCTGATCATTCAGTCACTCTCTCCCCCTGTCTCTGACCATTCAGGCTCTGTCTCCCCCTGTCTCTGATCATTCAGTCTCTGTCTCCCCCTGTCTCTGACCATTCAGTCTCTGTCTCCCCCTGTCTCTGATCATTCAGTCTCTCTCTCCCCCTGTCTCTGATCATTCAGTCTCTGTCTCCCCCTGTCTCTGATCATTCAGTCTCTGTCTCCCCCTGTCTCTGATCATCCAGTCTCTGTCTCCCCGGGTCTCTGATCATTCAGACTCTCTCTCCCCCTGTCTCTGATCATTCAGTCTCTGTCTCGCCCTGTCTCTGATCATTCAGTCTCTGTCTCCCCCTGTCTCTGATCATTCAGTCTCTGTCTCCCCCTGTCTCTGATCATTCAGTCTCTGTCTCCCCCTGTCTCTGACCATTCAGTCTCTGTCTCCCCCTGTCTCTGATCATTCAGTCTCTGTCTCCCCCTGTCTCTGATCATTCAGTCTCTGTCTCCCCCTGTCTCTGATCATTCAGTCTCTGTCTCCCCCTGTCTCTGATCATTCAGTCACTGTCTCCCCCTGTCTCTGACCATTCAGTCTCTGTCTCCCCCTGTCTCTGATCATTCAGTCTCTGTCTCCCCCTGTCTCTGATCATTCAGACTCTGTCTCCCCCTGTCTCTGATCATTCAGTCTCTGTCTCCCCCTGTCTCTGATCATTCAGTCTCTCTCTCACCCTGTCTCTGATCATTCAGTCTCTGTCTCCCCCTGTCTCTGATCATTCAGTCTCTGTCTCCCCCAGTCTCTGATCATTCAGTCTCTGTCTCCCCCTGTCTCTGAGCATTCAGTCTCTGTCTCCCCCTGTCTCTGATCATTCAGTCTCTGTCTCCCCCTGTCTCTGATCATTCAGTCACTGTCTCCCCCTGTCTCTGATCATTCAGTCACTGTCTCCCCCTGTCTCTGATCATTCAGTCTCTCTCTCCCCCTGTCTCTGATCATTCAGTCTCTGTCTCCCCCTGTCTCTGATCTTTCAGTCTCTGTCTCCCCCTGTCTCTGATCATTCAGTCTCTGTCTCCCCCTGTCTCTGATCATTCAGTCTGTCTCCCTCTGTCTCTGATCATTCAGTCTCTGTCTCCCCCTGTCTCTGACCATTCAGTCTCTGTCTCCCCCTGTCTCTGATAATTCAGTCTCTGTCTCCCCCTGTCTCTGATCATTCAGTCTCTGTCTCCCCCTGTCTCTGATCATTCAGTCACTGTCTCCCCCTGTCTCTGACCATTCAGGCTCTGTCTCCCCCTGTCTCTGATCATTCAGCCTCTGTCTCCCCCTGTCTCTGATCATTCAGTCTCTGTCTCCCCTTGTCTCTGATCATTCAGTCACTGTCTCCCCCTGTCTCTGATAATTCAGTCTCTGTCTCCCCCTGTCTCTGATCATTCAGTCTCTGTCTCCCCCTGTCTCTGATCATTCAGTCACTGTCTCCCCCTGTCTCTGACCATTCAGGCTCTGTCTCCCCCTGTCTCTGATCATTCAGCCTCTGTCTCCCACTGTCTCTGATCATTCAGTCTCTGTCTCCCACTGTCTCTGATCATTCAGTCTCTGTCTCCCCCTGTCTCTGATCATTCAGTCACTGTCTCCCCCTGTCTCTGATCATTCAGCCTCTGTCTCCCCCCGTCTCTGATCATTCAGTCTCTGTCTCCCCCTGTCTCTGATCATTCAGTCTCTCTCTCCCCTTGTCTCTGATCATTCAGTCTCTCTCTCCCCCTGTCACTGATCATTCAGTCTCTGTCTCCCCCTGTCTCTGATCATTCAGTCTCTGTCTCCACCTGTCTATGATCATTCAGTCTCTGTCTCCCCCTATCTCTGATTATTCAGTCACTGTCTCCCCCTGTCTGTGATCATTCAGTCTCTGTCTCCCCCTGTCTGTGATCATTCAGTCTCTGTCTCCCCCTGTCTCTGATCATTCAGTCTCTGTCTCCCCCTGTCTCTGATCATTCAGTCTCTGTCACCCCCTGTCTCTGATCATTCAGTCTCTGTCTCCCCCTGTCTCTGATCATTCTGTCTCTCTCTCCCCCTGTCTCTGATCATTCAGTCTCTCTCTCCCCCTGTCTCTGATCATTCAGTCTCTGTCTCCCCCGGCTCTGATCATTCAGTCTCTGTCTCCCCTGTCTCTGATCATTCAGTCTCTGTCTCCCCCTGTCTCTGATCATTCAGTCTCTGTCTCCCCCGGTCTCTGATCATTCAGTCTCTCTCTCCCCCTGTCTCTGATCATTCAGTCTCTGTCTCCCCCTGTCTCTGATCATTCAGTCTCTGTCTCCCCCTGTCTCTGATCATTCAGTCTCTGTCTCCCCCTGTCTCTGATCATTCAGTCACTGTCTCCCCCTGTCTCTGACCATTCAGGCTCTGTCTCCCGCTGTCTCTGATCATTCAGTCTCTGTCTCCCCCTGTCTCTGATCATTCAGTCTCTGTCTCCCCCTGTCTCTGATCATTCAGTCACTGTCTCCCCCTGTCTCTGATCATTCAGTCTCTGTCTCCCCCTGTCTCTGATCATTCAGTCTCTGTCTCCCCCTGCCTCTGATCATTCAGTCTCTGTCTCCCCCGGTCTCTAATCATTCAGTCTCTCTCTCCCCCTGTCTCTGATCATTCAGTCTCTGTCTCCCCCTGTCTCTGATCATTCAGTCTCTGTCTCCCCCTGTCTCTGATCATTCAGTCTCTGTCTCCCCCTGTCTCTGATCATTCAGTCTCTGTCTCCCCCTGTCTCTGATCATTCAGTCTCTGTCTCCCCCTGTCTATGATCATTCAGTCTCTGTCTCCCCCTGTCTCTGATCATTCAGTCACTGTCTCCCCCTGTCTCTGATCATTCAGTCTCTGCCTCCCCCTGTCTCTGAACTTTCAGTCTCTGTCTCCCCCTGTCTCTGATCATTCAGTCTCTCTCTCCCCCTGTCTCTGATCATTCAGTCTCTGTCTCCCCCTGTCTCTGATCATTCAGTCTCTGTCTCCCCCTGTCTCTGATCATTCTGTCTCTCTCTCACCCTGTCTCTGATCATTCAGCCTCTGTCTCCCCCTGTCTCTGATCATTCAGTCTCTGTCTCCCCCTGTCTCTGATCATTCAGTCACTGTCTCCCCCTGTCTCTGATAATTCAGTCTCTGTCTCCCCCTGTCTCTGATCATTCAGTCTCTGTCTCCCCCTGTCTCTGATCATTCAGTCACTGTCTCCCCCTGTCTCTGACCATTCAGGCTCTGTCTCCCCCTGTCTCTGATCATTCAGCCTTTGTCTCCCCCTGTCTCTGATCATTCAGTCTCTGTCTCCCCCTGTCTCTGATCATTCAGTCACTGTCTCCCCCTGTCTCTGATCATTCAGTCACTGTATCCCCCTGTCTCTGATCATTCGGCCTCTGTCTCCCCCCATCTCTGATCATTCAGTCTCTGTCTCCCCCTGTCTCTGATCATTCAGTCTCTGTCTCCCCCTGTCTCTGATCATTCAGTCTCTCTCTCCCCCTGTCTCTGATCATTCAGTCTCTGTCTCCCCTGTCTCTGAACATTCAGTCTCTGTCTCCCCCTGTCTCGGATCATTCAGGCTCTGTCTCCCCCTGTCTCTGATCATTCAGTCTCTGTCTCCCCCTGTCTCTGATCATTCAATCTCTTTCTCCCCCTGTCTCTGATCATTCAGTCTCTCTCTCCCCCTGTCTCTGATCATTCAGTCTCTGTCTCCCCCTGTCTCTGATCATTCAGTCTCTGTCTCCCCCGTCTCTGATCATTCAGTCTCTGTCTCCCCCTGTCTATGATCATTCAGTCTCTGTCTCCCCCTGTCTCTGATCTTTCAGTCACTGTCTCCCCCTGTCTGTGATCATTCAGTCTCTGTCTCCCCCTGTCTCTGATCATTCAGTCTCTGTCTCCCCCTGTCTCTGATCATTCAGTCTCTGTCTCCCCCTGTCTCTGATCATTCAGTCTCTGTCTCCCCCTGTCTCTGATCATTCAGTCTCTGTCTCACCCTGTCTCTGATCATTCTGTCTCTCTCTCCCCCTGTCTCTGATCATTCAGTCTCTCTCTCCCGCTGTCTCTGATCATTCAGTCTCTGTCTCCCCCTGTCTCTGATCATTCAGTCTCTGTCTCCCCTGTCTCTTATCATTCAGTCTCTGTCTCCCCCTGTCTCTGATCATTCAGTCTCTGTCTCCCCCGGTCTCTGATCATTCAGTCTCTCTCTCCCCCTGTCTCTGAGCATTCAGTCTCTGTCTCCCCGTGTCTCTGATCATTCAGTCTCTGTCTCCCCCTGACTCTGATCATTCAGTCTCTGTCTCCCCCTGTCTCTGATCATTCAGTCACTGTCTCCTCCTGTCTCTGACCATTCAGGCTCTGTCTCCCCCTCTCTCTGATCATTCAGTCTCTGTCTCCCCCTGTCTCTGATCATTCAGTCTTTGTCTCCCCCTGTCTCTGATCATTCAGTCACTGTCTCCCCCTGTCTCTGATCATTGAGTCTCTGTCTCCCCCTGTCTCTGATCATTCAGTCTCTGTCTCCCCCTGTCTCTAATCATTCAGTCTCTCTCTCCCGCTGTCTCTGATCATTCAGTCTCTGTCTCCCCCTGTCTCTGATCATTCAGTCTCTGTCTCCCCCTGTCTCTAATCATTCAGTCTCTGTCTCCCCCGGTCTCTAATCATTCAGTCTCTCTCTCCCCCTGTCTCTGATCATTCAGTCACTGTCTCCCCCTGTCTCTGATCATTGAGTCTCTGTCTCCCCCTGTCTCTGATCATTCAGTCTCTGTCTCCCCCTGTCTCTAATCATTCAGTCTCTGTCTCCCCCGGTCTCTAATCATTCAGTCTCTCTCTCCCCCTGTCTCTGATCATTCAGTCTCTGTCTCCCCCTGTCTCTGATCATTCAGTCACTGTCTCCCCCTGTCTCTGACCATTCAGGCTCTGTCTCCCCCTGTCTCTGATCATTCAGCCTCTGTCTCCCACTGTCTCTGATCATTCAGTCTCTGTCTCCCACTGTCTCTGATCATTCAGTCTCTGTCTCCCCCTGTCTCTGATCATTCAGTCACTGTCTCCCCCTGTCTCTGATCATTCAGCCTCTGTCTCCCCCCGTCTCTGATCATTCAGTCTCTGTCTCCCCCTGTCTCTGATCATTCAGTCTCTCTCTCCCCTTGTCTCTGATCATTCAGTCTCTCTCTCCCCCTGTCACTGATCATTCAGTCTCTGTCTCCCCCTGTCTCTGATCATTCAGTCTCTGTCTCCACCTGTCTATGATCATTCAGTCTCTGTCTCCCCCTATCTCTGATCATTCAGTCACTGTCTCCCCCTGTCTGTGATCATTCAGTCTCTGTCTCCCCCTGTCTGTGATCATTCAGTCTCTGTCTCCCCCTGTCTCTGATCATTCAGTCTCTGTCTCCCCCTGTCTCTGATCATTCAGTCTCTGTCACCCCCTGCCTCTGATCATTCAGTCTCTGTCTCCCCCTGTCTCTGATCATTCTGTCTCTCTCTCCCCCTGTCTCTGATCATTCAGTCTCTCTCTCCCCCTGTCTCTGATCATTCAGTCTCTGTCTCCCCCGGCTCTGATCATTCAGTCTCTGTCTCCCCTGTCTCTGATCATTCAGTCTCTGTCTCCCCCTGTCTCTGATCATTCAGTCTCTGTCTCCCCCGGTCTCTGATCATTCAGTCTCTCTCTCCCCCTGTCTCTGATCATTCAGTCTCTGTCTCCCCCTGTCTCTGATCATTCAGTCTCTGTCTCCCCCTGTCTCTGATCATTCAGTCTCTGTCTCCCCCTGTCTCTGATCATTCAGTCACTGTCTCCCCCTGTCTCTGACCATTCAGGCTCTGTCTCCCCCTGTCTCTGATCATTCAGTCTCTGTCTCCCCCTGTCTCTGATCATTCAGTCTCTGTCTCCCCCTGTCTCTGATCATTCAGTCACTGTCTCCCCCTGTCTCTGATCATTCAGTCTCTGTCTCCCCCTGTCTCTGATCATTCAGTCTCTGTCTCCCCCTGCCTCTGATCATTCAGTCTCTGTCTCCCCCGGTCTCTAATCATTCAGTCTCTCTCTCCCCCTGTCTCTGATCATTCAGTCTCTGTCTCCCCCTGTCTCTGATCATTCAGTCTCTGTCTCCCCCTGTCTCTGATCATTCAGTCTCTGTCTCCCCCTGTCTCTGATCATTCAGTCTCTGTCTCCCCCTGTCTCTGATCATTCAGTCTCTGTCTCCCCCTGTCTATGATCATTCAGTCTCTGTCTCCCCCTGTCTCTGATCATTCAGTCACTGTCTCCCCCTGTCTCTGATCATTCAGTCTCTGCCTCCCCCTGTCTCTGAACTTTCAGTCTCTGTCTCCCCCTGTCTCTGATCATTCAGTCTCTCTCTCCCCCTGTCTCTGATCATTCAGTCTCTGTCTCCCCCTGTCTCTGATCATTCAGTCTCTGTCTCCCCCTGTCTCTGATCATTCTGTCTCTCTCTCACCCTGTCTCTGATCATTCAGCCTCTGTCTCCCCCTGTCTCTGATCATTCAGTCTCTGTCTCCCCCTGTCTCTGATCATTCAGTCACTGTCTCCCCCTGTCTCTGATAATTCAGTCTCTGTCTCCCCCTGTCTCTGATCATTCAGTCTCTGTCTCCCCCTGTCTCTGATCATTCAGTCACTGTCTCCCCCTGTCTCTGACCATTCAGGCTCTGTCTCCCCCTGTCTCTGATCATTCAGTCTCTGTCTCCCCCTGTCTCTGATCATTCAGTCTCTGTCTCCCCCTGTCTATGATCATTCAGTCTCTGTCTCCCCCTGTCTCTGATCATTCAGTCACTGTCTCCCCCTGTCTCTGATCATTCAGTCTCTGCCTCCCCCTGTCTCTGAACTTTCAGTCTCTGTCTCCCCCTGTCTCTGATCATTCAGTCTCTCTCTCCCCCTGTCTCTGATCATTCAGTCTCTGTCTCCCCCTGTCTCTGATCATTCAGTCACTGTCTCCCCCTGTCTCTGATAATTCAGTCTCTGTCTCCCCCTGTCTCTGATCATTCAGTCTCTGTCTCCCCCTGTCTCTGATCATTCAGTCACTGTCTCCCCCTGTCTCTGATCATTCAGCCTCTGTCTCCCCCTGTCTCTGATCATTCAGTCTCTGTCTCCCCCTGTCTCTGATCATTCAGTCACTGTCTCCCCCTGTCTCTGATAATTCAGTCTCTGTCTCCCCCTGTCTCTGATCATTCAGTCTCTGTCTCCCCCTGTCTCTGATCATTCAGTCACTGTCTCCCCCTGTCTCTGACCATTCAGGCTCTGTCTCCCCCTGTCTCTGATCATTCAGCCTTTGTCTCCCCCTGTCTCTGATCATTCAGTCTCTGTCTCCCCCTGTCTCTGATCATTCAGTCACTGTCTCCCCCTGTCTCTGATCATTCAGTCACTGTATCCCCCTGTCTCTGATCATTCGGCCTCTGTCTCCCCCCATCTCTGATCATTCAGTCTCTGTCTCCCCCTGTCTCTGATCATTCAGTCTCTGTCTCCCCCTGTCTCTGCTCATTCAGTCTCTCTCTCCCCCTGTCTCTGATCATTCAGTCTCTGTCTCCCCTGTCTCTGAACATTCAGTCTCTGTCTCCCCCTGTCTCGGATCATTCAGGCTCTGTCTCCCCCTGTCTCTGATCATTCAGTCTCTGTCTCCCCCTGTCTCTGATCATTCAATCTCTTTCTCCCCCTGTCTCTGATCATTCAGTCTCTCTCTCCCCCTGTCTCTGATCATTCAGTCTCTGTCTCCCCCTGTCTCTGATCATTCAGTCTCTGTCTCCCCCGTCTCTGATCATTCAGTCTCTGTCTCCCCCTGTCTATGATCATTCAGTCTCTGTCTCCCCCTGTCTCTGATCTTTCAGTCACTGTCTCCCCCTGTCTGTGATCATTCAGTCTCTGTCTCCCCCTGTCTCTGATCATTCAGTCTCTGTCTCCCCCTGTCTCTGATCATTCAGTCTCTGTCTCCCCCTGTCTCTGATCATTCAGTCTCTGTCTCCCCCTGTCTCTGATCATTCAGTCTCTGTCTCACCCTGTCTCTGATCATTCTGTCTCTCTCTCCCCCTGTCTCTGATCATTCAGTCTCTCTCTCCCGCTGTCTCTGATCATTCAGTCTCTGTCTCCCCCTGTCTCTGATCATTCAGTCTCTGTCTCCCCTGTCTCTTATCATTCAGTCTCTGTCTCCCCCTGTCTCTGATCATTCAGTCTCTGTCTCCCCCGGTCTCTGATCATTCAGTCTCTCTCTCCCCCTGTCTCTGAGCATTCAGTCTCTGTCTCCCCGTGTCTCTGATCATTCAGTCTCTGTCTCCCCCTGACTCTGATCATTCAGTCTCTGTCTCCCCCTGTCTCTGATCATTCAGTCACTGTCTCCTCCTGTCTCTGACCATTCAGGCTCTGTCTCCCCCTCTCTCTGATCATTCAGTCTCTGTCTCCCCCTGTCTCTGATCATTCAGTCTTTGTCTCCCCCTGTCTCTGATCATTCAGTCACTGTCTCCCCCTGTCTCTGATCATTGAGTCTCTGTCTCCCCCTGTCTCTGATCATTCAGTCTCTGTCTCCCCCTGTCTCTAATCATTCAGTCTCTGTCTCCCACGGTCTCTAATCATTCAGTCTCTCTCTCCCCCTGTCTCTGATCATTCAGTCTCTGTCTCCCCCTGTCTCTGATCATTCAGTCACTGTCTCCCCCTGTCTCTGACCATTCAGGCTCTGTCTCCCCCTGTCTCTGATCATTCAGCCTCTGTCTCCCACTGTCTCTGATCATTCAGTCTCTGTCTCCCACTGTCTCTGATCATTCAGTCTCTGTCTCCCCCTGTCTCTGATCATTCAGTCACTGTCTCCCCCTGTCTCTGATCATTCAGCCTCTGTCTCCCCCCGTCTCTGATCATTCAGTCTCTGTCTCCCCCTGTCTCTGATCATTCAGTCTCTCTCTCCCCTTGTCTCTGATCATTCAGTCTCTCTCTCCCCCTGTCACTGATCATTCAGTCTCTGTCTCCCCCTGTCTCTGATCATTCAGTCTCTGTCTCCACCAGTCTATGATCATTCAGTCTCTGTCTCCCCCAATCTCTGATCATTCAGTCACTGTCTCCCCCTGTCTGTGATCATTCAGTCTCTGTCTCCCCCTGTCTGTGATCATTCAGTCTCTGTCTCCCCCTGTCTCTGATCATTCAGTCTCTGTCTCCCCCTGTCTCTGATCATTCAGTCTCTGTCACCCCCTGCCTCTGATCATTCAGTCTCTGTCTCCCCCTGTCTCTGATCATTCAGTCTCTCTCTCCCCCTGTCTCTGATCATTCAGTCTCTCTCTCCCCCTGTCTCTGATCATTCAGTCTCTGTCTCCCCCGGCTCTGATCATTCAGTCTCTGTCTCCCCTGTCTCTGATCATTCAGTCTCTGTCTCCCCCTGTCTCTGATCATTCAGTCTCTGTCTCCCCCGGTCTCTGATCATTCAGTCTCTCTCTCCCCCTGTCTCTGATCATTCAGTCTCTGTCTCCCCCTGTCTCTGATCATTCAGTCTCTGTCTCCCCCTGTCTCTGATCATTCAGTCTCTGTCTCCCCCTGTCTCTGATCATTCAGTCACTGTCTCCCCCTGTCTCTGACCATTCAGGCTCTGTCTCCCCCTGTCTCTGATCATTCAGTCTCTGTCTCCCCCTGTCTCTGATCATTCAGTCTCTGTCTCCCCCTGTCTCTGATCATTCAGTCACTGTCTCCCCCTGTCTCTGATCATTCAGTCTCTGTCTCCCCCTGTCTCTGATCATTCAGTCTCTGTCTCCCCCTGCCTCTGATCATTCAGTCTCTGTCTCCCCCGGTCTCTAATCATTCAGTCTCTCTCTCCCCCTGTCTCTGATCATTCAGTCTCTGTCTCCCCCTGTCTCTGATCATTCAGTCTCTGTCTCCCCCTGTCTCTGATCATTCAGTCTCTGTCTCCCCCTGTCTCTGATCATTCAGTCTCTGTCTCCCCCTGTCTCTGATCATTCAGTCTCTGTCTCCCCCTGTCTATGATCATTCAGTCTCTGTCTCCCCCTGTCTCTGATCATTCAGTCACTGTCTCCCCCTGTCTCTGATCATTCAGTCTCTGCCTCCCCCTGTCTCTGAACTTTCAGTCTCTGTCTCCCCCTGTCTCTGATCATTCAGTCTCTCTCTCCCCCTGTCTCTGATCATTCAGTCTCTGTCTCCCCCTGTCTCTGATCATTCAGTCTCTGTCTCCCCCTGTCTCTGATCATTCTGTCTCTCTCTCACCCTGTCTCTGATCATTCAGCCTCTGTCTCCCCCTGTCTCTGATCATTCAGTCTCTGTCTCCCCCTGTCTCTGATCATTCAGTCACTGTCTCCCCCTGTCTCTGATAATTCAGTCTCTGTCTCCCCCTGTCTCTGATCATTCAGTCTCTGTCTCCCCCTGTCTCTGATCATTCAGTCACTGTCTCCCCCTGTCTCTGACCATTCAGGCTCTGTCTCCCCCTGTCTCTGATCATTCAGCCTTTGTCTCCCCCTGTCTCTGATCATTCAGTCTCTGTCTCCCCCTGTCTCTGATCATTCAGTCACTGTCTCCCCCTGTCTCTGATCATTCAGTCACTGTATCCCCCTGTCTCTGATCATTCGGCCTCTGTCTCCCCCCGTCTCTGATCATTCAGTCTCTGTCTCCCCCTGTCTCTGATCATTCAGTCTCTGTCTCCCCCTGTCTCTGATCATTCAGTCTCTCTCTCCCCCTGTCTCTGATCATTCAGTCTCTGTCTCCCCTGTCTCTGAACATTCAGTCTCTGTCTCCCCCTGTCTCGGATCATTCAGGCTCTGTCTCCCCCTGTCTCTGATCATTCAGTCTCTGTCTCCCCCTGTCTCTGATCATTCAATCTCTGTCTCCCCCTGTCTCTGATCATTCAGTCTCTCTCTCCCCCTGTCTCTGATCATTCAGTCTCTGTCTCCCCCTGTCTCTGATCATTCAGTCTCTGTCTCCCCCATCTCTGATCATTCAGTCTCTGTCTCCCCCTGTCTATGATCATTCAGTCTCTGTCTCCCCCTGTCTCTGATCTTTCAGTCACTGTCTCCCCCTGTCTGTGATCATTCAGTCTCTGTCTCCCCCTGTCTCTGATCATTCAGTCTCTGTCTCCCCCTGCCTCTGATCATTCAGTCTCTGTCTCCCCCTGTCTCTGATCATTCAGTCTCTGTCTCCCCCTGTCTCTGATCATTCAGTCTCTGTCTCACCCTGTCTCTGATCATTCTGTCTCTCTCTCCCCCTGTCTCTGATCATTCAGTCTCTCTCTCCCGCTGTCTCTGATCATTCAGTCTCTGTCTCCCCCTGTCTCTGATCATTCAGTCTCTGTCTCCCCTGTCTCTTATCATTCAGTCTCTGTCTCCCCCTCTCTCTGATCATTCAGTCTCTGTCTCCCCCGGTCTCTGATCATTCAGTCTCTCTCTCCCCCTGTCTCTGAGCATTCAGTCTCTGTCTCCCCGTGTCTCTGATCATTCAGTCTCTGTCTCCCCCTGACTCTGATCATTCAGTCTCTGTCTCCCCCTGTCTCTGATCATTCAGTCACTGTCTCCTCCTGTCTCTGACCATTCAGGCTCTGTCTCCCCCTCTCTCTGATCATTCAGTCTCTGTCTCCCCCTGTCTCTGATCATTCAGTCTTTGTCTCCCCCTGTCTCTGATCATTCAGTCACTGTCTCCCCCTCTCTCTGATCATTGAGTCTCTGTCTCCCCCTGTCTCTGATCATTCAGTCTCTGTCTCCCCCTGTCTCTAATCATTCAGTCTCTGTCTCCCCCGGTCTCTAATCATTCAGTCTCTCTCTCCCCCTGTCTCTGATCATTCAGTCTCTGTCTCCCCCTGTCTCTGATCAATCAGTCTCTGTCTCCCCCTGTCTCTGATCATTCAGTCTCTGTCTCCCCCTGTCTCTGATCATTCAGTCTCTGTCTCCCCCTGTCTCTGATCATTCAGTCTCTGTCTCACCCTGTCTCTGATCATTCAGTCTCTCTCTCCCCCTCTCTCTGATCATTCAGTCACTGTCTCCCCCTGTCTCTGATCATTCAGTCTCTGTCTCCCCCTGTCTCTGATCATTCAGTCTCTGTCTCCCCCTGTCTCTGATCATTCAGTCACTGTCTCCCCCTGTCTCTGATAATTCAGTCTCTGTCTCCCCCTGTCTCTGATCATTCAGTCTCTGTCTCCCCCTGTCTCTGATCATTCAGTCACTGTCTCCCCCTGTCTCTGACCATTCAGGCTCTGTCTCCCCCTGTCTCTGATCATTCAGCCTTTGTCTCCCCCTGTCTCTGATCATTCAGTCTCTGTCTCCCCCTGTCTCTGATCATTCAGTCACTGTCTCCCCCTGTCTCTGATCATTCAGTCACTGTATCCCCCTGTCTCTGATCATTCGGCCTCTGTCTCCCCCCGTCTCTGATCATTCAGTCTCTGTCTCCCCCTGTCTCTGATCATTCAGTCTCTGTCTCCCCCTGTCTCTGACCATTCAGGCTCTGTCACCCCCTCTCTCTGATCATTCAGTCTCTGTCTCCCCTGTCTCTGAACATTCAGTCTCTGTCTCCCCCTGTCTCGGATCATTCAGGCTCTGTCTCCCCCTGTCTCTGATCATTCAGTCTCTCTCTCCCCCTGTCTCTGATCATTCAGTCTCTGTCTCCCCCTGTCTCTGATCATTCAGTCTCTGTCTCCCCCTGTCTATGATCATTCAGTCTCTGTCTCCCCCTGTCTCTGATCATTCAGTCACTGTCTCCCCCTGTCTGTGATCATTCAGTCTCTGTCTCCCCCTGTCTCTGATCATTCAGTCTCTGTCTCCCCCTGTCTCTGATCATTCAGTCTCTGTCTCCCCCTGTCTCTGATCATTCAGTCTCTGTCTCCCCCTGTCTCTGATCATTCAGTCTCTGTCTCACCCTGTCTCTGATCATTCTGTCTCTCTCTCCCCCTGTCTCTGATCATTCAGTCTCTCTCTCCCGCTGTCTCTGATCATTCAGTCTCTGTCTCCCCCTGTCTCTGATCATTCAGTCTCTGTCTCCCCTGTCTCTTATCATTCAGTCTCTGTCTCCCCCTGTCTCTGATCATTCAGTCTCTGTCTCCCCCGGTCTCTGATCATTCAGTCTCTCTCTCCCCCTGTCTCTGAGCATTCAGTCTCTGTCTCCCCGTGTCTCTGATCATTCAGTCTCTGTCTCCCCCTGACTCTGATCATTCAGTCTCTGTCTCCCCTGTCTCTTATCATTCAGTCTCTGTCTCCCCCTGTCTCTGATCATTCAGTCTCTGTCTCCCCCGGTCTCTGATCATTCAGTCTCTCTCTCCCCCTGTCTCTGAGCATTCAGTCTCTGTCTCCCCGTGTCTCTGCTCATTCAGTCTCTGTCTCCCCCTGACTCTGATCATTCAGTCTCTGTCTCCCCCTGTCTCTGATCATTCAGTCACTGTCTCCTCCTGTCTCTGACCATTCAGGCTCTGTCTCCCCCTCTCTCTGATCATTCAGTCTCTGTCTCCCCCTGTCTCTGATCATTCAGTCTTTGTCTCCCCCTGTCTCTGATCATTCAGTCACTGTCTCCCCCTGTCTCTGATCATTGAGTCTCTGTCTCCCCCTGTCTCTGATCATTCAGCCTTTGTCTCCCCCTGTCTCTGATCATTCATTCTCTGTCTCCCCCTGTCTCTGATCATTCAGTCACTGTCTCCCCCTGTCTCTGATCATTCAGTCACTGTATCCCCCTGTCTCTGATTATTCGGCCTCTGTCTCCCCCCGTCTCTGATCATTCAGTCTCTGTCTCCCCCTGTCTCTGATCATTCAGTCTCTGTCTCCCCCTGTCTCTGATCATTCAGTCTCTCTCTCCCCCTGTCTCTGATCATTCAGTCTCTGTCTCCCCTGTCTCTGAACATTCAGTCTCTGTCTCCCCCTGTCTCGGATCATTCAGGCTCTGTCTCCCCCTGTCTCTGATCATTCAGTCTCTGTCTCCCCCTGTCTCTGATCATTCAGTCTCTGTCTCCCCCTGTCTCTGATCATTCAGTCTCTCTCTCCCCCTGTCTCTGATCATTCAGTCTCTGTCTCCCCCTGTCTCTGATCATTCAGTCTCTGTCTCCCCCTGTCACTGATCATTCAGTCTCTGTCTCCCCCTGTCTATGATCATTCAGTCTCTGTCTCCCCCTGTCTCTGATCATTCAGTCACTGTCTCCCCCTGTCTGTGATCATTCAGTCTCTGTCTCCCCCTGTCTCTGATCATTCAGTCTCTGTCTCCCCCTGTCTCTGATCATTCAGTCTCTGTCTCCCCCTGTCTCTGATCATTCAGTCTCTGTCTCCCCCTGTCTCTGATCATTCAGTCTCTGTCTCACCCTGTCTCTGATCATTCAGTCTCTGTCTCCCCCTGTCTCTGATCATTCAGTCTCTGTCTCCCGCTGTCTCTGATCATTCAGTCTCTGTCTCCCCCTGTCTCTGATCATTCAGTCTCTGTCTCCCCTGTCTCTTATCATTCAGTCTCTCTCTCCCCCTGTCTCTGATCATTCAGTCTCTGTCTCCCCCTGTCTCTGATGATTCAGTCTCTGTCTCCCCCTGTCTCTGATGATTCAGTCTCTGTCTCCCCCTGTCTCTGATCATTCAGTCTCTGTCTTTCCCTGGCTATGATCTTTCAGCCTCTGTCTCCCCCTGTCTCTGATCATTCAGTCACTGTCTCCCCCTGTCTATGATCATTCAGTCTCTGTCTCCCCCTGTCTCTGATCATTCAGTCACTGTCTCCCCCTGTCTGTGATCATTCAGTCTCTGTCTCCCCCTGTCTCTGATCATTCAGTCTCTGTCTCCCCCTGTCTCTGATCATTCAGTCTCTGTCTCCCCCTGTCTCTGATCATTCAGTCACTGTCTCCCCCTGTCTGTGATCATTCAGTCTCTGTCTCCCCCTGTCTCTGATCATTCAGTCTCTGTCTCCCCCTGTCTCTGATCATTCAGTCTCTGTCTCCCCCTTTCTCTGATCATTCAGTCTCTGTCTCCCCCTGTCTCTGATCATTCAGTCTCTGTCTCACCCTGTCTCTGATCATTCTGTCTCTTTCTCCCCCTGTCTCTGATCATTCAGTCTCTCTCTCCCGCTGTCTCTGATCATTCAGTCTCTGTCTCCCCCTGTCTCTGATCATTCAGTCTCTGTCTCCCCTGTCTCTTATCATTCAGTCTCTGTCTCCCCCTGTCTCTGATCATTCAGTCTCTGTCTCCCCCGGTCTCTGATCATTCAGTCTCTCTCTCCCCCTGTCTCTGATCATTCAGTCTCTGTCTCCCCCTGTCTCTGATCAATCAGTCTCTGTCTCCCCCTGTCTCTGATCATTCAGTCTCTGTCTCCCCCTGTCTCTGATCATTCAGTCTCTGTCTCCCACTGTCTCTGATCATTCAGTCTCTGTCTCCCCCTGTCTCTGATCATTCAGTCTCTCTCTCCCCCTCTCTCTGATCATTCAGTCACTGTCTCCCCCTGTCTCTGATCATTCAGTCTCTGTCTCCCCCTGTCTCTGATCATTCAGTCTCTGTCTCCCCCTGTCTCTAATCATTCAGTCACTGTCTCCCCCTGTCTCTGATAATTCAGTCTCTGTCTCCCCCTGTCTCTGATCATTCAGTCTCTGTCTCCCCCTGTCTCTGATCATTCAGTCACTGTCTCCCCCTGTCTCTGACCATTCAGGCTCTGTCTCCCTCTGTCTCTGATCATTCAGCCTTTGTCTCCCCCTGTCTCTGATCATTCAGTCTCTGTCTCCCCCTGTCTCTGATCATTCAGTCACTGTCTCCCCCTGTCTCTGATCATTCAGTCACTGTATCCCCCTGTCTCTGATCATTCGGCCTCTGTCTCCCCCCGTCTCTGATCATTCAGTCTCTGTCTCCCCCTGTCTCTGAACATTCAGTCTCTGTCTCCCCCTGTCTCTGACCATTCAGGCTCTGTCTCCCCCTCTCTCTGATCATTCAGTCTCTGTCTCCCCTGTCTCTGAACATTCAGTCTCTGTCTCCCCCTGTCTCGGATCATTCAGGCTCTGTCTCCCCCTGTCTCTGATCATTCAGTCTCTGTCTCCCCCTGTCTCTGATCATTCAGTCTCTGTCTCCCCCTGTCTCTGATCATTCAGTCTCTCTCTCCCCCTCTCTCTGATCATTCAGTCTCTGTCTCCCCCTGTCTCTGATCATTCAGTCTCTGTCTCCCCCTGTCTCTGATCATTCAGTCTCTGTCTCCCCCTGTCTATGATCATTCAGTCTCTGTCTCCCCCTGTCTCTGATCATTCAGTCACTGTCTCCCCCTGTCTGTGATCATTCAGTCTCTGTCTCCCCCTGTCTCTGATCATTCAGTCTCTGTCTCCCCCGGTCTCTGATCATTCAGTCTCTCTCTCCCCCTGTCTCTGAGCATTCAGTCTCTGTCTCCCCGTGTCTCTGATCATTCAGTCTCTGTCTCCCCCTGACTCTGATCATTCAGTCTCTGTCTCCCCCTGTCTCTGATCATTCAGTCACTGTCTCCTCCTGTCTCTGACCATTCAGGCTCTGTCTCCCCCTCTCTCTGATCATTCAGTCTCTGTCTCCCCCTGTCTCTGATCATTCAGTCTTTGTCTCCCCCTGTCTCTGATCATTCAGTCACTGTCTCCCCCTGTCTCTGATCATTGAGTCTCTGTCTCCCCCTGTCTCTGATCATTCAGTCTCTGTCTCCCCCTGTCTCTAATCATTCAGTCTCTGTCTCCCCTGGTCTCTAATCATTCAGTCTCTCTCTCCCCCTGTCTCTGATCATTCAGTCTCTGTCTCCCCCTGTCTCTGATCATTCAGTCTCTGTCTCACCCTGTCTCTGATCATTCAGTCTCTGTCTCCCCCTGTCTCTGATCATTCAGTCTCTGTCTCCCGCTGTCTCTGATCATTCAGTCTCTGTCTCCCCCTGTCTCTGATCATTCAGTCTCTGTCTCCCCTGTCTCTTATCATTCAGTCTCTCTCTCCCCCTGTCTCTGATCATTCAGTCTCTGTCTCCCCCTGTCTCTGATGATTCAGTCTCTGTCTCCCCCTGTCTCTGATGATTCAGTCTCTGTCTCCCCCTGTCTCTGATCATTCAGTCTCTGTCTTTCCCTGGCTATGATCTTTCAGCCTCTGTCTCCCCCTGTCTCTGATCATTCAGTCACTGTCTCCCCCTGTCTATGATCATTCAGTCTCTGTCTCCCCCTGTCTCTGATCATTCAGTCACTGTCTCCCCCTGTCTGTGATCATTCAGTCTCTGTCTCCCCCTGTCTCTGATCATTCAGTCTCTGTCTCCCCCTGTCTCTGATCATTCAGTCTCTGTCTCCCCCTGTCTCTGATCATTCAGTCACTGTCTCCCCCTGTCTGTGATCATTCAGTCTCTGTCTCCCCCTGTCTCTGATCATTCAGTCTCTGTCTCCCCCTGTCTCTGATCATTCAGTCTCTGTCTCCCCCTTTCTCTGATCATTCAGTCTCTGTCTCCCCCTGTCTCTGATCATTCAGTCTCTGTCTCACCCTGTCTCTGATCATTCTGTCTCTTTCTCCCCCTGTCTCTGATCATTCAGTCTCTCTCTCCCGCTGTCTCTGATCATTCAGTCTCTGTCTCCCCCTGTCTCTGATCATTCAGTCTCTGTCTCCCCTGTCTCTTATCATTCAGTCTCTGTCTCCCCCTGTCTCTGATCATTCAGTCTCTGTCTCCCCCGGTCTCTGATCATTCAGTCTCTCTCTCCCCCTGTCTCTGATCATTCAGTCTCTGTCTCCCCCTGTCTCTGATCAATCAGTCTCTGTCTCCCCCTGTCTCTGATCATTCAGTCTCTGTCTCCCCCTGTCTCTGATCATTCAGTCTCTGTCTCCCACTGTCTCTGATCATTCAGTCTCTGTCTCCCCCTGTCTCTGATCATTCAGTCTCTCTCTCCCCCTCTCTCTGATCATTCAGTCACTGTCTCCCCCTGTCTCTGATCATTCAGTCTCTGTCTCCCCCTGTCTCTGATCATTCAGTCTCTGTCTCCCCCTGTCTCTAATCATTCAGTCACTGTCTCCCCCTGTCTCTGATAATTCAGTCTCTGTCTCCCCCTGTCTCTGATCATTCAGTCTCTGTCTCCCCCTGTCTCTGATCATTCAGTCACTGTCTCCCCCTGTCTCTGACCATTCAGGCTCTGTCTCCCTCTGTCTCTGATCATTCAGCCTTTGTCTCCCCCTGTCTCTGATCATTCAGTCTCTGTCTCCCCCTGTCTCTGATCATTCAGTCACTGTCTCCCCCTGTCTCTGATCATTCAGTCACTGTATCCCCCTGTCTCTGATCATTCGGCCTCTGTCTCCCCCCGTCTCTGATCATTCAGTCTCTGTCTCCCCCTGTCTCTGAACATTCAGTCTCTGTCTCCCCCTGTCTCTGACCATTCAGGCTCTGTCTCCCCCTCTCTCTGATCATTCAGTCTCTGTCTCCCCTGTCTCTGAACATTCAGTCTCTGTCTCCCCCTGTCTCGGATCATTCAGGCTCTGTCTCCCCCTGTCTCTGATCATTCAGTCTCTGTCTCCCCCTGTCTCTGATCATTCAGTCTCTGTCTCCCCCTGTCTCTGATCATTCAGTCTCTCTCTCCCCCTCTCTCTGATCATTCAGTCTCTGTCTCCCCCTGTCTCTGATCATTCAGTCTCTGTCTCCCCCTGTCTCTGATCATTCAGTCTCTGTCTCCCCCTGTCTATGATCATTCAGTCTCTGTCTCCCCCTGTCTCTGATCATTCAGTCACTGTCTCCCCCTGTCTGTGATCATTCAGTCTCTGTCTCCCCCTGTCTCTGATCATTCAGTCTCTGTCTCCCCCTGTCTCTGACCATTCAGTCTCTGTCTCCCCCTGTCTCTGATCATTCAGTCTCTGTCTCCCCCTGTCTCTGATCATTCAGTCTCTGTCTCACCCTGTCTCTGATCATTCTGTCTCTCTCTCCCCCTGTCTCTGATCATTCAGTCTCTCTCTCCCGCTGTCTCTGATCATTCAGTCTCTGTCTCCCCCTGTCTCTGATCATTCAGTCTCTGTCTCCCCTGTCTCTTATCATTCAGTCTCTGTCTCCCCCTGTCTCTGATCATTCAGTCTCTGTCTCCCCCGGTCTCTGATCATTCAGTCTCTCTCTCCCCCTGTCTCTGAGCATTCAGTCTCTGTCTCCCCGTGTCTCTGATCATTCAGTCTCTGTCTCCCCCTGACTCTGATCATTCAGTCTCTGTCTCCCCTGTCTCTTATCATTCAGTCTCTGTCTCCCCCTGTCTCTGATCATTCAGTCTCTGTCTCCCCCGGTCTCTGATCATTCAGTCTCTCTCTCCCCCTGTCTCTGAGCATTCAGTCTCTGTCTCCCCGTGTCTCTGATCATTCAGTCTCTGTCTCCCCCTGACTCTGATCATTCAGTCTCTGTCTCCCCCTGTCTCTGATCATTCAGTCACTGTCTCCTCCTGTCTCTGACCATTCAGGCTCTGTCTCCCCCTCTCTCTGATCATTCAGTCTCTGTCTCCCCCTGTCTCTGATCATTCAGTCTTTGTCTCCCCCTGTCTCTGATCATTCAGTCACTGTCTCCCCCTGTCTCTGATCATTGAGTCTCTGTCTCCCCCTGTCTCTGATCATTCAGTCTCTGTCTCCCCCTGTCTCTAATCATTCAGTCTCTGTCTCCCCTGGTCTCTAATCATTCAGTCTCTCTCTCCCCCTGTCTCTGATCATTCAGTCTCTGTCTCCCCCTGTCTCTGATCAATCAGTCTCTGTCTCCCCCTGTCTCTGATCATTCAGTCTCTGTCTCCCCCTGTCTCTGATCATTCAGTCTCTGTCTCCCCCTGTCTCTGATCATTCAGTCTCTGTCTCCCCCTGTCTCTGATCATTCAGTCTCTCTCTCCCCCTGTCTCTGATCATTCAGTCACTGTCTCCCTCTGTCTCTGATCATTCAGTCTCTGTCTCCCCCTGTCTCTGATCATTCAGTCTCTGTCTCCCCCTGTCTCTGATCATTCAGTCACTGTCTCCCCCTGTCTCTGATAATTCAGTCTCTGTCTCCCCCTGTCTCTGATCATTCAGTCTCTGTCTCCCCCTGTCTCTGATCATTCAGTCACTGTCTCCCCCTGTCTCTGACCATTCAGGCTCTGTCTCCCCCTGTCTCTGATCATTCAGCCTTTGTCTCCCCCTGTCTCTGATCATTCAGTCTCTGTCTCCCCCTGTCTCTGATCATTCAGTCTCTGTCTCCCCCTGTCTCTGATCATTCAGTCACTGTCTCCTCCTGTCTCTGACCATTCAGGCTCTGTCTCCCCCTCTCTCTGATCATTCACTCTCTGTCTCCCCCTGTCTCTGATCATTCAGTCTTTGTCTCCCCCTGTCTCTGATCATTCAGTCACTGTCTCCCCCTGTCTCTGATCATTGAGTCTCTGTCTCCCCCTGTCTCTGATCATTCAGTCTCTGTCTCCCCCTGTCTCTAATCATTCAGTCTCTGTCTCCCCCGGTCTCTAATCATTCAGTCTCTCTCTCCCCCTGTCTCTGATCAATCAGTCTCTGTCTCCCCCTGTCTCTGATCATTCAGTCTCTGTCTCCCCCTGTCTCTGATCATTCAGTCTCTGTCTCCCCCTGTCTCTGATCATTCAGTCTCTGTCTCCCCCTGTCTCTGATCATTCAGTCTCTCTCTCCCCCTGTCTCTGATCATTTAGTCACTGTCTCCCCCTGTCTCTGATCATTCAGTCTCTGTCTCCCCCTGTCTCTGATCATTCAGTCTCTGTCTCCCGCTGTCTCTGATCATTCAGTCTCTGTCTCCCCCTGTCTCTGATCATTCTGTCTCTCTCTCCCCCTGTCTCTGATCATTCAGTCTCTGTCTCCCCCTGTCTCTGATCATTCAGTCTCTTTCTCCCCCTCTCTCTGATCATTCAGTCTCTGTCTCCCCCTGTCTCTGATCATTCAGTCTCTGTCTCCCCTGTCTCTGAACATTCAGTCTCTGTCTCCCCCTCTCTCGGATCATTCAGTCTCTGTCTCCCCCTGCCTCTGATCATTCAGTCTCTGTCTCCCCCTGTCTCTGATCATTCAGTCTCTGTCTCCCCCTGTCTCTGATCATCCAGTCTCTCTCTCCCCCTGTCTCTGATCATTCAGTCTCTGTCTCCCCCTGTCTCTGATGATTCAGTCTCTGTCTCCCCCTGTCTCTGATGATTCAGTCTCTGTCTCCCCCTGTCTCTGATCATTCAGTCTCTGTCTTTCCCTGGCTATGATCATTCAGCCTCTGTCTCCCCCTGTCTCTGATCATTCAGTCACTGTCTCCCCCTGTCTCTGATCATTCAGTCTCTGTCTCCCCCTGTCTCTGATCATTCAGACTCTGTCTCCCGCTGTCTCTGATCATTCAGTCTCTGTCTCCCCCTGTCTCTGATCATTCAGTCTCTGTCTCCCCCTGTCTTTGATCATTCAGTCTCTGTCTCCCCCTGTCTCTGATCATTCAGTCACTCTCTCCCCCTGTCTCTGATCATTCAGTCTCTGTCTCCCCCTGTCTCTGATCATTCAGTCTCTCTCTCCCCCTGTCTCTGATCATTCAGTCTCTGTCTCCCCCTGTCTCTGATCATTCAGTCTCTGTCTCCCCCTGTCTCTGATCATTCAGTCTCTGTCTCCCCCTGTCTCTGATCATTCAGTCTCTGTGTCCCCCTGTCTCTGATCATTCAGTCTCTCTCTCCCCCTGTCTCTGATCATTCAGTCACTGTCTCCCCCTGTCTCTGACCATTCAGGCTCTGTCTCCCCCTGTCTCTGATCATTCAGCCTCTGTCTCCCCCTGTCTCTGATCATTCAGTCTCTGTCTCCCCCTGTCTCTGATCATTCAGTCACTGTCTCCCCCTGTCTCTGATAATTCAGTCTCTGTCTCCCCCTGTCTCTGATCATTCAGTCTCTGTCTCCCCCTGTCTCTGATCATTCAGTCACTGTCTTCCCCTGTCTCTGACCTTTCAGGCTCTTTCTCCCCCTGTCTCTGATCATTCAGCCTCTGTCTCCCCCTGTCTCTGATCATTCAGTCTCTGTCTCCCCCTGTCTCTGATCATTCAGTCACTGTCTCTCCCTGTCTCTGATCATTCAGTCACTGTATCCCCCTGTCTCTGATCATTCAGTCTCTGTCTCCCCCTGTCTCTGATCATTCAGTCTCTGTCTCCCCCTGTCTCTGATCATTCAGTCTCTCTCGCCCCCTGTCTCTGATCATTCAGTCTCTGTCTCCCATGTCTCTGAACATTCAGTCTCTGTCTCCCCCTGTCTCGGATCATTCAGGCTCTGTACCCCATGTCTCTGATCATTCAGTCTCTGTCTCCCCCTGTCTCTGATCATTCAGTCTCTGTCTCCCCCTGTCTCTGATCATTCAGTCTCTGTCTCCCCCTGTCTCTGATCATTCAGTCTCTGTCTCCCCCTGTCTCTGATCATTCTGTCTCTCTCACCCCCTGTCTCTGATCATTCAGTCTCTCTCTCCCGCTGTCTCTGATCATTCAGTCTCTGTCTCCCCCTGTCTCTGATCATTCAGTCTCTGTCCCACCTGTCTCTGATCATTCAGTCTCTGTCTCCCCCTGTCTCTGATCATTCAGTCTCTGTCTCCCCCGGTCTCTGATCATTCAGTCTCTCTCTCCCCCTGTCTCTGATCATTCAGTCTCTGTCTCCCCGTGTCTCTGATCATTCAGTCTCTGTCACCCCCTGTCTCTGATCATTCAGTCTCTGTCTCCCCCTGTCTCTGATCATTCAGTCACTGTCTCCCCCTGTCTCTGACCATTCAGGCTCTGTCTCCCCCTGTCTCTGATCATTCAGTCTCTGTCTCCCCCTGTCTCTGATCATTCAGTCTCTGTCTCCCCCTGTCTCTGATCATTCAGTCACTGTCTCCCCCTGTCTCTGATCATTCAGTCTCTGTCTCCCCCTGTCTCTGATCATTCAGTCTCTGTCTCCCCCTGTCTCTGATCATTCAGTCTCTGTCTCCCCCGGTCTCTAATCATTCAGTCTCTCTCTCCCCCTGTCTCTGATCATTCAGTCTCTGTGTCCCCCTGTCTCTGATCATTCAGTCTCTGTCTCCCCCTGTCTCTGATCATTCAGTCTCTGTCTCCCCCTATCTCTTATCATTCAGTCTCTGTCTCCCGCTGTCTCTGATCATTCAGTCTCTGTCTCCCCCTGTCTCTGATCATTCAGTCTCTCTCTCCCCCTGTCTCTGATCATTCAGTCTCTGTCTCCCCCTGTCTCTGATCATTCAGTCTCTTTCTCCCCCTGTCTCTGATCATTCAGTCTCTGTCTCCCCCTGTCTCTGATCATTCAGTCTCTGTCTCCCCCGTCTCTGAACATTCAGTCTCTGTCTCCCCCTCTCTCGGATCATTCAGTCTCTGTCTCCCCCTGCCTCTGATCATTCAGTCTCTGTCTCACCCTGTCTCTGATCATTCAGTCTCTGTCTCCCCCTGTCTCTGTACATTCAGTCTCTGTCTCCCCCTGTCTCTGATCATTCAGTCTCTGTCTCCCCCTGTCTCTGATCATTCAGTCTCTCTCTCCCCCGTCTCTGATCATTCAGTCTCTGGCTCCCCCTGTCTCTGATCATTCAGTCTCTGTCTCCCCCTGTCTCTGATCATTCAGACTCTGTCTCCCCCTGTCTCTGATCATTCAGTCTCTGTCTCCCCCTGTCTCTGATCATTCAGTCTCTGTCTCCCCGTGTCTTTGATCATTCAGTCTCTGTCTCCCCCTGTCTCTGATCATTCAGTCTCTCTCTCCCCCTGTCTCTGATCATTCAGTCACTGTCTCCCCCTGTCTCTGATCATTCAGTCTCTGTCTCCCCCTGTCTCTGATCATTCAGACTCTGTCTCCCCCGCCTCTGATCATTCAGTCTCTGTCTCCCCCTGTCTCTGATCATTCAGTCTCTGTCTCCCCGTGTCTCTGATCATTCAGTCTCTGTCTCCCCCTGTCTCTGATCATTCAGTCTCTCTCTCCCCCTGTCTCTGATCATTCAGTCTCTGTCTCCCCCTGTCTCTGATCATTCAGTCTCTGTCTCCCCCTGTCTCTGATCATTCAGTCTCTGTCTCCCCCTGTCTATGATCTTACAATCTCTGTCTCCCCCTGTCTCTGATCATTCAGTCACTGTCTCCCCCTATCTCTGACCATTCAGGCTCTGTCTCCCCCTGTCTCTGATCATTCAGCCTCTGTCTCCCCCTGTCTCTGATCATTCAGTCTCTGTCTCCCCCTGTCTCTGATCATTCTGTCACTGTCTCCCCCTGTCTCTGATCATTCAGTCACTGTATCCCCCTGTCTCTGATCATTCAGCCTCTGTCTCCCCCCGTCTCTGATCATTCAGTCTCTGTCTCCCCCTGTCTCTGATCATTCAGTCTCTGTCTCCCCCTGTCTCTGATCATTCAGTCTCTCTCTCCCCCTGTCTCTGATCATTCAGTCTCTGTCTCCCCTTTCTCTGAACATTCAGTTTCTGTCTCCCCCTGTCTCGGGTCATTCAGGCTCTGTCTCCCCCTGTCTCTGATCATTCAGCCTCTGTCTCCCCCTGTCTCTGATCATTCAGTCTCTGTCTCCCCCTGTCTCTGATCATTCAGTCTCTCTCTCCCCCTGTCTCTGATCATTCAGTCTCTGTCTCCCCCTGTCTCTGATCATTCAGTCTCTGTCTCCCCCTGTCTCTGATCATTCAGTCTCTGTCTCCCCCTGTCTATGAACATTCAGTCTCTGTCTCCCCCTGTCTCTGATCATTCAGTCACTGTCTCCCCCTGTCTGTGATCATTCAGTCTCTGTCTCCCCCTGTCTCTGTTCATTCAGTCTCTGTCTCCCCCTGCCTCTGATCATTCAGTCTCTGTCTCCCCCTGTCTCTGATCATTCAGTCTCTGTCTCCCCCTGTCTCTGATCATTCAGTCTCCGTCTCCCCCTGTCTCTGATCATTCTGTCTCTCTCTCCCCCTGTCTCTGATCATTCAGTCTCTCTCTCCCCCTGTCTCTGATCATTCAGTCTCTGTCTCCCCCGTCTCTGATCATTCAGTCTCTGTCTCCCCTGTCTCTGATCATTCAGTCTCTGTCTCCCCCTGTCTCTGATCATTCAGTCTCTGTCTCCCCTGGTCTCTGATCATTCAGTTTCTATCTCCCCCTGTCTCTGATCATTCAGTGTCTGTCTCCCCCTGTCTCTGATCATTCAGTCTCTGTCTCCCCCTGTCTCTGATCATTCAGTCTCTGTCTCCCCCTGTCTCTGATCATTCAGTCACTGTCTCCCCCTGTCTCTGACCATTCAGGCTCTGTCTCCCCCTGTCTCTGATCATTCAGTCTCTGTCTCCCCCTGTCTCTGATCATTCAGTCTCTGTCTCCCCCTGTCTCTGATCATTCAGTCTCTGTCTCCCCCTGTCTCTGATCATTCAGTCTCTGTCTCCCCCTGTCTCTGATCATTCAGTCTCTGTCTCCACCGGTCTCAAATCATTCAGTCTCTCTCTCCCCCGTCTCTGATTATTCAGTCTCTGTCTCCCCCTGTCTCTGATCATTCAGTCTCTGTCTCCCCCTGTCTCTGATCATTCAGTCTCTGTCTCCCCCTGTCTCTGATCATTCAGTCTCTGTCTCCCCCTGTCTCTGATCATTCAGTCTCTGTCTCCCCCTGTCTATGATCATTCAGTCTCTGTCTCCCCCTGTCTCTAATCATTCAGTCACTGTCTCCCCCTGTCTCTGATCATTCAGTCTCTGTCTCCCCCTGTCTCTGTTCATTCAGACTCTGTCTCCCCCTGTCTCTGAACTTTCAGTCTCTGCCTCCCCCTGTCTCTGATCATTCAGTCTCTCTCTCCCCCTGTCTCTGATCATTCAGTCTCTGTCTCCCCCTGTCTCTGATCATTCAGTCTCTGTCTCCCCCTGTCCCTGATCATTCAGTCTCTCACTCCCCCTGTCTCTGATCATTCAGTCTCTGTCTCCCGCTGTCTCTGGTCATTCAGTCTCTGTCTCCCCCTGTCTCTGATCACTCTGTCTCTCTCTCCCCCTGTCTCTGATCATTCAGCCTGTGTCTCCCCCTGTCTCTGATCATTCTGTCTCTGTCTCCCCCTGTCTCTGATCATTCAGTCACTGTCTCCCCCTGTCTCTGATAATTCAGTCTCTGTCTCCCCCTGTCTCTGATCATTCAGTCTCTGTCTCCCCCTGTCTCTGATCATTCAGTCACTGTCTCCCACTGTCTCTGACCATTCAGGCTCTGTCTCCCCCTGTCTCGGATCATTCAGTCATTGTATCCCCCTGTCTCTGATCATTCAGCCTCTGTCTCCCCCCGTCTCTGATCATTCAGTCTCTGTCTCCCCCTGTCTCGGATCATTCAGGCTCTGTCTCCCCCTGTCTCTGATCATTCAGTCTCTCTCTCCCCCTGTCTCTGATCATTCAGTCTCTGTCTCACCCTGTCTCTGATCATTCAGTCTCTGTCTCCCCCTGTCTCTGATCATTCAGTCTCTCACGCCCCCCGTCTCTGATCATTCAGTCTCTGTCTCCCACTGTCTCTGATCATTCAGTCTCTGTCTCCCCCTGTCTCTGATCATTCTGTCTCTCTCTCCCCCTGTCACTGATCATTCAGCCTCTGTCTCCCCCTGTCTCTGATCATTCAGTCCCTGTCTCCCCCTGTCTCTGATCATTCAGTCACTGTCTCCCCCTGTCTCTGATAATTCAGTCTCTGTCTCCCCCTGTCTCTGATCATTCAGTCTCTGTCTCCCCCTCTCTCTGATCATTCAGTCACTGTCTCCCCCTGTCTCTGACCATTCAGGCTCTGTCTCCCCCTGTCTCTGATCATTCAGCCTCTGTCTCCCCCTGTCTCTGATCATTCAGTCTCTGTCTCCCCCTGTCTCTGATCATTCAGTCACTGTCTCCCCCTGTCTCTGACCATTCAGGCTCTGTCTCCCCCTGTCTCTGATCATTCAGCCTCTGTCTCCCCCTGTCTCTGATCATTCAGTCTCTGTCTCCCCCTGTCTCTGATCATTCAGTCACTGTCTCCCCCTGTCGCTGATAATTCAGTCTCTGTCTCCCCCTGTCTCTGATCATTCAGTCTCTGTCTCCCCCTGTCTCTGATCATTCAGTCACTGTCTCCCCCTGTCTCTGACCATTCAGGCTCTGTCTCCCCCTGTCTCTGATCATTCAGCCTCTAACTCCCCCTGTCTCTGATCATTCAGTCTCTGTCTCCCCCTGTCTCTGATCATTCAGTCACTGTCTCTCCCTGTCTCTGATCATTCAGTCACTGTATCCCCCTGTCTCTGATCATTCAGTCTCTGTCTCCCCCTGTCTCTGATCATTCAGTCTCTGTCTCCCCCTGTCTCTGATCATTCAGTCTCTCTCGCCCCCTGTCTCTGATCATTCAGTCTCTGTCTCCCCTGTCTCTGAACATTCAGTCTCTGTCTCCCCCTGCCTCGGATCATTCAGGCTCTGTCTCCCCCTGTCTCTGATCATTCAGTCTCTATCTCCCCCTGTCTCAGATCATTCAGTCTCTGTCTCCCCCTGTCTCTGATCATTCAGTCTCTCTCTCCCCCTGTCTCTGATCATTCAGTCTCTGTCTCCCCCTGTCTCTGATCATTCAGTCTCTGTCTCCCCCTGTCTCTGATCATTCAGTCTCTGTCTCCCCCTGTCTATGATCTTACAATCTCTGTCTCCCCCTGTCTCTGATCATTCAGTCACTGTCTCCCCCTGTCTCTGACTATTCAGGCTCTGTCTCCCCCTGTCTCTGATCATTCAGCCTCTGTCTCCCCCTGTCTCTGATCATTCAGTCTCTGTCTCCCCCTGTCTCTGATCATTCTGTCACTGTCTCCCCCTGTCTCTGATCATTCAGTCACTGTATCCCCCTGTCTCTGATCATTCAGCCTCTGTCTCCCCCCGTCTCTGATCATTCAGTCTCTGTCTCCCCCTGTCTCTGATCATTCAGTCTCTGTCTCCCCCTGTCTCTGATCATTCAGTCTCTCTCTCCCCCTGTCTCTGATCATTCAGTCTCTGTCTCCCCTTTCTCTGAACATTCAGTTTCTGTCTCCCCCTGTCTCGGGTCATTCAGGCTCTGTCTCCCCCTGTCTCTGATCATTCAGCCTCTGTCTCCCCCTGTCTCTGATCATTCAGTCTCTGTCTCCCCCTGTCTCTAATCATTCAGTCTCTCTCTCCCCCTGTCTCTGATCATTCAGTCTCTGTCTCCCCCTGTCTCTGATCATTCAGTCTCTGTCTCCCCCTGTCTCTGATCATTCAGTCTCTGTCTCCCCCTGTCTATGATCATTCAGTCTCTGTCTCCCCCTGTCTCTGATCATTCAGTCACTGTCTCCCCCTGTCTGTGATCATTCAGTCTCTGTCTCCCCCTGTCTCTGTTCATTCAGTCTCTGTCTCCCCCTGCCTCTGATCATTCAGTCTCTGTCTCCCCCTGTCTCTGATCATTCAGTCTCTGTCTCCCCCTGTCTCTGATCATTCAGTCTCCGTCTCCCCCTGTCTCTGATCATTCTGTCTCTCTCTCCCCCTGTCTCTGATCATTCAGTCTCTCTCTCCCCCTGTCTCTGATCATTCAGTCTCTGTCTCCCCCGTCTCTGATCATTCAGTCTCTGTCTCCCCTGTCTCTGATCATTCAGTCTCTGTCTCCCCCTGTCTCTGATCATTCAGTCTCTGTCTCCCCTGGTCTCTGATCATTCAGTTTCTATCTCCCCCTGTCTCTGATCATTCAGTGTCTGTCTCCCCCTGTCTCTGATCATTCAGTCTCTGTCTCCCCCTGTCTCTGATCATTCAGTCTCTGTCTCCCCCTGTCTCTGATCATTTAGTCACTGTCTCCCCCTGTCTCTGACCATTCAGGCTCTGTCTCCCCCTGTCTCTGACCATTCAGGCTCTGTCTCCCCCTGTCTCTGATCATTCAGCCTCTGTCTCCCCCTGTCTCTGATCATTCAGTCTCTGTCTCCCCCTGTCTCTGATCATTCAGTCACTGTCTCCCCCTGTCTCTGATAATTCAGTCTCTGTCTCCCCCTGTCTCTGATCATTCAGTCTCTGTCTCCCCCTGTCTCTGATCATTCAGTCACTGTCTTCCCCTGTCTCTGACCTTTCAGGCTCTTTCTCCCCCTGTCTCTGATCATTCAGCCTCTGTCTCCCCCTGTCTCTGATCATTCAGTCTCTGTCTCCCCCTGTCTCTGATCATTCAGTCACTGTCTCTCCCTGTCTCTGATCATTCAGTCACTGTATCCCCCTGTCTCTGATCATTCAGTCTCTGTCTCCCCCTGTCTCTGATCATTCAGTCTCTGTCTCCCCCTGTCTCTGATCATTCAGTCTCTCTCGCCCCCTGTCTCTGATCATTCAGTCTCTGTCTCCCATGTCTCTGAACATTCAGTCTCTGTCTCCCCCTGTCTCGGATCATTCAGGCTCTGTACCCCATGTCTCTGATCATTCAGTCTCTGTCTCCCCCTGTCTCTGATCATTCAGTCTCTGTCTCCCCCTGTCTCTGATCATTCAGTCTCTGTCTCCCCCTGTCTCTGATCATTCAGTCTCTGTCTCCCCCTGTCTCTGATCATTCTGTCTCTCTCACCCCCTGTCTCTGATCATTCAGTCTCTCTCTCCCGCTGTCTCTGATCATTCAGTCTCTGTCTCCCCCTGTCTCTGATCATTCAGTCTCTGTCCCACCTGTCTCTGATCATTCAGTCTCTGTCTCCCCCTGTCTCTGATCATTCAGTCTCTGTCTCCCCCGGTCTCTGATCATTCAGTCTCTCTCTCCCCCTGTCTCTGATCATTCAGTCTCTGTCTCCCCGTGTCTCTGATCATTCAGTCTCTGTCACCCGCTGTCTCTGATCATTCAGTCTCTGTCTCCCCCTGTCTCTGATCATTCAGTCACTGTCTCCCCCTGTCTCTGACCATTCAGGCTCTGTCTCCCCCTGTCTCTGATCATTCAGTCTCTGTCTCCCCCTGTCTCTGATCATTCAGTCTCTGTCTCCCCCTGTCTCTGATCATTCAGTCACTGTCTCCCCCTGTCTCTGATCATTCAGTCTCTGTCTCCCCCTGTCTCTGATCATTCAGTCTCTGTCTCCCCCTGTCTCTGATCATTCAGTCTCTGTCTCCCCCGGTCTCTAATCATTCAGTCTCTCTCTCCCCCTGTCTCTGATCATTCAGTCTCTGTGTCCCCCTGTCTCTGATCATTCAGTCTCTGTCTCCCCCTGTCTCTGATCATTCAGTCTCTGTCTCCCCCTATCTCTTATCATTCAGTCTCTGTCTCCCCCTGTCTCTGATCATTCAGTCTCTGTCTCCCCCTGTCTCTGATCATTCAGTCTCTCTCTCCCCCTGTCTCTGATCATTCAGTCTCTGTCTCCCCCTGTCTCTGATCATTCAGTCTCTTTCTCCCCCTGTCTCTGATCATTCAGTCTCTGTCTCCCCCTGTCTCTGATCATTCAGTCTCTGTCTCCCCCGTCTCTGAACATTCAGTCTCTGTCTCCCCCTCTCTCGGATCATTCAGTCTCTGTCTCCCCCTGCCTCTGATCATTCAGTCTCTGTCTCACCCTGTCTCTGATCATTCAGTCTCTGTCTCCCCCTGTCTCTGTACATTCAGTCTCTGTCTCCCCCTGTCTCTGATCATTCAGTCTCTGTCTCCCCCTGTCTCTGATCATTCAGTCTCTCTCTCCCCCGTCTCTGATCATTCAGTCTCTGGCTCCCCCTGTCTCTGATCATTCAGTCTCTGTCTCCCCCTGTCTCTGATCATTCAGACTCTGTCTCCCCCTGTCTCTGATCATTCAGTCTCTGTCTCCCCCTGTCTCTGATCATTCAGTCTCTGTCTCCCCGTGTCTTTGATCATTCAGTCTCTGTCTCCCCCTGTCTCTGATCATTCAGTCTCTCTCTCCCCCTGTCTCTGATCATTCAGTCACTGTCTCCCCCTGTCTCTGATCATTCAGTCTCTGTCTCCCCCTGTCTCTGATCATTCAGACTCTGTCTCCCCCGCCTCTGATCATTCAGTCTCTGTCTCCCCCTGTCTCTGATCATTCAGTCTCTGTCTCCCCGTGTCTCTGATCATTCAGTCTCTGTCTCCCCCTGTCTCTGATCATTCAGTCTCTCTCTCCCCCTGTCTCTGATCATTCAGTCTCTGTCTCCCCCTGTCTCTGATCATTCAGTCTCTGTCTCCCCCTGTCTCTGATCATTCAGTCTCTGTCTCCCCCTGTCTATGATCTTACAATCTCTGTCTCCCCCTGTCTCTGATCATTCAGTCACTGTCTCCCCCTATCTCTGACCATTCAGGCTCTGTCTCCCCCTGTCTCTGATCATTCAGCCTCTGTCTCCCCCTGTCTCTGATCATTCAGTCTCTGTCTCCCCCTGTCTCTGATCATTCTGTCACTGTCTCCCCCTGTCTCTGATCATTCAGTCACTGTATCCCCCTGTCTCTGATCATTCAGCCTCTGTCTCCCCCCGTCTCTGATCATTCAGTCTCTGTCTCCCCCTGTCTCTGATCATTCAGTCTCTGTCTCCCCCTGTCTCTGATCATTCAGTCTCTCTCTCCCCCTGTCTCTGATCATTCAGTCTCTGTCTCCCCTTTCTCTGAACATTCAGTTTCTGTCTCCCCCTGTCTCGGGTCATTCAGGCTCTGTCTCCCCCTGTCTCTGATCATTCAGCCTCTGTCTCCCCCTGTCTCTGATCATTCAGTCTCTGTCTCCCCCTGTCTCTGATCATTCAGTCTCTCTCTCCCCCTGTCTCTGATCATTCAGTCTCTGTCTCCCCCTGTCTCTGATCATTCAGTCTCTGTCTCCCCCTGTCTCTGATCATTCAGTCTCTGTCTCCCCCTGTCTATGAACATTCAGTCTCTGTCTCCCCCTGTCTCTGATCATTCAGTCACTGTCTCCCCCTGTCTGTGATCATTCAGTCTCTGTCTCCCCCTGTCTCTGTTCATTCAGTCTCTGTCTCCCCCTGCCTCTGATCATTCAGTCTCTGTCTCCCCCTGTCTCTGATCATTCAGTCTCTGTCTCCCCCTGTCTCTGATCATTCAGTCTCCGTCTCCCCCTGTCTCTGATCATTCTGTCTCTCTCTCCCCCTGTCTCTGATCATTCAGTCTCTCTCTCCCCCTGTCTCTGATCATTCAGTCTCTGTCTCCCCCGTCTCTGATCATTCAGTCTCTGTCTCCCCTGTCTCTGATCATTCAGTCTCTGTCTCCCCCTGTCTCTGATCATTCAGTCTCTGTCTCCCCTGGTCTCTGATCATTCAGTTTCTATCTCCCCCTGTCTCTGATCATTCAGTGTCTGTCTCCCCCTGTCTCTGATCATTCAGTCTCTGTCTCCCCCTGTCTCTGATCATTCAGTCTCTGTCTCCCCCTGTCTCTGATCATTCAGTCACTGTCTCCCCCTGTCTCTGACCATTCAGGCTCTGTCTCCCCCTGTCTCTGATCATTCAGTCTCTGTCTCCCCCTGTCTCTGATCATTCAGTCTCTGTCTCCCCCTGTCTCTGATCATTCAGTCTCTGTCTCCCCCTGTCTCTGATCATTCAGTCTCTGTCTCCCCCTGTCTCTGATCATTCAGTCTCTGTCTCCACCGGTCTCAAATCATTCAGTCTCTCTCTCCCCCGTCTCTGATTATTCAGTCTCTGTCTCCCCCTGTCTCTGATCATTCAGTCTCTGTCTCCCCCTGTCTCTGATCATTCAGTCTCTGTCTCCCCCTGTCTCTGATCATTCAGTCTCTGTCTCCCCCTGTCTCTGATCATTCAGTCTCTGTCTCCCCCTGTCTATGATCATTCAGTCTCTGTCTCCCCCTGTCTCTAATCATTCAGTCACTGTCTCCCCCTGTCTCTGATCATTCAGTCTCTGTCTCCCCCTGTCTCTGTTCATTCAGACTCTGTCTCCCCCTGTCTCTGAACTTTCAGTCTCTGCCTCCCCCTGTCTCTGATCATTCAGTCTCTCTCTCCCCCTGTCTCTGATCATTCAGTCTCTGTCTCCCCCTGTCTCTGATCATTCAGTCTCTGTCTCCCCCTGTCCCTGATCATTCAGTCTCTCACTCCCCCTGTCTCTGATCATTCAGTCTCTGTCTCCCGCTGTCTCTGGTCATTCAGTCTATGTCTCCCCCTGTCTCTGATCACTCTGTCTCTCTCTCCCCCTGTCTCTGATCATTCAGCCTGTGTCTCCCCCTGTCTCTGATCATTCTGTCTCTGTCTCCCCCTGTCTCTGATCATTCAGTCACTGTCTCCCCCTGTCTCTGATAATTCAGTCTCTGTCTCCCCCTGTCTCTGATCATTCAGTCTCTGTCTCCCCCTGTCTCTGATCATTCAGTCACTGTCTCCCACTGTCTCTGACCATTCAGGCTCTGTCTCCCCCTGTCTCGGATCATTCAGTCATTGTATCCCCCTGTCTCTGATCATTCAGCCTCTGTCTCCCCCCGTCTCTGATCATTCAGTCTCTGTCTCCCCCTGTCTCGGATCATTCAGGCTCTGTCTCCCCCTGTCTCTGATCATTCAGTCTCTCTCTCCCCCTGTCTCTGATCATTCAGTCTCTGTCTCCCCCTGTCTCTGATCATTCAGTCTCTGTCTCCCCCTGTCTCTGATCATTCAGTCTCTCACGCCCCCCGTCTCTGATCATTCAGTCTCTGTCTCCCGCTGTCTCTGATCATTCAGTCTCTGTCTCCCCCTGTCTCTGATCATTCTGTCTCTCTCTCCCCCTGTCACTGATCATTCAGCCTCTGTCTCCCCCTGTCTCTGATCATTCAGTCCCTGTCTCCCCCTGTCTCTGATCATTCAGTCACTGTCTCCCCCTGTCTCTGATAATTCAGTCTCTGTCTCCCCCTGTCTCTGATCATTCAGTCTCTGTCTCCCCCTCTCTCTGATCATTCAGTCACTGTCTCCCCCTGTCTCTGACCATTCAGGCTCTGTCTCCCCCTGTCTCTGATCATTCAGCCTCTGTCTCCCCCTGTCTCTGATCATTCAGTCTCTGTCTCCCCCTGTCTCTGATCATTCAGTCACTGTCTCCCCCTGTCTCTGACCATTCAGGCTCTGTCTCCCCCTGTCTCTGATCATTCAGCCTCTGTCTCCCCCTGTCTCTGATCATTCAGTCTCTGTCTCCCCCTGTCTCTGATCATTCAGTCACTGTCTCCCCCTGTCGCTGATAATTCAGTCTCTGTCTCCCCCTGTCTCTGATCATTCAGTCTTTGTCTCCCCCTGTCTCTGATCATTCAGTCACTGTCTCCCCCTGTCTCTGACCATTCAGGCTCTGTCTCCCCCTGTCTCTGATCATTCAGCCTCTAACTCCCCCTGTCTCTGATCATTCAGTCTCTGTCTCCCCCTGTCTCTGATCATTCAGTCACTGTCTCTCCCTGTCTCTGATCATTCAGTCACTGTATCCCCCTGTCTCTGATCATTCAGTCTCTGTCTCCCCCTGTCTCTGATCATTCAGTCTCTGTCTCCCCCTGTCTCTGATCATTCAGTCTCTCTCGCCCCCTGTCTCTGATCATTCAGTCTCTGTCTCCCCTGTCTCTGAACATTCAGTCTCTGTCTCCCCCTGCCTCGGATCATTCAGGCTCTGTCTCCCCCTGTCTCTGATCATTCAGTCTCTATCTCCCCCTGTCTCAGATCATTCAGTCTCTGTCTCCCCCTGTCTCTGATCATTCAGTCTCTCTCTCCCCCTGTCTCTGATCATTCAGTCTCTGTCTCCCCCTGTCTCTGATCATTCAGTCTCTGTCTCCCCCTGTCTCTGATCATTCAGTCTCTGTCTCCCCCTGTCTATGATCTTACAATCTCTGTCTCCCCCTGTCTCTGATCATTCAGTCACTGTCTCCCCCTGTCTCTGACTATTCAGGCTCTGTCTCCCCCTGTCTCTGATCATTCAGCCTCTGTCTCCCCCTGTCTCTGATCATTCAGTCTCTGTCTCCCCCTGTCTCTGATCATTCTGTCACTGTCTCCCCCTGTCTCTGATCATTCAGTCACTGTATCCCCCTGTCTCTGATCATTCAGCCTCTGTCTCCCCCCGTCTCTGATCATTCAGTCTCTGTCTCCCCCTGTCTCTGATCATTCAGTCTCTGTCTCCCCCTGTCTCTGATCATTCAGTCTCTCTCTCCCCCTGTCTCTGATCATTCAGTCTCTGTCTCCCCTTTCTCTGAACATTCAGTTTCTGTCTCCCCCTGTCTCGGGTCATTCAGGCTCTGTCTCCCCCTGTCTCTGATCATTCAGCCTCTGTCTCCCCCTGTCTCTGATCATTCAGTCTCTGTCTCCCCCTGTCTCTAATCATTCAGTCTCTCTCTCCCCCTGTCTCTGATCATTCAGTCTCTGTCTCCCCCTGTCTCTGATCATTCAGTCTCTGTCTCCCCCTGTCTCTGATCATTCAGTCTCTGTCTCCCCCTGTCTATGATCATTCAGTCTCTGTCTCCCCCTGTCTCTGATCATTCAGTCACTGTCTCCCCCTGTCTGTGATCATTCAGTCTCTGTCTCCCCCTGTCTCTGTTCATTCAGTCTCTGTCTCCCCCTGCCTCTGATCATTCAGTCTCTGTCTCCCCCTGTCTCTGATCATTCAGTCTCTGTCTCCCCCTGTCTCTGATCATTCAGTCTCCGTCTCCCCCTGTCTCTGATCATTCTGTCTCTCTCTCCCCCTGTCTCTGATCATTCAGTCTCTCTCTCCCCCTGTCTCTGATCATTCAGTCTCTGTCTCCCCCGTCTCTGATCATTCAGTCTCTGTCTCCCCTGTCTCTGATCATTCAGTCTCTGTCTCCCCCTGTCTCTGATCATTCAGTCTCTGTCTCCCCTGGTCTCTGATCATTCAGTTTCTATCTCCCCCTGTCTCTGATCATTCAGTGTCTGTCTCCCCCTGTCTCTGATCATTCAGTCTCTGTCTCCCCCTGTCTCTGATCATTCAGTCTCTGTCTCCCCCTGTCTCTGATCATTTAGTCACTGTCTCCCCCTGTCTCTGACCATTCAGGCTCTGTCTCCCCCTGTCTCTGACCATTCAGGCTCTGTCTCCCCCTGTCTCTGATCATTCAGCCTCTGTCTCCCCCTGTCTCTGATCATTCAGTCTCTGTCTCCCCCTGTCTCTGATCATTCAGTCACTGTCTCCCCCTGTCTCTGATAATTCAGTCTCTGTCTCCCCCTGTCTCTGATCATTCAGTCTCTGTCTCCCCCTGTCTCTGATCATTCAGTCACTGTCTTCCCCTGTCTCTGACCTTTCAGGCTCTTTCTCCCCCTGTCTCTGATCATTCAGCCTCTGTCTCCCCCTGTCTCTGATCATTCAGTCTCTGTCTCCCCCTGTCTCTGATCATTCAGTCACTGTCTCTCCCTGTCTCTGATCATTCAGTCACTGTATCCCCCTGTCTCTGATCATTCAGTCTCTGTCTCCCCCTGTCTCTGATCATTCAGTCTCTGTCTCCCCCTGTCTCTGATCATTCAGTCTCTCTCGCCCCCTGTCTCTGATCATTCAGTCTCTGTCTCCCATGTCTCTGAACATTCAGTCTCTGTCTCCCCCTGTCTCGGATCATTCAGGCTCTGTACCCCATGTCTCTGATCATTCAGTCTCTGTCTCCCCCTGTCTCTGATCATTCAGTCTCTGTCTCCCCCTGTCTCTGATCATTCAGTCTCTGTCTCCCCCTGTCTCTGATCATTCAGTCTCTGTCTCCCCCTGTCTCTGATCATTCTGTCTCTCTCACCCCCTGTCTCTGATCATTCAGTCTCTCTCTCCCGCTGTCTCTGATCATTCAGTCTCTGTCTCCCCCTGTCTCTGATCATTCAATCTCTGTCCCACCTGTCTCTGATCATTCAGTCTCTGTCTCCCCCTGTCTCTGATCATTCAGTCTCTGTCTCCCCCGGTCTCTGATCATTCAGTCTCTCTCTCCCCCTGTCTCTGATCATTCAGTCTCTGTCTCCCCGTGTCTCTGATCATTCAGTCTCTGTCACCCCCTGTCTCTGATCATTCAGTCTCTGTCTCCCCCTGTCTCTGATCATTCAGTCACTGTCTCCCCCTGTCTCTGACCATTCAGGCTCTGTCTCCCCCTGTCTCTGATCATTCAGTCTCTGTCTCCCCCTGTCTCTGTTCATTCAGTCTCTGTCTCCCCCTGCCTCTGATCATTCAGTCTCTGTCTCCCCCTGTCTCTGATCATTCAGTCTCTGTCTCCCCCTGTCTCTGATCATTCAGTCTCCGTCTCCCCCTGTCTCTGATCATTCTGTCTCTCTCTCCCCCTGTCTCTGATCATTCAGTCTCTCTCTCCCCCTGTCTCTGATCATTCAGTCTCTGTCTCCCCCGTCTCTGATCATTCAGTCTCTGTCTCCCCTGTCTCTGATCATTCAGTCTCTGTCTCCCCCTGTCTCTGATCATTCAGTCTCTGTCTCCCCTGGTCTCTGATCATTCAGTTTCTATCTCCCCCTGTCTCTGATCATTCAGTGTCTGTCTCCCCCTGTCTCTGATCATTCAGTCTCTGTCTCCCCCTGTCTCTGATCATTCAGTCTCTGTCTCCCCCTGTCTCTGATCATTTAGTCACTGTCTCCCCCTGTCTCTGACCATTCAGGCTCTGTCTCCCCCTGTCTCTGACCATTCAGGCTCTGTCTCCCCCTGTCTCTGATCATTCAGCCTCTGTCTCCCCCTGTCTCTGATCATTCAGTCTCTGTCTCCCCCTGTCTCTGATCATTCAGTCACTGTCTCCCCCTGTCTCTGATAATTCAGTCTCTGTCTCCCCCTGTCTCTGATCATTCAGTCTCTGTCTCCCCCTGTCTCTGATCATTCAGTCACTGTCTTCCCCTGTCTCTGACCTTTCAGGCTCTTTCTCCCCCTGTCTCTGATCATTCAGCCTCTGTCTCCCCCTGTCTCTGATCATTCAGTCTCTGTCTCCCCCTGTCTCTGATCATTCAGTCACTGTCTCTCCCTGTCTCTGATCATTCAGTCACTGTATCCCCCTGTCTCTGATCATTCAGTCTCTGTCTCCCCCTGTCTCTGATCATTCAGTCTCTGTCTCCCCCTGTCTCTGATCATTTAGTCTCTCTCGCCCCCTGTCTCTGATCATTCAGTCTCTGTCTCCCATGTCTCTGAACATTCAGTCTCTGTCTCCCCCTGTCTCGGATCATTCAGGCTCTGTACCCCATGTCTCTGATCATTCAGTCTCTGTCTCCCCCTGTCTCTGATCATTCAGTCTCTGTCTCCCCCTGTCTCTGATCATTCAGTCTCTGTCTCCCCCTGTCTCTGATCATTCAGTCTCTGTCTCCCCCTGTCTCTGATCATTCTGTCTCTCTCACCCCCTGTCTCTGATCATTCAGTCTCTCTCTCCCGCTGTCTCTGATCATTCAGTCTCTGTCTCCCCCTGTCTCTGATCATTCAGTCTCTGTCCCACCTGTCTCTGATCATTCAGTCTCTGTCTCCCCCTGTCTCTGATCATTCAGTCTCTGTCTCCCCCGGTCTCTGATCATTCAGTCTCTCTCTCCCCCTGTCTCTGATCATTCAGTCTCTGTCTCCCCGTGTCTCTGATCATTCAGTCTCTGTCACCCCCTGTGTCTGATCATTCAGTCTCTGTCTCCCCCTGTCTCTGATCATTCAGTCACTGTCTCCCCCTGTCTCTGACCATTCAGGCTCTGTCTCCCCCTGTCTCTGATCATTCAGTCTCTGTCTCCCCCTGTCTCTGATCATTCAGTCTCTGTCTCCCCCTGTCTCTGATCATTCAGTCACTGTCTCCCCCTGTCTCTGATCATTCAGTCTCTGTCTCCCCCTGTCTCTGATCATTCAGTCTCTGTCTCCCCCTGTCTCTGATCATTCAGTCTCTGTCTCCCCCGGTCTCTAATCATTCAGTCTCTCTCTCCCCCTGTCTCTGATCATTCAGTCTCTGTGTCCCCCTGTCTCTGATCATTCAGTCTCTGTCTCCCCCTGTCTCTGATCATTCAGTCTCTGTCTCCCCCTATCTCTTATCATTCAGTCTCTGTCTCCCCCTGTCTCTGATCATTCAGTCTCTGTCTCCCCCTGTCTCTGATCATTCAGTCTCTCTCTCCCCCTGTCTCTGATCATTCAGTCTCTGTCTCCCCCTGTCTCTGATCATTCAGTCTCTTTCTCCCCCTGTCTCTGATCATTCAGTCTCTGTCTCCCCCTGTCTCTGATCATTCAGTCTCTGTCTCCCCCGTCTCTGAACATTCAGTCTCTGTCTCCCCCTCTCTCGGATCATTCAGTCTCTGTCTCCCCCTGCCTCTGATCATTCAGTCTCTGTCTCACCCTGTCTCTGATCATTCAGTCTCTGTCTCCCCCTGTCTCTGTACATTCAGTCTCTGTCTCCCCCTGTCTCTGATCATTCAGTCTCTGTCTCCCCCTGTCTCTGATCATTCAGTCTCTCTCTCCCCCGTCTCTGATCATTCAGTCTCTGGCTCCCCCTGTCTCTGATCATTCAGTCTCTGTCTCCCCCTGTCTCTGATCATTCAGACTCTGTCTCCCCCTGTCTCTGATCATTCAGTCTCTGTCTCCCCCTGTCTCTGATCATTCAGTCTCTGTCTCCCCGTGTCTTTGATCATTCAGTCTCTGTCTCCCCCTGTCTCTGATCATTCAGTCTCTGTCTCCCCTGTCTCTGAACATTCAGTCTCTGTCTCCCCCTGTCTCGGATCTTTCAGGCTCTGTCTCCCCCTGTCTCTGATCATTCAGTCTCTGTCTCCCCCTGTCTCTGATCATTCAGTCTCTGTCTCCCCCTGTCTCTGATCATTCAGTCTCTCTCTCCCCCTGTCTCTGATCATTCAGTCTCTGTCTCCCCCTGTCTCTGATCATTCAGTCTCTGTCTCCCGCTGTCTCTGATCATTCAGTCTCTGTCTCCCCCTGTCTATGATCATTCACTCTCTGTCTCCCCCTGTCTCTGATCATTCAGTCACTGTCTCCCCCTGTCTGTGATCATTCAGTCTCTGTCTCCCCCTGTCTCTGATCATTCAGTCTCTGTCTCCCCCTGTCTCTGATCATTCAGTCTCTGTCTCCCCCTGTCTCTGATCATTCAGTCTCTGTCTCCCCCTGTCTCTGATCATTCAGTCTCTCTCTCCCCCTGTCTCTGATCATTCAGTCTCTGTCTCCCCCTGTCTCTGATCATTCAGTCTCTTTCTCCCCTGTCTCTGATCATTCAGTCTCTCTCTCCCCCTGTCTCTGATCATTCAGTCTCTGTCTCCCCCGGTCTCTGATCATTCAGTCTCTCTCTCCCCCTGTCTCTGATCATTCAGTCTCTGTCTCCCCGTGTCTCTGATCATTCAGACTCTGTCACCCCCTGTCTCTGATCATTCAGTCTCTGTCTCCCCCTGTCTCTGATCATTCAGTC
Source organism: Somniosus microcephalus (assembly GCF_052327205.1). Taxonomy (NCBI): domain Eukaryota; kingdom Metazoa; phylum Chordata; class Chondrichthyes; order Squaliformes; family Somniosidae; genus Somniosus; species Somniosus microcephalus. Next base: position 153,097,600 of record NW_028225179.1, read on the forward strand.
ACTGTCTCCAACTGTCTCTGACCATTCAGGCTCTGTCTCCCCCTGTCTCTGATCATTCAGTCTCTGTCTCCCCCTGTCTCTGATCATACAGTCACTGTCTCCCCCTGTCTCTGATCATTCAGTCTCTGTCTCCCCCTGTCTCTGATCATTCAGTCTCTGTCTCCCCCTGTCTCTGATCATTCAGTCTCTGTCTCCCCCGGACTCTAATCATTCAGTCTCTCTCTCCCCCTGTCTCTGATCATTCAGTCTCTGTCTCCCCCTGTCTCTGATCATTCAGTCTCTGTCTCCCCCTGTCTCTGATCATTCAGTCTCTGTCTCCCCCTGTCTCTGATCATTCAGTCACAGTCTCCGCCTGCCTCTGATCATTCAGCCTCTGTCTCCCCCTGTCTCTGATCATTCAGTCACTGTCTCCCCCTGTCTCTGATCATTCAGTCTCTGTCTCCCCCTGTCTCTGATCATTCAGTCACTGTCTCCCCCTGTCTCTGATCATTCAGTCTCTGTCTCCCCCTGTCTCTGATCATTCAGTCTCTGTCTCCCCCTGTCTCTGATCATTCAGTCACTGTCTACCCCTGTCTCTGATCATTCAGTCTCTGTCTCCCCCTGTCTCTGATCATTCAGCCTCTGTCTCCCCCTGTCTCTGATCATTCAGTCTCTGTCTCCCCCGGTCTCTAGTCATTCAGTCTCTGTCTCCCCCTGTCTCTGATCATTCAGTCTCTGTCTCCCCCTGTCTCTGATCATTCAGTCTCTGTCTCCACCGGTCTCAAATCATTCAGTCTCTCTCTCCCCCGTCTCTGATTATTCAGTCTCTGTCTCCCCTTGTCTCTGATCATTCAGTCTCTGTCTCCCCCTGTCTCTGATCATTCAGTCTCTGTCTCCCCCTGTCTCTGATCATTCAGTCTCTGTCTCCCCCTGTCTCTGATCATTCAGTCTCTGTCTCCCCCTGTCTATGATCATTCAGTCTCTGTCTCCCCCAGTCTCTAATCATTCAGTCACTGTCTCCCCCTGTCTCTGATCATTCAGTCTCTGTCTCCCCCTGTCTCTGTTCATTCAGACTCTGTCTCCCCCTGTCTCTGAACTTTCAGTCTCTGCCTCCCCCTGTCTGTGATCATTCAGTCTCTCTCTCCCCCTGTCTCTGATCATTCAGTCTCTGTCTCCCCCTGTCTCTGATCATTCAGTCTCTGTCTCCCCCTGTCTCTGATCATTCAGTCTCTCACTCCCCCTGTCTCTGATCATTCAGTCTCTGTCTCCCGCTGTCTCTGGTCATTCAGTCTCTGTCTCCCCCTGTCTCTGATCATTCTGTCTCTCTCTCCCCCTGTCTCTTATCATTCAGCCTCTGTCTCCCCCTGTCTCTGATCTTTCAGTCTCTGTCTCCCCCTGTCTCTGATCATTCAGTCACTGTCTCCCCCTGTCTCTGATAATTCAGTCTCTGTCTCCCCCTGTCTCTGATCATTCAGTCTCTGTCTCCCCCTGTCTCTGATCATTCAGTCACTGTCTCCCCCTGTCTCTGACCATTCAGGCTCTGTCTCCCCCTGTCTCTGATCATTCAGCCTCTGTCTCCCCCTGTCTCTGATCATTCAGTCTCTGTCTCCCCCTGTCTATGATCATTCAGTCACAGTCTCCCCCTGTCTCGGATCATTCAGTCACTGTATCCCCCTGTCTCTGATCATTCAGCCTCTGTCTCCCCCCGTCTCTGATCATTCAGTCTCTGTCTCCCCTGTCTCTGAACATTCAGTCTCTGTCTCCCCCTGTCTCGGATCATTCAGGCTCTGTCTCCCCCTGTCTCTGATCATTCAGTCTCTCTCTCCCCCTGTCTCTGATCATTCAGTCTCTGTCTCACCCTGTCTCTGATCATTCAGTCTCTGTCTCCCCCTGTCTCTGATCATTCAGTCTCTCACGCCCCCCGTCTCTGATCATTCAGTCTCTGTCTCCCGCTGTCTCTGATCATTCAGTCTCTGTCTCCCCCTGTCTCTGATCATTCTGTCTCTCTCTCCCCCTGTCTCTGATCATTCAGCCTCTGTCTCCCCCTGTCTCTGATCATTCAGTCCCTGTCTCCCCCTGTCTCTGATCATTCAGTCACTGTCTCCCCCTGTCTCTGATAATTCAGTCTCTGTCTCCCCCTGTCTCTGATCATTCAGTCTCTGTCTCCCCCTCTCTCTGATCATTCAGTCACTGTCTCCCCCTGTCTCTGACCATTCAGGCTCTGTCTACCCCTGTCTCTGATCATTCAGCCTCTGTCTCCCCCTGTCTCTGATCATTCAGTCTCTGTCTCCCCCTGTCTCTGATCATTCAGTCACTGTCTCCCCCTGTCTCTGATCATTCAGTCACTGTATCCCCCTGTCTCTGATCATTCAGCCTCTGTCTCCCCCCATCTCTGATCATTCAGTCTCTGTCTCCCCCTGTCTCTGATCATTCATTCTCTGTCTCCCCCTGTCTCTGATCATTCAGTCTCTCTCTCCCCCTGTCTCTGATCGTTCAGTCTCTGTCTCCCCTGTCTCTGAACATTCAGTCTCTGTCTCCCCCTGTCTCGGATCTTTCAGGCTCTGTCTCCCCCTGTTTCTGATCATTCAGTCTCTGTCTCCCCCTGTCTCTGATCATTCATTCTCTGTCTCCCCCTGTCTCTGATCATTCAGTCTCTGTCTCCCCCGGTCTCTACTCATTCTGTCTCTCTCTCCCCCTGTCTCTGATCATTCAGTCTCTCTCTCCCCCTGTCTCTGATCATTCAGTCTCTGTCTCCCCCGTCTCTGATCATTCAGTCTCTGTCTCCCCTGTCTCTGATCATTCAGTCTCTGTCTCCCCCTGTCTCTGATCATTCAGTCTCTGTCTCCCCTGGTCTCTGATCATTCAGTTTCTATCTCCCCCTGTCTCTGATCATTCAGTGTCTGTCTCCCCCTGTCTCTGATCATTCAGTCTCTGTCTCCCCCTGTCTCTGATCATTCAGTCTCTGTCTCCCCCTGTCTCTGATCATTCAGTCACTGTCTCCCCCTGTCTCTGACCATTCAGGCTCTGTCTCCCCCTGTCTCTGATCATTCAGTCTCTGTCTCCCCCTGTCTCTGATCATTCAGTCTCTGTCTCCCCCTGTCTCTGATCATTCAGTCTCTGTCTCCCCCTGTCTCTGATCATTCAGTCTCTGTCTCCCCCTGTCTCTGATCATTCAGTCTCTGTCTCCACCGGTCTCAAATCATTCAGTCTCTCTCTCCCCCGTCTCTGATTATTCAGTCTCTGTCTCCCCCTGTCTCTGATCATTCAGTCTCTGTCTCCCCCTGTCTCTGATCATTCAGTCTCTGTCTCCCCCTGTCTCTGATCATTCAGTCTCTGTCTCCCCCTGTCTCTGATCATTCAGTCTCTGTCTCCCCCTGTCTATGATCATTCAGTCTCTGTCTCCCCCTGTCTCTAATCATTCAGTCACTGTCTCCCCCTGTCTCTGATCATTCAGTCTCTGTCTCCCCCTGTCTCTGTTCATTCAGACTCTGTCTCCCCCTGTCTCTGAACTTTCAGTCTCTGCCTCCCCCTGTCTCTGATCATTCAGTCTCTCTCTCCCCCTGTCTCTGATCATTCAGTCTCTGTCTCCCCCTGTCTCTGATCATTCAGTCTCTGTCTCCCCCTGTCTCTGATCATTCAGTCTCTCACTCCCCCTGTCTCTGATCATTCAGTCTCTGTCTCCCGCTGTCTCTGGTCATTCTGTCTCTCTCTCCCCCTGTCACTGATCATTCAGCCTCTGTCTCCCCCTGTCTCTGATCATTCAGTCCCTGTCTCCCCCTGTCTCTGATCATTCAGTCACTCTCTCCCCCTGTCTCTGATAATTCAGTCTCTGTCTCCCCCTGTCTCTGATCATTCAGTCTCTGTCTCCCCCTCTGTCTGATCATTCAGTCACTGTCTCCCCCTGTCTCTGACCATTCAGGCTCTGTCTCCCCCTGTCTCTGATCATTCAGCCTCTGTCTCCCCCTGTCTCTGATCATTCAGTCTCTGTATCCCCCTGTCTCTGATCATTCAGTCACTGTCTCCCCCTGTCTCTGATCATTCAGTCACTGTATCCCCCTGTCTCTGATCATTCAGCCTCTGTCTCCCCCCGTCTCTGATCATTCAGTCTCTGTCTCCCCCTGTCTCTGATCATTCAGTGTCTCTCTCCCCCTGTCTCTGATCATTCAGTCTCTGTCTCCCCTGTCTCTGAACATTCAGTCTCTGTCTCCCCCTGTCTCGGATCTTTCAGGCTCTGTCTCCCCCTGTCTCTGATCATTCAGTCTCTGTCTCCCCCTGTCTCTGATCATTCAGTCTCTGTCTCCCCCTGTCTCTGATCATTCAGTCTCTCTCTCCCCCTGTCTCTGATCATTCAGTCTCTGTCTCCCCCTGTCTCTGATCATTCAGTCTCTGTCTCCCGCTGTCTCTGATCATTCAGTCTCTGTCTCCCCCTGTCTATGATCATTCACTCTCTGTCTCCCCCTGTCTCTGATCATTCAGTCACTGTCTCCAACTGTCTGTGATCATTCAGTCTCTGTCTCCCCCTGTCTCTGATCATTCAGTCTCTGTCTCCCCCTGTCTCTGATCATTCAGTCTCTGTCTCCCCCTGTCTCTGATCATTCAGTCTCTGTCTCCCCCTGTCTCTGATCATTCAGTCTCTCTCTCCCCCTGTCTCTGATCATTCAGTCTCTGTCTCCCCCTGTCTCTGATCATTCAGTCTCTTTCTCCCCTGTCTCTGATCATTCAGTCTCTCTCTCCCCCTGTCTCTGATCATTCAGTCTCTGTCTCCCCGTGTCTCTGATCATTCAGACTCTGTCACCCCCTGTCTCTGATCATTCAGTCTCTGTCTCCCCCTGTCTCTGATCATTCAGTCACTGTCTCCAACTGTCTCTGACCATTCAGGCTCTGTCTCCCCCTGTCTCTGATCATTCAGTCTCTGTCTCCCCCTGTCTCTGATCATTCAGTCTCTGTCTCCCCCTGTCTCTGATCATACAGTCACTGTCTCCCCCTGTCTCTGATCATTCAGTCTCTGTCTCCCCCTGTCTCTGATCATTCAGTCTCTGTCTCCCCCTGTCTCTGATCATTCAGTCTCTGTCTCCCCCGGGCTCTAATCATTCAGTCTCTCTCTCCCCCTGTCTCTGATCATTCAGTCTCTGTCTCCCCCTGTCTCTGATCATTCAGTCTCTGTCTCCCCCTGTCTCTGATCATTCAGTCTCTGTCTCCCCCTGTCTCTGATCATTCAGTCACTGTCTCCGCCTGCCTCTGATCATTCAGCCTCTGTCTCCCCCTGTCTCTGATCATTCAGTCACTGTCTCCCCCTGTCTCTGATCATTCAGTCTCTGTCTCCCCCTGTCTCTGATCATTCAGTCACTGTCTCCCCCTGTCTCTGATCATTCAGTCTCTGTCTCCCCCTGTCTCTGATCATTCAGTCTCTGTCTCCCCCTGTCTCTGATCATTCAGTCACTGTCTCCCCCTGTCTCTGATCATTCAGTCTCTGTCTCCCCCTGTCTCTGATCATTCAGCCTCTGTCTCCCCCTGTCTCTGATCATTCAGTCTCTGTCTCCCCCGGTCTCTAGTCATTCAGTCTCTGTCTCCCCCTGTCTCTGATCATTCAGTCTCTGTCTCCCCCTGTCTCTGATCATTCAGTCTCTGTCTCCACCGGTCTCAAATCATTCAGTCTCTCTCTCCCCTGTCTCTGATTATTCAGTCTCTGTCTCCCCTTGTCTCTGATCATTCAGTCTCTGTCTCCCCCTGTCTCTGATCATTCAGTCTCTGTCTCCCCCTGTCTCTGATCATTCAGTCTCTGTCTCCCCCTGTCTCTGATCATTCAGTCTCTGTCTCCCCCTGTCTATGATCATTCAGTCTCTGTCTCCCCCTGTCTCTAATCATTCAGTCACTGTCTCCCCCTGTCTCTGATCATTCAGTCTCTGTCTCCCCCTGTCTCTGTTCATTCAGACTCTGTCTCCCCCTGTCTCTGAACTTTCAGTCTCTGCCTCCCCCTGTCTGTGATCATTCAGTCTCTCTCTCCCCCTGTCTCTGATCATTCAGTCTCTGTCTCCCCCTGTCTCTGATCATTCAGTCTCTGTCTCCCCCTGTCTCTGATCATTCAGTCTCTCACTCCCCCTGTCTCTGATCATTCAGTCTCTGTCTCCCGCTGTCTCTGGTCATTCAGTCTCTGTCTCCCCCTGTCTCTGATCATTCTGTCTCTCTCTCCCCCTGTCTCTTATCATTCAGCCTCTGTCTCCCCCTGTCTCTGATCTTTCAGTCTCTGTCTCCCCCTGTCTCTGATCATTCAGTCACTGTCTCCCCCTTGTCTCTGATAATTCAGTCTCTGTCTCCCCCTGTCTCTGATCATTCAGTCTCTGTCTCCCCCTGTCTCTGATCATTCAGTCACTGTCTCCCCCTGTCTCTGACCATTCAGGCTCTGTCTCCCCCTGTCTCGGATCATTCAGCCTCTGTCTCCCCCTGTCTCTGAACATTCAGTCTCTTTCTCCCCCTGTCTATGATCATTCAGTCACAGTCTCCCCCTGTCTCGGATCATTCAGTCACTGTATCCCCCTGTCTCTGATCATTCAGCCTCTGTCTCCCCCCGTCTCTGATCATTCAGTCTCTGTCTCCCCTGTCTCTGAACATTCAGTCTCTGTCTCCCCCTGTCTCGGATCATTCAGGCTCTGTCTCCCCCTGTCTCTGATCATTCAGTCTCTCTCTCCCCCTGTCTCTGATCATTCAGTCTCTGTCTCACCCTGTCTCTGATCATTCAGTCTCTGTCTCCCCCTGTCTCTGATCATTCAGTCTCTCACGCCCCCCGTCTCTGATCATTCAGTCTCTGTCTCCCGCTGTCTCTGATCATTCAGTCTCTGTCTCCCCCTGTCTCTGATCATTCTGTCTCTCTCTCCCCCTGTCTCTGATCATTCAGCCTCTGTCTCCCCCTGTCTCTGATCATTCAGTCCCTGTCTCCCCCTGTCTCTGATCATTCAGTCACTGTCTCCCCCTGTCTCTGATAATTCAGTCTCTGTCTCCCCCTGTCTCTGATCATTCAGTCTCTGTCTCCCCCTCTCTCTGATCATTCAGTCACTGTCTCCCCCTGTCTCTGACCATTCAGGCTCTGTCTACCTCTGTCTCTGATCATTCAGCCTCTGTCTCCCCCTGTCTCTGATCATTCAGTCTCTGTCTCCCCCTGTCTCTGATCATTCAGTCACTGTCTCCCCCTGTCTCTGATCATTCAGTCACTGTATCCCCCTGTCTCTGATCATTCAGCCTCTGTCTCCCCCCATCTCTGATCATTCAGTCTCTGTCTCCCCCTGTCTCTGATCATTCATTTTCTGTCTCCCCCTGTCTCTGATCATTCAGTCTCTCTCTCCCCCTGTCTCTGATCATTCAGTCTCTGTCTCCCCTGTCTCTGAACATTCAGTCTCTGTCTCCCCCTGTCTCGGATCTTTCAGGCTCTGTCTCCCCCTGTTTCTGATCATTCAGTCTCTGTCTCCCCCTGTCTCTGATCATTCAGTCTCTGTCTCCCCCTGTCTCTGATCATTCAGTCTCTCTCTCCCCCTGTCTCTGATCATTCAGTCTCTGTCTCCCCCTGTCTCTGATCATTCAGTCTCTGTCTCCCGCTGTCTCTGATCATTCAGTCTCTGTCTCCCCCTGTCTTTGATCATTCAGTCTCTGTCTCCCCCTGTCTCTGATCATTCAGTCACTGTCTCCCCCTGTCTGTGATCATTCAGTCTCTGTCTCCCCCGTCTCTGATCATTCAGTCTCTGTCTCCCCCTGTCTCTGATCATTCAGTCTCTGTCTCCCCCTGTCTCTGATCATTCAGTCTCTGTCTCCCCCTGTCTCTGATCATTCAGTCTCTCTCTCCCCCTGTCTCTGATCATTCAGTCTCTGTCTCCCCCTGTCTCTGATCATTCAGTCTCTGTCTCCCCTGTCTCTGATCATTCAGTCTCTGTCTCCCCCTGTCTCTGATCATTCAGTCTCTCACTCCCCCTGTCTCTGATCATTCAGTCTCTGTCTCCCGCTGTCTCTGGTCATTCTGTCTCTCTCTCCCCCTGTCACTGATCATTCAGCCTCTGTCTCCCCCTGTCTCTGATCATTCAGTCCCTGTCTCCCCCTGTCTCTGATCATTCAGTCACTGTCTCCCCCTGTCTCTGATAATTCAGTCTCTGTCTCCCCCTGTCTCTGATCATTCAGTCTCTGTCTCCCCCTCTCTCTGATCATTCAGTCACTGTCTCCCCCTGTCTCTGACCATTCAGGCTCTGTCTCCCCCTGTCTCTGATCATTCAGCCTCTGTCTCCCCCTGTCTCTGATCATTCAGTCTCTGTCTCCCCCTGTCTCTGATCATTCAGTCACTGTCTCCCCCTGTCTCTGATCATTCAGTCACTGTATCCCCCTGTCTCTGATCATTCAGCCTCTGTCTCCCCCCGTCTCTGATCATTCAGTCTCTGTCTCCCCCTGTCTCTGATCATTCAGTCTCTCTCTCCCCCTGTCTCTGATCATTCAGTCTCTGTCTCCCCTGTGTCTGAACATTCAGTCTCTGTCTCCCCCTGTCTCGGATCTTTCAGGCTCTGTCTCCCCCTGTCTCTGATCATTCAGTCTCTGTCTCCCCCTGTCTCTGATCATTCAGTCTCTGTCTCCCCCTGTCTCTGATCATTCAGTCTCTCTCTCCCCCTGTCTCTGATCATTCAGTCTCTGTCTCCCCCTGTCTATGATCATTCACTCTCTGTCTCCCCCTGTCTCTGATCATTCAGTCACTGTCTCCCCCTGTCTGTGATCATTCAGTCTCTGTCTCCCCCTGTCTCTGATCATTCAGTCTCTGTCTCCCCCTGTCTCTGATCATTCAGTCTCTGTCTCCCCCTGTCTCTGATCATTCAGTCTCTGTCTCCCCCTGTCTCTGATCATTCAGTCTCTCTCTCCCCCTGTCTCTGATCATTCAGTCTCTGTCTCCCCCTGTCTCTGATCATTCAGTCTCTTTCTCCCCTGTCTCTGATCATTCAGTCTCTCTCTCCCCCTGTCTCTGATCATTCAGTCTCTGTCTCCCCCGGTCTCTGATCATTCAGTCTCTCTCTCCCCCTGTCTCTGATCATTCAGTCTCTGTCTCCCCGTGTCTCTGATCATTCAGACTCTGTCACCCCCTGTCTCTGATCATTCAGTCTCTGTCTCCCCCTGTCTCTGATCATTCAGTCACTGTCTCCAACTGTCTCTGACCATTCAGGCTCTGTCTCCCCCTGTCTCTGATCATTCAGTCTCTGTCTCCCCCTGTCTCTGATCATTCAGTCTCTGTCTCCCCCTGTCTCTGATCGTACAGTCACTGTCTCCCCCTGTCTCTGATCATTCAGTCTCTGTCTCCCCCTGTCTCTGATCATTCAGTCTCTGTCTCCCCCTGTCTCTGATCATTCAGTCTCTGTCTCCCCCGGACTCTAATCATTCAGTCTCTCTCTCCCCCTGTCTCTGATCATTCAGTCTCTGTCTCCCCCTGTCTCTGATCATTCAGTCTCTGTCTCCCCCTGTCTCTGATCATTCAGTCTCTGTCTCCCCCTGTCTCTGATCATTCAGTCACTGTCTCCGCCTGCCTCTGATCATTCAGCCTCTGTCTCCCCCTGTCTCTGATCATTCAGTCACTGTCTCCCCCTGTCTCTGATCATTCAGTCTCTGTCTCCCCCTGTCTCTGATCATTCAGTCACTGTCTCCCCCTGTCTCTGATCATTCAGTCTCTGTCTCCCCCTGTCTCTGATCATTCAGTCTCTGTCTCCCCCTGTCTCTGATCATTCAGTCACTGTCTCCCCCTGTCTCTGATCATTCAGTCTCTGTCTCCCCCTGTCTCTGATCATTCAGCCTCTGTCTCCCCCTGTCTCTGATCATTCAGTCTCTGTCTCCCCCGGTCTCTAGTCAATCAGTCTCTGTCTCCCCCTGTCTCTGATCATTCAGTCTCTGTCTCCCCCTGTCTCTGATCATTCAGTCTCTGTCTCCCCCTGTCTCTGATCATTCAGTCTCTGTCTCCACCGGTCTCAAATCATTCAGTCTCTCTCTCCCCCGTCTCTGATTATTCAGTCTCTGTCTCCCCTTGTCTCTGATCATTCAGTCTCTGTCTCCCCCTGTCTCTGATCATTCAGTCTCTGTCTCCCCCTGTCTCTAATCATTCAGTCTCTGTCTCCCCCTGTCTCTGTTCATTCAGACTCTGTCTCCCACTGTCTCTGAACTTTCAGTCTCTGCCTCCCCCTGTCTGTGATCATTCAGTCTCTCTCTCCCCCTGTCTCTGATCATTCAGTCTCTGTCTCCCCCTGTCTCTGATCATTCAGTCTCTGTCTCCCCCTGTCTCTGATCATTCAGTCTCTCACTCCCCCTGTCTGTGATCATTCAGTCTCTGTCTCCCCCTGTCTCTGATCATTCAGTCTCTGTCTCCCCCTGTCTCTGATCATTCAGTCTCTGTCTCCCCCTGTCTCTGATCATTCAGTCTCTGTCTCCCCCTGTCTCTGATCATTCAGTCTCTCTCTCCCCCTGTCTCTGATCATTCAGTCTCTGTCTCCCCCTGTCTCTGATCATTCAGTCTCTTTCTCCCCTGTCTCTGATCATTCAGTCTCTCTCTCCCCCTGTCTCTGATCATTCAGTCTCTGTCTCCCCCGGTCTCTGATCATTCAGTCTCTCTCTCCCCCTGTCTCTGATCATTCAGTCTCTGTCTCCCCCTGTCTCTGATCATTCAGTCACTGTATCCCCCTGTCTCTGATCATTCAGCCTCTGTCTCCCCCCATCTCTGATCATTCAGTCTCTGTCTCCCCCTGTCTCTGATCATTCAGTCACTGTCTCCCCCTGTCTCTGACCATTCAGGCTCTGTCTCCCCCTGTCTCTGATCATTCAGCCTCTGTCTCCCCCTGTCTCTGATCATTCAGTCTCTGTCTCCCCCTGTCTATGATCATTCAGTCACAGTCTCCCCCTGTCTCGGATCATTCAGTCACTGTATCCCCCTGTCTCTGATCATTCAGCCTCTGTCTCCCCCCGTCTCTGATCATTCAGTCTCTGTCTCCCCTGTCTCTGAACATTCAGTCTCCGTCTCCCCCTGTCTCGGATCATTCAGGCTTTGTCTCCCCCTGTCTCTGATCATTCAGTCTCTCTCTCCCCCTGTCTCTGATCATTCAGTCTCTGTCTCACCCTGTCTCTGATCATTCAGTCTCTGTCTCCCCCTGTCTCTGATCATTCAGTCTCTCACGCCCCCCGTCTCTGATCATTCAGTCTCTGTCTCCCGCTGTCTCTGATCATTCAGTCTCTGTCTCCCCCTGTCTCTGATCATTCTGTCTCTCTCTCCCCCTGTCTCTGATCATTCAGCCTCTGTCTCCCCCTGTCTCTGATCATTCAGTCCCTGTCTCCCCCTGTCTCTGATCATTCAGTCACTGTCTCCCCCTGTCTCTGATAATTCAGTCTCTGTCTCCCCCTGTCTCTGATCATTCAGTCTCTGTCTCCCCCTCTCTCTGATCATTCAGTCACTGTCTCCCCCTGTCTCTGACCATTCAGGCTCTGTCTACCCCTGTCTCTGATCATTCAGCCTCTGTCTCCCCCTGTCTCTGATCATTCAGTCTCTGTCTCCCCCTGTCTCTGATCATTCAGTCACTGTCTCCCCCTGTCTCTGATCATTCAGTCACTGTATCCCCCTGTCTCTGATCATTCAGCCTCTGTCTCCCCCCATCTCTGATCATTCAGTCTCTGTCTCCCCCTGTCTCTGATCATTCATTCTCTGTCTCCCCCTGTCTCTGATCATTCAGTCTCTCTCTCCCCCTGTCTCTGATCATTCAGTCTCTGTCTCCCCTGTCTCTGAACATTCAGTCTCTGTCTCCCCCTGTCTCGGATCTTTCAGGCTCTGTCTCCCCCTGTTTCTGATCATTCAGTCTCTGTCTCCCCCTGTCTCTGATCATTCAGTCTCTGTCTCCCCCTGTCTCTGATCATTCAGTCTCTCTCTCCCCCTGTCTCTGATCATTCAGTCTCTGTCTCCCCCTGTCTCTGATCATTCAGTCTCTGTCTCCCGCTGTCTCTGATCATTCAGTCTCTGTCTCCCCCTGTCTTTGATCATTCAGTCTCTGTCTCCCCCTGTCTCTGATCATTCAGTCACTGTCTCCCTCTGTCTGTGATCATTCAGTCTCTGTCTCCCCCGTCTCTGATCATTCAGTCTCTGTCTCCCCCTGTCTCTGATCATTCAGTCTCTGTCTCCCCCTGTCTCTGATCATTCAGTCTCTGTCTCCCCCTGTCTCTGATCATTCAGTCTCTCTCTCCCCCTGTCTCTGATCATTCAGTCTCTGTCTCCCCCTGTCTCTGATCATTCAGTCTCTGTCTCCCCTGTCTCTGATCATTCAGTCTCTGTCTCCCCCTGTCTCTGATCATTCAGTCTCTGTCTCCCCCGGTCTCTGATCATTCAGTCTCTCTCTCCCCCTGTCTCTGATCATTCAGTCTCTGTCTCCCCGTGTCTCTGATCATTCAGTCTCTGTCACCCCCTGTCTCTGATCATTCAGTCTCTGTCTCCCCCTGTCTCTGATCATTCAGTCACTGTCTCCAACTGTCTCTGACCATTCAGGCTCTGTCTCCCCCTGTCTCTGATCATTCAGTCTCTGTCTCCCCCTGTCTCTGATCATTCAGTCTCTGTCTCCCCCTGTCTCTGATCATACAGTCACTGTCTCCCCCTGTCTCTGATCATTCAGTCTCTGTCTCCCCCTGTCTCTGATCATTCCGTCTCTGTCTCCCCCTGTCTCTGATCATTCAGTCTCTGTCTCCCCCTGTCTCTGATCATTCAGTCTCTGTCTCCCCCTGTCTCTGATCATTCAGTCACTGTCTCCGCCTGCCTCTGATCATTCAGCCTCTGTCTCCCCCTGTCTCTGATCATTCAGTCACTGTCTCCCCCTGTCTCTGATCATTCAGTCTCTGTCTCCCCCTGTCTCTGATCATTCAGTCACTGTCTCCCCCTGTCTCTGATCATTCAGTCTCTGTCTCCCCCTGTCTCTGATCATTCAGTCTCTGTCTCCCCCTGTCTCTGATCATTCAGTCACTGTCTCCCCCTGTCTCTGATCATTCAGTCTCTGTCTCCCCCTGTCTCTGATCATTCAGCCTCTGTCTCCCCCTTTCTCTGATCATTCAGTCTCTGTCTCCCCCGGTCTCTAGTCATTCAGTCTCTGTCTCCCCCTGTCTCTGATCATTCAGTCTCTGTCTCCCCCTGTCTCTGATCATTCAGTCTCTGTCTCCACCGGTCTCAAATCATTCAGTCTCTCTCTCCCCCGTCTCTGATTATTCAGTCTCTGTCTCCCCCTGTCTCTGATCATTCAGTCACTGTCTCCCCCTGTCTCTGATCATTCAGTCTCTCTCTCCCCCTGTCTCTGATCATTCAGTCTCTGTCTCCCCCTGTCTCTGATCATTCAGTCTCTGTCTCCCCCTGTCTCTGATCATTCAGTCTCTGTCTCCCCCTGTCTCTGATCATTCAGTCTCTGTCTCCCCCTGTCTATGATCATTCAGTCTCTGTCTCCCCCTGTCTCTAATCATTCAGTCACTGTCTCCCCCTGTCTCTGATCATTCAGTCTCTGTCTCCCCCTGTCTCTGTTCATTCAGACTCTGTCTCCCCCTGTCTCTGAACTTTCAGTCTCTGCCTCCCCCTGTCTCTGATCATTCAGTCTCTCTCTCCCCCTGTCTCTGATCATTCAGTCTCTGTCTCTCCCTGTCTCTGATCATTCAGTCTCTGTCTCCCCCTGTCTCTGATCATTCAGTCTCTCACTCCCCCTGTCTCTGATCATTCAGTCTCTGTCTCCCGCTGTCTCTGGTCATTCAGTCTCTGTCTCCCCCTGTCTCTGATCATTCTGTCTCTCTCTCCCCCTGTCTCTTATCATTCAGCCTCTGTCTCCCCCTGTCTCTGATCTTTCAGTCTCTGTCTCCCCCTGTCTCTGATCATTCAGTCACTGTCTCCCCCTGTCTCTGATAATTCAGTCTCTGTCTCCCCCTGTCTCTGATCATTCAGTCTCTGTCTCCCCCTGTCTCTGATCATTCAGTCACTGTCTCCCCCTGTCTCTGACCATTCAGGCTCTGTCTCCCCCTGTCTCTGATCATTCAGCCTCTGTCTCCCCCTGTCTCTGATCATTCAGTCTCTGTCTCCCCCTGTCTATGATCATTCAGTCACAGTCTCCCCCTGTCTCGGATCATTCAGTCACTGTATCCCCCTGTCTCTGATCATTCAGCCTCTGTCTCCCCCCGTCTCTGATCATTCAGTCTCTGTCTCCCCTGTCTCTGAACATTCAGTCTCTGTCTCCCCCTGTCTCGGATCATTCAGGCTCTGTCTCCCCCTGTCTCTGATCATTCAGTCTCTCTCTCCCCTGTCTCTGATCATTCAGTCTCTGTCTCACCCTGTCTCTGATCATTCAGTCTCTGTCTCCCCCTGTCTCTGATCATTCAGTCTCTCACGCCCCCCGTCTCTGATCATTCAGTCTCTGTCTCCCGCTGTCTCTGATCATTCAGTCTCTGTCTCCCCCTGTCTCTGATCATTCTGTCTCTCTCTCCCCCTGTCTCTGATCATTCAGCCTCTGTCTCCCCCTGTCTCTGATCATTCAGTCCCTGTCTCCCCCTGTCTCTGATCATTCAGTCACTGTCTCCCCCTGTCTCTGATAATTCAGTCTCTGTCTCCCCCTGTCTCTGATCATTCAGTCTCTGTCTCCCCCTCTCTCTGATCATTCAGTCACTGTCTCCCCCTGTCTCTGATCATTCAGTCTCTGTCTCCCCCTGTCTCTGATCATTCAGCCTCTGTCTCCCCCTTTCTCTGATCATTCAGTCTCTGTCTCCCCCGGTCTCTAGTCATTCAGTCTCTGTCTCCCCCTGTCTCTGATCATTCAGTCTCTGTCTCCCCCTGTCTCTGATCATTCAGTCTCTGTCTCCACCGGTCTCAAATCATTCAGTCTCTCTCTCCCCCGTCTCTGATTATTCAGTCTCTGTCTCCCCTTGTCTCTGATCATTCAGTCTCTGTCTCCCCCTGTCTCTGATCATTCAGTCTCTGTCTCCCCCTGTCTCTGATCATTCAGTCTCTGTCTCCCCCTGTCTCTGATCTTTCAGTCTCTGTCTCCCCCTGTCTATGATCATTCAGTCTCTGTCTCCCCCTGTCTCTAATCATTCAGTCACTGTCTCCCCCTGTCTCTGATCATTCAGTCTCTGTCTCCCCCTGTCTCTGTTCATTCAGACTCTGTCTCCCCCTGTCTCTGAACTTTCAGTCTCTGCCTCCCCCTGTCTCTGATCATTCAGTCTCTGTCTCCCCCTGTCTCTGATCATTCAGTCTCTCTCTCCCCCTGTCTCTGATCATTCAGTCTCTTTCTCCCCTGTCTCTGATCATTCAGTCTCTTTCTCCCCTGTCTCTGATCATTCAGTCTCTCTCTCCCCCTGTCTCTGATCATTCAGTCTCTGTCTCCCCCGGTCTCTGATCATTCAGTCTCTCTCTCCCCCTGTCTCTGATCATTCAGTCTCTGTCTCCCCCTGTCTCTGATCATTCAGTCACTGTATCCCCCTGTCTCTGATCATTCAGCCTCTGTCTCCCCCCATCTCTGATCATTCAGTCTCTGTCTCCCCCTGTCTCTGATCATTCAGTCACTGTCTCCCCCTGTCTCTGATCATTCAGGCTCTCTCTCCCCCTGTCTCTGATCATTCAGTCTCTGTCTCCCCCGGTCTCTGATCATTCAGTCTCTCTCTCCCCCTGTCTCTGATCATTCAGTCTCTGTCTCCCCCTGTCTCTGATCATTCAGTCACTGTATCCCCCTGTCTCTGATCATTCAGCCTCTGTCTCCCCCCATCTCTGATCATTCAGTCTCTGTCTCCCCCTGTCTCTGATCATTCAGTCACTGTCTCCCCCTGTCTCTGATCATTCAGTCTCTGTCTCCCCCTGTCTCTGTTCATTCAGACTCTGTCTCCCCCTGTCTCTGAACTTTCAGTCTCTGCCTCCCGCTGTCTCTGATCATTCAGTCTCTCTCTCCCCCTGTCTCTGATCATTCAGTCTCTGTCTCTCCCTGTCTCTGATCATTCAGTCTCTGTCTCCCCCTGTCTCTGATCATTCAGTCTCTCACTCCCCCTGTCTCTGATCATTCAGTCTCTGTCTCCCGCTGTCTCTGGTCATTCAGTCTCTGTCCCCCCTGTCTCTGATCATTCTGTCTCTCTCTCCCCCTGTCTCTTATCATTCAGCCTCTGTCTCCCCCTGTCTCTGATCTTTCAGTCTCTGTCTCCCCCTGTCTCTGATCATTCAGTCACTGTCTCCCCCTGTCTCTGATAATTCAGTCTCTGTCTCCCCCTGTCTCTGATCATTCAGTCTCTGTCTCCCCCTGTCTCTGATCATTCAGTCACTGTCTCCCCCTGTCTCTGACCATTCAGGCTCTGTCTCCCCCTGTCTCTGATCATTCAGCCTCTGTCTCCCCCTGTCTCTGATCATTCAGTCTCTGTCTCCCCCTGTCTATGATCATTCAGTCACAGTCTCCCCCTGTCTCGGATCATTCAGTCACTGTATCCCCCTGTCTCTGATCATTCAGCCTCTGTCTCCCCCCGTCTCTGATCATTCAGTCTCTGTCTCCCCTGTCTCTGAACATTCAGTCTCTGTCTCCCCCTGTCTCGGATCATTCAGGCTCTGTCTCCCCCTGTCTCTGATCATTCAGTCTCTCTCTCCCCCTGTCTCTGATCATTCAGTCTCTGTCTCACCCTGTCTCTGATCATTCAGTCTCTGTCTCCCCCTGTCTCTGATCATTCAGTCTCTCACGCCCCCCGTCTCTGATCATTCAGTCTCTGTCTCCCGCTGTCTCTGATCATTCAGTCTCTGTCTCCCCCTGTCTCTGATCATTCTGTCTCTCTCTCCCCCTGTCTCTGATCATTCAGCCTCTGTCTCCCCCTGTCTCTGATCATTCAGTCCCTGTCTCCCCCTGTCTCTGATCATTCAGTCACTGTCTCCCCCTGTCTCTGATAATTCAGTCTCTGTCTCCCCCTGTCTCTGATCATTCAGTCTCTGTCTCCCCCTCTCTCTGATCATTCAGTCACTGTCTCCCCCTGTCTCTGATCATTCAGTCTCTGTCTCCCCCTGTCTCTGATCATTCAGCCTCTGTCTCCCCCTTTCTCTGATCATTCAGTCTCTGTCTCCCCCGGTCTCTAGTCATTCAGTCTCTGTCTCCCCCTGTCTCTGATCATTCAGTCTCTGTCTCCCCCTGTCTCTGATCATTCAGTCTCTGTCTCCACCGGTCACAAATCATTCAGTCTCTCTCTCCCCCGTCTCTGATTATTCAGTCTCTGTCTCCCCTTGTCTCTGATCATTCAGTCTCTGTCTCCCCCTGTCTCTGATCATTCAGTCTCTGTCTCCCCCTGTCTCTGATCATTCAGTCTCTGTCTCCCCCTGTCTCTGATCTTTCAGTCTCTGTCTCCCCCTGTCTATGATCATTCAGTCTCTGTCTCCCCCTGTCTCTAATCATTCAGTCACTGTCTCCCCCTGTCTCTGAACTTTCAGTCTCTGCCTCCCCCTGTCTCTGATCATTCAGTCTCTGTCTCCCCCTGTCTCTGATCATTCAGTCTCTCTCTCCCCCTGTCTCTGATCATTCAGTCTCTTTCTCCCCTGTCTCTGATCATTCAGTCTCTTTCTCCCCTGTCTCTGATCATTCAGTCTCTCTCTCCCCCTGTCTCTGATCATTCAGTCTCTGTCTCCCCCGGTCTCTGATCATTCAGTCTCTGTCTCCCCCTGTCTCTGATCATTCAGCCTCTGTCTCCCCCTGTCTCTGATCATTCAGTCTCTGTCTCCCCCTGTCTCTGATCATTCAGTCACTGTCTCCCCCTGTCTCTGATCATTCAGTCTCTGTCTCCCCCTGTCTCTGATCATTCAGCCTCTGTCTCCCCCTTTCTCTGATCATTCAGTCTCTCTCTCCCCCGGTCTCTAGTCATTCAGTCTCTGTCTCCCCCTGTCTCTGATCATTCAGTCTCTGTCTCCCCCTGTCTCTGATCATTCAGTCTCTGTCTCCACCGGTCTCAAATCATTCAGTCTCTCTCTCCCCCGTCTCTGATTATTCAGTCTCTGTCTCCCCTTGTCTCTGATCATTCAGTCTCTGTCTCCCCCTGTCTCTGATCATTCAGTCTCTGTCTCCCCCTGTCTCTGATCATTCAGTCTCTGTCTCCCCCTGTCTCTGATCATTCAGTCTCTGTCTCCCCCTGTCTATGATCATTCAGTCTCTGTCTCCCCCTG
The DNA here is from genome assembly GCF_052327205.1 of Somniosus microcephalus. Classification (NCBI taxonomy): domain Eukaryota; kingdom Metazoa; phylum Chordata; class Chondrichthyes; order Squaliformes; family Somniosidae; genus Somniosus; species Somniosus microcephalus. The sequence goes on from NW_028225179.1 coordinate 153,115,748, forward strand.
TCTCTAATCATTCAGTCACTGTCTCCCCCTGTCTCTGATCATTCAGTCTCTGTCTCCCCCTGTCTCTGTTCATTCAGACTCTGTCTCCCCCTGTCTCTGAACTTTCAGTCTCTGCCTCCCCCTGTCTCTGATCATTCAGTCTCTCTCTCCCCCTGTCTCTGATCATTCAGTCTCTGTCTCTCCCTGTCTCTGATCATTCAGTCTCTGTCTCCCCCTGTCTCTGATCATTCAGTCTCTCACTCCCCCTGTCTCTGATCATTCAGTCTCTGTCTCCCGCTGTCTCTGGTCATTCAGTCTCTGTCTCCCCCTGTCTCTGATCATTCTGTCTCTCTCTCCCCCTGTCTCTTATCATTCAGCCTCTGTCTCCCCCTGTCTCTGATCTTTCAGTCTCTGTCTCCCCCTGTCTCTGATCATTCAGTCACTGTCTCCCCCTGTCTCTGATAATTCAGTCTCTGTCTCCCCCTGTCTCTGATCATTCAGTCTCTGTCTCCCCCTGTCTCTGATCATTCAGTCACTGTCTCCCCCTGTCTCTGACCATTCAGGCTCTGTCTCCCCCTGTCTCTGATCATTCAGCCTCTGTCTCCCCCTGTCTCTGATCATTCAGTCTCTGTCTCCCCCTGTCTATGATCATTCAGTCACAGTCTCCCCCTGTCTCGGATCATTCAGTCACTGTATCCCCCTGTCTCTGATCATTCAGCCTCTGTCTCCCCCCGTCTCTGATCATTCAGTCTCTGTCTCCCCTGTCTCTGAACATTCAGTCTCTGTCTCCCCCTGTCTCGGATCATTCAGGCTCTGTCTCCCCCTGTCTCTGATCATTCAGTCTCTCTCTCCCCCTGTCTCTGATCATTCAGTCTCTGTCTCACCCTGTCTCTGATCATTCCGTCTCTGTCTCCCCCTGTCTCTGATCATTCAGTCTCTGTCTCCCCCTGTCTCTGATCATTCAGTCTCTGTCTCCCCCTGTCTCTGATCATTCAGTCACTGTCTCCGCCTGCCTCTGATCATTCAGCCTCTGTCTCCCCCTGTCTCTGATCATTCAGTCACTGTCTCCCCCTGTCTCTGATCATTCAGTCTCTGTCTCCCCCTGTCTCTGATCATTCAGTCACTGTCTCCCCCTGTCTCTGATCATTCAGTCTCTGTCTCCACCGGTCTCAAATCATTCAGTCTCTCTCTCCCCCGTCTCTGATTATTCAGTCTCTGTCTCCCCCTGTCTCTGATCATTCAGTCTCTGTCTCCCCCTGTCTCTGATCATTCCGTCTCTGTCTCCCCCTGTCTCTGATCATTCAGTCTCTGTCTCCCCCTGTCTCTGATCATTCAGTCTCTGTCTCCCCCTGTCTCTGATCATTCCGTCTCTGTCTCCCCCTGTCTCTGATCATTCAGTCTCTGTCTCCCCCTGTCTCTGATCATTCAGTCTCTGTCTCCCCCTGTCTCTGATCATTCAGTCACTGTCTCCGCCTGCCTCTGATCATTCAGCCTCTGTCTCCCCCTGTCTCTGATCATTCAGTCACTGTCTCCCCCTGTCTCTGATCATTCAGTCTCTGTCTCCCCCTGTCTCTGATCATTCAGTCACTGTCTCCCCCTGTCTCTGATCATTCAGTCTCTGTCTCCCCCTGTCTCTGATCATTCAGTCTCTGTCTCCCCCTGTCTCTGATCATTCAGTCACTGTCTCCCCCTGTCTCTGATCATTCAGTCTCTGTCTCCCCCTGTCTCTGATCATTCAGCCTCTGTCTCCCCCTTTCTCTGATCATTCAGTCTCTGTCTCCCCCGGTCTCTAGTCATTCAGTCTCTGTCTCCCCCTGTCTCTGATCATTCAGTCTCTGTCTCCCCCTGTCTCTGATCATTCAGTCTCTGTCTCCACCGGTCTCAAATCATTCAGTCTCTCTCTCCCCCGTCTCTGATTATTCAGTCTCTGTCTCCCCTTGTCTCTGATCATTCAGTCTCTGTCTCCCCCTGTCTCTGATCATTCAGTCTCTGTCTCCCCCTGTCTCTGATCATTCAGTCTCTGTCTCCCCCTGTCTCTGATCATTCAGTCTCTGTCTCCCCCTGTCTATGATCATTCAGTCTCTGTCTCCCCCTGTCTCTAATCATTCAGTCACTGTCTCCCCCTGTCTCTGATCATTCAGTCTCTGTCTCCCCCTGTCTCTGTTCATTCAGACTCTGTCTCCCCCTGTCTCTGAACTTTCAGTCTCTGCCTCCCCCTGTCTCTGATCATTCAGTCTCTCTCTCCCGCTGTCTCTGGTCATTCAGTCTCTGTCTCCCCCTGTCTCTGATCATTCTGTCTCTCTCTCCCCCTGTCTCTTATCATTCAGCCTCTGTCTCCCCCTGTCTCTGATCTTTCAGTCTCTGTCTCCCCCTGTCTCTGATCATTCAGTCACTGTCTCCCCCTGTCTCTGATAATTCAGTCTCTGTCTCCCCCTGTCTCTGATCATTCAGTCTCTGTCTCCCCCTGTCTCTGATCATTCAGTCACTGTCTCCCCCTGTCTCTGACCATTCAGGCTCTGTCTCCCCCTGTCTCTGATCATTCAGCCTCTGTCTCCCCCTGTCTCTGATCATTCAGTCTCTGTCTCCCCCTGTCTATGATCATTCAGTCACAGTCTCCCCCTGTCTCGGATCATTCAGTCACTGTATCCCCCTGTCTCTGATCATTCAGCCTCTGTCTCCCCCCGTCTCTGATCATTCAGTCTCTGTCTCCCCTGTCTCTGAACATTCAGTCTCTGTCTCCCCCTGTCTCGGATCATTCAGGCTCTGTCTCCCCCTGTCTCTGATCATTCAGTCTCTCTCTCCCCCTGTCTCTGATCATTCAGTCTCTGTCTCACCCTGTCTCTGATCATTCAGTCTCTGTCTCCCCCTGTCTCTGATCATTCAGTCTCTCACGCCCCCCGTCTCTGATCATTCAGTCTCTGTCTCCCGCTGTCTCTGATCATTCAGTCTCTGTCTCCCCCTGTCTCTGATCATTCTGTCTCTCTCTCCCCCTGTCTCTGATCATTCAGCCTCTGTCTCCCCCTGTCTCTGATCATTCAGTCCCTGTCTCCCCCTGTCTCTGATCATTCAGTCACTGTCTCCCCCTGTCTCTGATAATTCAGTCTCTGTCTCCCCCTGTCTCTGATCATTCAGTCTCTGTCTCCCCCTCTCTCTGATCATTCAGTCACTGTCTCCCCCTGTCTCTGATCATTCAGTCTCTGTCTCCCCCTGTCTCTGATCATTCAGCCTCTGTCTCCCCCTTTCTCTGATCATTCAGTCTCTGTCTCCCCCGGTCTCTAGTCATTCAGTCTCTGTCTCCCCCTGTCTCTGATCATTCAGTCTCTGTCTCCCCCTGTCTCTGATCATTCAGTCTCTGTCTCCACCGGTCTCAAATCATTCAGTCTCTCTCTCCCCCGTCTCTGATTATTCAGTCTCTGTCTCCCCTTGTCTCTGATCATTCAGTCTCTGTCTCCCCCTGTCTCTGATCATTCAGTCTCTGTCTCCCCCTGTCTCTGATCATTCAGTCTCTGTCTCCCCCTGTCTCTGATCTTTCAGTCTCTGTCTCCCCCTGTCTATGATCATTCAGTCTCTGTCTCCCCCTGTCTCTAATCATTCAGTCACTGTCTCCCCCTGTCTCTGATCATTCAGTCTCTGTCTCCCCCTGTCTCTGTTCATTCAGACTCTGTCTCCCCCTGTCTCTGAACTTTCAGTCTCTGCCTCCCCCTGTCTCTGATCATTCAGTCTCTCTCTCCCCCTGTCTCTGATCATTCAGTCTCTGTCTCCCCCTGTCTCTGATCATTCAGTCTCTGTCTCCCCCTGTCTCTGATCATTCAGTCTCTCACTCCCCCTGTCTCTGATCATTCAGTCTCTGTCTCCCGCTGTCTCTGGTCATTCAGTCTCTGTCTCCCCCTGTCTCTGATCATTCTGTCTCTCTCTCCCCCTGTCTCTTATCATTCAGCCTCTGTCTCCCCCTGTCTCTGATCTTTCAGTCTCTGTCTCCCCCTGTCTCTGATCATTCAGTCACTGTCTCCCCCTGTCTCTGATAATTCAGTCTCTGTCTCCCCCTGTCTCTGATCATTCAGTCTCTGTCTCCCCCTGTCTCTGATCATTCAGTCACTGTCTCCCCCTGTCTCTGACCATTCAGGCTCTGTCTCCCCCTGTCTCTGATCATTCAGCCTCTGTCTCCCCCTGTCTCTGATCATTCAGTCTCTGTCTCCCCCTGTCTATGATCATTCAGTCACAGTCTCCCCCTGTCTCGGATCATTCAGTCACTGTATCCCCCTGTCTCTGATCATTCAGCCTCTGTCTCCCCCCGTCTCTGATCATTCAGTCTCTGTCTCCCCTGTCTCTGAACATTCAGTCTCTGTCTCCCCCTGTCTCGGATCATTCAGGCTCTGTCTCCCCCTGTCTCTGATCATTCAGTCTCTCTCTCCCCCTGTCTCTGATCATTCAGTCTCTGTCTCACCCTGTCTCTGATCATTCAGTCTCTGTCTCCCCCTGTCTCTGATCATTCAGTCTCTCACGCCCCCCGTCTCTGATCATTCAGTCTCTGTCTCCCGCTGTCTCTGATCATTCAGTCTCTGTCTCCCCCTGTCTCTGATCATTCTGTCTCTCTCTACCCCTGTCTCTGATCATTCAGCCTCTGTCTCCCCCTGTCTCTGATCATTCAGTCCCTGTCTCCCCCTGTCTCTGATCATTCAGTCACTGTCTCCCCCTGTCTCTGATAATTCAGTCTCTGTCTCCCCCTGTCTCTGATCATTCAGTCTCTGTCTCCCCCTCTCTCTGATCATTCAGTCACTGTCTCCCCCTGTCTCTGACCATTCAGGCTCTGTCTACCCCTGTCTCTGATCATTCAGCCTCTGTCTCCCCCTGTCTCTGATCATTCAGTCTCTGTCTCCCCCTGTCTCTGATCATTCAGTCACTGTCTCCCCCTGTCTCTGATCATTCAGTCACTGTATCCCCCTGTCTCTGATCATTCAGCCTCTGTCTCCCCCCGTCTCTGATCATTCAGTCTCTGTCTCCCCCTGTCTCTGATCATTCATTCTCTGTCTCCCCCTGTCTCTGATCATTCAGTCTCTCTCTCCCCCTGTCTCTGATCATTCAGTCTCTGTCTCCCCTGTCTCTGAACATTCAGTCTCTGTCTCCCCCTGTCTCGGATCTTTCAGGCTCTGTCTCCCCCTGTTTCTGATCATTCAGTCTCTGTCTCCCCCTGTCTCTGATCATTCAGTCTCTCTCTCCCCCTGTCTCTGATCATTCAGTCTCTCTCTCCCCCTGTCTCTGATCATTCAGTCTCTGTCTCCCCCTGTCTCTGATCATTCAGTCTCTGTCTCCCGCTGTCTCTGATCATTCAGTCTCTGTCTCCCCCTGTCTATGATCATTCAGTCTCTGTCTCCCCCTGTCTCTGATCATTCAGTCACTGTCTCCCCCTGTCTGTGATCATTCAGTCTCTGTCTCCCCCGTCTCTGATCATTCAGTCTCTGTCTCCCCCTGTCTCTGATCATTCAGTCTCTGTCTCCCCCTGTCTCTGATCATTCAGTCTCTGTCTCCCCCTGTCTCTGATCATTCAGTCTCTCTCTCCCCCTGTCTCTGATCATTCAGTCTCTGTCTCCCCCTGTCTCTGATCATTCAGTCTCTGTCTCCCCTGTCTCTGATCATTCAGTCTCTGTCTCCCCCTGTCTCTGATCATTCAGTCTCTGTCTCCCCCGGTCTCTGATCATTCAGTCTCTCTCTCCCCCTGTCTCTGATCATTCAGTCTCTGTCTCCCCGTGTCTCTGATCATTCAGTCTCTGTCTCCCCCTGTCTCTGATCATTCAGTCACTGTCTCCAACTGTCTCTGACCATTCAGGCTCTGTCTCCCCCTGTCTCTGATCATTCAGTCTCTGTCTCCCCCTGTCTCTGATCATACAGTCACTGTCTCCCCCTGTCTCTGATCATTCAGTCTCTGTCTCCCCCTGTCTCTGATCATTCAGTCTCTGTCTCCCCTGTCTCTGATCATTCAGTCTCTGTCTCCCCCGGTCTCTAATCATTCAGTCTCTCTCTCCCCCTGTCTCTGATCATTCAGTCTCTGTCTCCCCCTGTTTCTGATCATTCAGTCTCTGTCTCCCCCTGTCTCTGATCATTCAGTCTCTGTCTCCCCCTGTCTCTGATCATTCAGTCACTGTCTCCCCCTGCCTCTGATCATTCAGCCTCTGTCTCCCCCTGTCTCTGATCATTCAGTCACTGTCTTCCCTGTCTCTGATCATTCAGTCTCTGTCTCCCCCTGTCTCTGATCATTCAGTCACTGTCTCCCCCTGTCTCTGATCATTCAGTCTCTGTCTCCCCCTGTCTCTGATCATTCAGTCTCTGTCTCCCCCTGTCTCTGATCATTCAGTCTCTGTCTCCCCCTGTCTCTGATCATTCAGTCTCTGTCTCCCCCTGTCTCTGATCATTCAGTCTCTGTCTCCCCCTGTCTCTGATCATTCAGTCTCTCTCTCCCCCTGTCTCTGATCATTCAGTCTCTGTCTCCCTCTGTCTCTGATCATTCAGTCTCTGTCTCCCTCTGTCTCTGATCATTCAGTCTCTGTCTCCCCTGTCTCTGGTCATTCAGTCTCTGTCTCCCCCTGTCTCTGATCATTCAGTCTCTGTCTCCCCCGGTCTCTGATCATTCAGTCTCTCTCTCCCCCTGTCTCTGATCATTCAGTCTCTGTCTCCCTGTGTCTCTGATCATTCAGTCTCTGTCTCCCCCTGTCTCTGATCATTCATTCTCTGTCTCCCCCTGCCTCTGATCATTCAGTCTCTGTCTCCCCCGGTCTCTACTCATTCAGTCTCTCTCTCCCCCTGTCTCTGATCATTCAGTCTCTGTCTCCCCCTGTCTCTGATCATTCAGTCTCTGTCTCCCTCTGTCTCTGATCATTCAGTCTCTGTCTCCCCCTGTCTCTGATCATTCAGTCTCTGTCTCCCCCTGTCTCTGATCATTCAGTCTCTGTCTCCCCCTGTCTCTGATCATTCAGTCTCTCTCTCCCCCTGTCTCTGATCATTCAGTCTCTGTCTCCCCCTGTCTCTGATCATTCAGTCTCTGTCTCCCCCTGCCTCTGAACATTCAGTCTCTGTCTCCCCCTGTCTCTGATCATTCAGTCTCTGTCTCCCCCTGTCTCTGATCATTCAGTCTCTATCTCCCCCTGTCTCTGATCATTCAGTCTCTGTCTCCCCCTGTCTCTGATCATTCAGTCTCTCTCTCCCCCTGTCTCTGATGATTCAGTCTCTGTCTCCCCCTGTCTCTGATGATTCAGTCTCTGTCTCCCCCTGTCTCTGATGATTCAGTCTCTGTCTCCCCCTGTCTCTGATCATTCAGTCTCTGTCTTTCCCTGTCTATGATCATTCAGCCTCTGTCTCCCCCTGTCTCTGATCATTCAGTCACTGTCTCCCCCTGTCTCTGATCATTCAGTCTCTGTCTCCCCCTGTCTCTGATCATTCAGAATCTGTCTCCCCCTGTCTCTGATCATTCAGTCTCTGTCTCCCCCTGTCTCTGATCATTCAGTCTCTGTCTCCCCCTGTCTTTGATCATTCAGTCTCTGTCTCCCCCTGTCCCTGATCATTCAGTCTCTGTCTCCCCCTGTCTCTGATGATTCAGTCTCTCTCTCCCCCTGTCTCTGATCATTCAGTCTCTTTCTCCCCCTGTCTCTGATCATTCAGTCTCTGTCTCCCCCTGTCTCTGATCATTCAGTCTCTGTCTCCCCCTGTCTCTGATCATTCAGTCTCTGTCTCCCTCTGTCTCTGATCATTCAGTCTCTGTCTCCCCCTGTCTCTGACCATTCAGTCTCTGTCTCCCCCTGTCTCTGATAATTCAGTCTCTGTCTCCCCCTGTCTCTGATCATTCAGCCTCTGTCTCCCCCTGTCTCTGATCATTCAGTCACTGTCTCCCCCTGTCTCTGACCATTCAGGCTCTGTCTCCCCCTGTCTCTGATCATTCAGCCTCTGTCTCCCCCTGTCTCTGATAATTCAGTCTCTGTCTCCCCCTGTCTCTGATCATTCAGTCACTGTCTCTCCCTGTATCTGATAATTCAGTCACTGTATCCCCCTGTCTCTGATCATTCAGTCTCTGTCTCCCCCTGTCTCTGATCATTCAGTCTCTGTCTCCCCCTGTCTCTGATCATTCAGTCTCTCTCGCCCCCTATCGCTGATCATTCAGTCTCTGTCTCCCCTGTCTCTGAACATTCAGTCTCTGTCTCCCCCTGTCTCGGATCATTCAGTCTCTGTCTCCCCCTGTCTCGGATCATTCAGGCTCTGTCTCCCCCTGTCTCTGATCATTCAGTCTCTGTCTCCCCCTGTCTCTGATCATTCAGTCTCTCTCTCCCCCTGTCTCTGATCATTCAGTCTCTGTCTCCCCCTGTCTCTGATCATTCAGTCTCTGTCTCCCCCTGTCTCTGATCATTCAGTCTCTGTCTCCCCCTGTCTCTGATCATTCAGTCTCTCTCTCCCCCTGTCTCTGATCATTCAGTCTCTGTCTCCCGCTGTCTCTGATCATTCAGTCTCTGTCTCCCCCTGTCTCTGATCATTCTGTCTCTCTCTCCCCCTGTCTCTGATCATTCAGTCTCTGTCTCCCGCTGTCTCTGATCATTCAGTCTCTTTCTCCCCCTGTCTCTGATCATTCAGTCTCTTTCTCCCCCTGTCTCTGATCATTCAGTCTCTGTCTCCCCTGTCTCTGAACATTCAGTCTCTGTCTCCCCCTCTCTCGGATCATTCAGTCTCTGTCTCCCCCTGCCTCTGATCATTCAGTCTCTGTCTCCCCCTGTCTCTGATCATTCAGTCTCTGTCTCCCCCTGTCTCTGATCATTCAGTCTCTGTCTCCCCTGTCTCTGATCATTCAGTCTCTGTCTCCCCCTGTCTCTGATCATTCAGTCTCTCTCTCCCCCTGTCTCTGATGATTCAGTCTCTGTCTCCCCCTGTCTCTGATGATTCAGTCTCTGTCTCCCCCTGTCTCTGATGATTCAGTCTCTGTCTCCCCCTGTCTCTGATCATTCAGTCTCTGTCTTTCCCTGCCTATGATCATTCAGCCTCTGTCTCCCCCTGTCTCTGATCATTCAGTCACTGTCTCCCCCTGTCTCTGATCATTCAGTCTCTGTCTCCCCCTGTCTCTGATCATTCAGACTCTGTCTCCCCCTGTCTCTGATCATTCAGTCTCTGTCTCCCCCTGTCTCTGATCATTCAGTCTCTGTCTCCCCCTGTCTTTGATCATTCAGTCTCTGTCTCCCCCTGTCTCTGATCATTCAGTCACTGTCTCCCCCTGTCCCTGATCATTCAGTCTCTGTCTCCCCCTGTCTCTGATGATTCAGTCTCTGTCTCCCCCTGTCTCTGACCATTCAGTCTCTGTCTCCCCCTGTCTCTGATAATTCAGTCTCTGTCTCCCCCTGTCTCTGATCATTCAGCCTCTGTCTCCCCCTGTCTCTGATCATTCAGTCACTGTCTCCCCCTGTCTCTGACCATTCAGGCTCTGTCTCCCCCTGTCTCTGATCATTCAGCCTCTGTCTCCCCCTGTCTCTGATCATTCAGTCTCTGTCTCCCCCTGTCTCTGATCATTCAGTCACTGTCTCCCCCTGTCTCTGATAATTCAGTCTCTGTCTCCCCCTGTCTCTGATCATTCAGTCTATGTCTCCCCCTGTCTCTGATCATTCAGTCACTGTCTCCCCCTGTCTCTGACCATTCAGGCTCTGTCTCCCCCTGTCTCTGATCATTCACCCTCTATCTCCCCCTGTCTCTGATCATTCAGTCTCTGTCTCCCCCTGTCTCTGATCATTCAGTCACTGTCTCTCCCTGTCTCTGATCATTCAGTCACTGTATCCCCCTGTCTCTGATCATTCAGTCTCTCTCGCCCCCTATCGCTGATCATTCAGTCTCTGTCTCCCCTGTCTCTGAACATTCAGTCTCTGTCTCCCCCTGTCTCGGATCATTCGGGCTCTGTCTCCCCCTGTCTCTGATCATTCAGTCTCTGTCTCCCCCTGTCTCTGATCATTCAGTCTCTGTCTCCCCCTATCTCTGATCATTCAGTCTCTCTCTCCCCCTGTCTCTGATCATTCAGTCTCTGTCTCCCCCTGACTCTGATCATTCAGTCTCTGTCTCCCCCTGTCTCTGATCATTCAGTCTCTGTCTCCCCCTGTCTATGATCTTACAGTCTCTGTCTCCCCCTGTCTCTGATCATTCAGTCACTGTCTCCCCCTGTCTGTGATCATTCAGTCTCTGTCTCCCCCTGTCTCTGATCATTCAGTCTCTGTCTCCCCCTATCTCTGATCATTCAGTCTCTGTCTCCCACTGTCTCTGATCATTCAGTCTCTGTCGCCCCCTGTCTCTGATCATTCAGTCTCTGTCTCCCCCTGTCCCTGATCATTCTGTCTCTCTCTCCCCCTGTCTCTGATCATTCAGTCTCTCTCTCCCCCTGTCTCTGATCATTCAGTCTCTGTCTCCCCCTGTCTCTGATCATTCAGTCTCTGTCTCCCCTGTCTCTGATCATTCAGTCTCTGTCTCCCCCTATCGCTGATCATTCAGTCTCTGTCTCCCCTGTCTCTGAACATTCAGTCTCTGTCTCCCCCTGTCTCGGATCATTCAGGCTCTGTCTCCCCCTGTCTCTGATCATTCAGTCTCTGTCTCCCCCTGTCTCTGATCATTCAGTCTCTGTCTCCCCCTGTCTCTGATCATTCAGTCTCTGTCTCCCCCTGTCTCTGATCATTCAGTCACTGTCTCCCCCTGTCTCTGATAATTCAGTCTCTGTCTCCCCCTGTCTCTGATCATTCAGTCTATGTCTCCCCCTGTCTCTGATCATTCAGTCACTGTCTCCCCCTGTCTCTGACCATTCAGGCTCTGTCTCCCCCTGTCTCTGATCATTCACCCTCTATCTCCCCCTGTCTCTGATCATTCAGTCTCTGTCTCCCCCTGTCTCTGATCATTCAGTCACTGTCTCTCCCTGTCTCTGATCATTCAGTCACTGTATCCCCCTGTCTCTGATCATTCAGTCTCTCTCGCCCCCTATCGCTGATCATTCAGTCTCTGTCTCCCCTGTCTCTGAACATTCAGTCACTGTCTCTCCCTGTCTCTGATCATTCAGTCACTGTATCCCCCTGTCTCTGATCATTCAGTCTCTCTCGCCCCCTATCGCTGATCATTCAGTCTCTGTCTCCCCTGTCTCTGAACATTCAGTCTCTGTCTCCCCCTGTCTCGGATCATTCGGGCTCTGTCTCCCCCTGTCTCTGATCATTCAGTCTCTGTCTCCCCCTGTCTCTGATCATTCAGTCTCTGTCTCCCCCTATCTCTGATCATTCAGTCTCTCTCTCCCCCTGTCTCTGATCATTCAGTCTCTGTCTCCCCCTGTCTCTGATCATTCAGTCTCTGTCTCCCCCTGTCTCTGATCATTCAGTCTCTGTCTCCCCCTGTCTATGATCTTACAGTCTCTGTCTCCCCCTGTCTCTGATCATTCAGTCACTGTCTCCCCCTGTCTGTGATCATTCAGTCTCTGTCTCCCCCTGTCTCTGATCATTCAGTCTCTGTCTCCCCCTATCTCGGATCATTCAGTCTCTGTCTCCCACTGTCTCTGATCATTCAGTCTCTGTCGCCCCCTGTCTCTGATCATTCAGTCTCTCTCTCCCCCTGTCTCTGATCATTCAGTCTCTGTCTCCCCCCGTCTCTGATCATTCAGTCTCTGTCTCCCCTGTCTCTGATCATTCAGTCTCTGTCTCCCCCTATCGCTGATCATTCAGTCTCTGTCTCCCCTGTCTCTGAACATTCAGTCTCTGTCTCCCCCTGTCTCGGATCATTCAGGCTCTGTCTCACCCTGTCTCTGATCATTCAGTCTCTGTCTCCCCCTGTCTCTGATCATTCAGTCTCTGTCTCCCCCTATCTCTGATCATTCTGTCTCTCTCTCCCCCTGTCTCTGATCATTCAGTCTCTGTCTCCCCCTGTCTCTGATCATTCAGTCTCTGTCTCCCCCTGTCTCTGATCATTCAGTCTCTGTCTCCCCCTGTCTATGATCTTACAGTCTCTGTCTCCCCCTGTCTCTGATCATTCAGTCACTGTCTCCCCCTGTCTGTGATCATTCAGTCTCTGTCTCCCCCTCTCTGATCATTCAGTCTCTGTCTCCCCCTGTCTCTGATCATTCAGGCTCTGTCTCCCCCTGTCTCCGATCATTCAGTCTCTCTCTCCCCCTGTCTCTGATCATTCAGTCTCTGTCTCCCGCTGTCTCTGATCATTCAGTTTCTGTCTCCCACTGTCTCTGATCATTCAGTCTATCTCTCCCCCTGTCTCTGATCATTCAGCCTCTGTCTCCCCCTGTCTCTGATCATTCAGTCTCTGTCTCCCCCTGTCTCTGATCATTCCGTCTCTGTCTCCCCGTCTCTGATCATTAAGTCTCTGTCTCCCCCTGTCTCTGATCATTCAGTCTCTCTCTCGCCCTGTCTCTGATGATTCAGTATCTCTCTCCCCCTGTCTCTGATCATTCAGTCTCTCTCTCCCCCTGTCTCTGATAATTCAGTCTCTGTCTCCCCCTGTCTCTGATCATTCAGTCTCTGTCTCCCCTGTCTCTGATCATTCAGTCTCTCTCTCCCCCTGTCTCTGATCATTCAGTCTCTGTCTCCCCCTCTCTCTGATCATTCAGTCTCTCTCTCCCCCTGTCTCTGATCATTCAGTCTCTGTCTCCCCCTGTCTCTGATCATTCAGTCTCTCTCTCCCCCTGTCTCTGATCATTCAGTCTCTGTCTCTCCCTGTCTCTGATCATTCAGTCTCTGTCTCCCCCTGTCTCTGATCATTCAGTCTCTCTCTCCCCCTGTCTCTGATCATTCAGTCTCTGTCTCCCCCTGTCTCTGATCATTCAGGCTCTGTCTCCCCCTGTCTTCGATCATTCAGTCTCTCTCTCCCCCTGTCTCTGATCATTCAGTCTCTGTCTCCCCCTGTCTCTGATCATTCAGTCTCTGTCTCCCCCTGTCTCTGATCATTCAGTCTCTGTCTCCCCCTGTCTCTGATCATTCAGTCACTGTCTCCCCCTGTCTTTGATCTTTCAGTCACTGTCTCCCCCTGTCTCTGATGATTCAGTCTCTGTCTCCCCCTGTCTCTGATCATTCAGTCTCTGTCTCCCCCTGTCTCTGATCATTCAGTCTCTCTCTGCCCCTGTCTCTGATCATTCAGTCTCTGTCTCCCCCTGTCTCTGATCATTCAGTCTCTGTCTCCCCCTGTCTCTGATCATTCAGTCTCTCTCTCCCCCTGTCTCTGATCATTCAGTCTCTCTCTCCCCCTGTCTCTGATCATTCAGACTCTGTCTCCCCTGTCTCTGATCATTCAGTCTCTCTCTCCCCCTGTCTCTGATCATTCAGTCTCTGTCTCCCCCTGTCTCTGATCATTCAGTCTCTCTCTCCCCCTGTCTCTGATCATTCAGTCTCTGTCTCCCCCTGTCTCTGATCATTCAGTCTCTGTCTCCCCCTGTCTCTGATCATTCAGTCTCTCTCTCCCCCTGTCTCTGATCATTCAGTCTCTGTCTCCCCCTGTCTCTGATCATTCAGTCTCTCTCTCCCCCTGTCTCTGATCATTCAGTCTCTGTCTACCCCTGTCTCTGATCATTCAGTCTCTCTCTCCCCATGTCTCTGATCATTCAGTCTCTGTCTCCCCCTGTCACTGATCATTCAGTCTCTGTCTCCCCCTGTCTCTGATCATTCAGTCTGTGTCTTCCACTGTCTCTGATCATTCAGTCTCTGTCTCCCCGTCTCTGATCATTCAGTCTCTGTCTCCCCCTCTCTCTGATCATTCAGTCTCTGTCTCCCCCTGTCTCTGATCATTCAGTTTCTGTCTCCCCCTGTCACTGATCATTCAGTCTCTGTCTCTCCGTCTCTGATCATTCAGTCTCTCTCTCCCCATGTCTCTGATCATTCAGTCTCTCTCCCCCTGTCTCTGATCATTCAGTCTCTGTCTCCCCCTGTCTGTGATCATTCAGTCTCTGTCTCCCCCTGTCTCTGATCATTCAGTCTTTTTCTCCCCCTGTCTCTGATCTTTCAGTCTCTGTCTCCCCGTCTCTGATCATTCAGTCTCTCTCTCCCCCTGTCTCTGATCGTTCAGTCTCTGTCTCCCCCTGTCTCTGATCATTCAGTCTCTCTCTCCCCCTGTCTCTGATCATTCAGTCTCTGTCTCCCCCTGTCTCTGATCATTCAGGCTCTGTCTCCCCCTGTCTCCGATCATTCAGTCTCTCTCTCCCCCTGCCTCTGATCATTCAGTCTCTGTCTCCCGCTGTCTCTGATCATTCAGTTTCTGTCTCCCACTGTCTCTGATCATTCAGTCTCTCTCTCCCCCTGTCTCTGATCATTCAGTCTCTGTCTCCCCCTGTCTCTGATCATTCAGTCTCTGTCTCCCCCTGTCTCTGATCATTCAGTCTCTGTCTCCCCCTGTCTCTGATCATTCAGTCTCCCTCTCCCCCTGTCTCTGATCATTCAGTCTCTGTCTCCCCCTGTCTCTGATCATTCAGTCTCTGTCTCCCCCTCTCTCTGATCATTCAGTCTCTGTCTCCCCCTGTCTCTGATCATTCAGTCTCTCTCTCCCCCTGTCTCTGATCATTCAGTCTCTGTCTCCCCCTGTCTCTGATCATTCAGTCTCTCTCTCCCCCTGTCACTGATCATTCAGTCTCTGTCTCCCCCTGTCTCTGATCATTCAGTCTTTGTCTCCCCCTGTCTCTGATCATTCAGTCTCTGTCTCCCGCTGTCTCTGATCATTCAGTCTCTCTCTCCCCCTGTCTCTGATCATTCAGTCTCTGTCTCCCCCTGTCACTGATCATTCAGTCTCTGTCTCCCCCTGTCTCTGATCATTCAGTCTCTGTCTCCCCCTGTCTCTGATCATTCAGTCTCTGTCTCCCCCTGTCTCTGATCATTCAGTCTCTGTCTCCCCCTGTCTCTGTTCATTCAGTCTGTCTCTCCCCCTGTCTCTGGTCATTGAGTCTCTCTCTCCCCCTCTCTCTGATCATTCAGTCTCTCTCTCCCCCTGCCGCTGTTCATTCAGTCTCTCTCTCCCCCTGTCGCTGTTCATTCAGTCTCTCTCTCCCCCTGCCTCTGATCATTCTGTCTCTCTCTCCCTCTGTCTCTGATCATTCAGTCTCTGTCTCCCCCTGTCTCTGACCATTCAGCCTCTGTCTCCCCCGTCTCTGATCATTCAGTCTCTGTCTCCCCCTGTCACTGATCATTCAGTCTCTGTCTCCCCGTCTCTGATCATTCAGTCTCTCTCTCCCCCTGTCTCTGATCATTCAGTCTCTCTCTCCCCCTGTCTCTGATCATTCAGTCTCTCTCTCCCCCTGTCTCTGATCATTCTGTCTCTGTCTCCCCCTGTCTCTGATCATTCAGTCTCTGTCTCCCCCTGTCTCTGATCATTCAGTCTCTGTCTCCCCCTGTCTCTGATCATTCAGTCTCTCTCTCCCCCTGTCTCTGATCGTTCAGTCTCTGTCTCCCCCTGTCTCTGATCATTCAGTCTCTGTCTCCCCCTGTCTCTGATCATTCAGTCTCTGTCTCCCCCTGTCTCTGATCATTCAGTCTCTGTCTCCCCGTCTCTGATCATTCAGTCTCTCTCTCCCCCTGTCTCTGATCATTCAGTCTCTGTCTCCCCCTGTCTCTGATCATTCAGTCTCTCTCTCCCCCTGTCTCTGATCATTCAGTCTCTGTCTCCCCCTGTCTCTGATCATTCAGTCTCTGTCTCCCCCTGTCTCTGATCATTCAGTCTCTGTCTCCCCCTGTCTCTGATCATTCAGTCTCTCTCTCCCCCTGTCTCTGATCATTCAGTCTCTGTCTCCCCCTGTCCCTGATCATTCAATCTCTCACTCCCCCTGTCTCTGATCATTCAGTCTCTGTCTCCCCCTGTCTCTGATCATTCAGTCTCTGTCTCCCCCTGTCCCTGATCATTCAATCTCTCTCTCCCCCTGTCTCTGATCATTCAGTCTCTGTCTCCCCCTGTCTCTGATCATTCAGTCTCTGTCTCCCCCTGTCTCTGATCATTCAGTGTCTGTCTCCCCCTGTCTCTGATCATTCAGTCTCTCTCTCCCCCTGTCTCTGATCATTCAGTCTCTGTCTCCCCCTGTCACTGATCATTCAGTCTCTGTCTCCCCCTGTCTCTGATCATTCAGTCTCTGTCTCCCCCTGTCTCTGATCATTCAGTCTCTGTCTCCCCCTGTCTCTGATCATTCAGTCTCTCTCTCCCCCTGTCTCTGATCATTCAGTCTCTGTCTCCCCCTGTCTCTGATCATTCAGTCTCTGTCTCCCCCTGTCTCTGATCATTCAGTCTCTGTCTCCCGCTGTCTCTGATCATTCAGTCTCTCTCTCCCCCTGTCTCTGATCATTCAGTCTCTGTCTCCCCCTGTCACTGATCATCCAGTCTCTGTCTCCCTCTGTCTCTGATCATTCAATCTCTGTCTCCCCCTGTCTCTGACCATTCAGTCGCTGTCTCCCCCTGTCTCTGTTCATTCAGTCTGTCTCTCCCCCTGTCTCTGATCATTCAGTCTCTCTCTCCCCCTCTCTCTGATCATTCAGCCTCTGTCTCCCCCTGTCTCTGGTCATTCAGTCTCTCTCCCCCTGTCTCTGATCATTCAGTCTCTCTCTCCCCCTGTCGCTGTTCATTCAGTCTCTCTCTCCCCCTGTCGCTTTTCATTCAGTCTCTCTCTCCCCCTGCCACTGATCATTCTGTCTCTCTCTCCCTCTGTCTCTGATCATTCAGTCTCTGTCTCCCCCTGTCTCTGATCATTCAGTCTCTGTCTCCCCCTGTCTCTGATCATTCAGTCTCTGTCTCCCCCTGTCACTGATCATTCAGTCTCTGTCTCCCCGTCTCTGATCATTCAGTCTCTCTCTCCCCCTGTCTCTGATCATTCAGTCTCTCTCTCCCCCTGTCTCTGATCATTCAGTCTCTCTCTCCCCCTGTCTCTGATCATTCTGTCTCTGTCTCCCCCTGTCTCTGATCATTCAGTCTCTGTCTCCCCCTGTCTCTGATCATTCAGTCTCTGTCTCCCCCTGTCTCTGATCATTCAGTCTCTCTCTCCCCCTGTCTCTGATCATTCAGTCTCTCTCTCCCCCTGTCTCTGATCATTCAGTCTCTGTCTCCCCCTGTCTCTGATCATTCAGTCTCTGTCTCCCCGTCTCTGATCATTCAGTCTCTCTCTCCCCCTGTCTCTGATCATTCAGTCTCTGTCTCCCCCTGTCTCTGATCATTCAGTCTCTCTCTCCCCCTGTCTCTGATCATTCAGTCTCTGTCTCCCCCTGTCTCTGATCATTCAGTCTCTGTCTCCCCCTGTCTCTGATCATTCAGGCTCTGTCTCCCCCTGTCTCCGATCATTCAGTCTCTCTCTCCCCCTGTCTCTGATCATTCAGTCTCTGTCTCCCCCTGTCTCTGATCATTCAGTCTCTGTCTCCCCCTGTCTCTGATCATTCAGTCTCTGTCTCCCCCTGTCTCTGATCATTCAGTCTCTGTCTCCCCCTGTCTCTGTTCATTCACTCTGTCTCTCCCCCTGTCTCTGGTCATTCAGTCTCTCTCACCCCCTCTCTCTGATCATTCAGTCTCTCTCTCCCCCTGCCGCTGTTCATTCAGTCTCTCTCTCCCCCTGTCGCTGTTCATTCAGTCTCTCTCTCCCTCTGTCTCTGATCATTCAGTCTCTGTCTCCCCCTGTCTCTGACCATTCAGTCTCTGTCTCCCCCTGTCTCTGATAATTCAGTCTCTGTCTCCCCCTGTCACTGATCATTCAGTCTCTGTATCCCCGTCTCTGATCATTCAGTCTCTCTCTCCCCCTGTCTCTGATCATTCAGTCTCTCTCTCCCCCTGTCTCTGATCATTCAATCTCTCTCTCCCCCTGTCTCTGATCATTCTGTCTCTGTCTCCCCCTGTCTCTGATCATTCAGTCTCTGTCTTCCCCTGTCTCTGATCATTCAGTCTCTGTCTCCCCCTGTCTCTGATCATTCAGTCTCTCTCTCCCCCTTTCTCTGATCGTTCAGTCAGTTCAGTTCAGTTCAGTTCAAATGCTTTATTGGCATGAAAGTTTACAGAGAACCATATTGCCAAAGCTTACATTGCAAAAAGGTACAGTTTTCCAACATTCTGTAGGTGTCAATCGATTTGACATTTGTTGGGTATATACAATATTACTTTTAAACAATATTAATTTTAAACAGTCTTTCTACTTCATTTGGTACGTTCAATATTAATTTTAAACAGTCTTACTTTTAAACAGTCTCTGTCTCCCCCTGTCTCTGATCATTCAGTCTCTGTCTCCCCCTGTCTCTGATCATTCAGTCTCTGTCTCCCCCTGTCTCTGATCATTCAGTCTCTCTCTCCCCCTGTCTCTGATCGTTCAGTCTCTGTCTCCCCCTGTCTCTGATCATTCAGTCTCTGTCTCCCCCTGTCTCTGATCATTCAGTCTCTGTCTCCCTCTGTCTCTGATCATTCAGTCGCTGTCTCCCCGTCTCTGATCATTCAGTCTCTCTCTCCCCCTGTCTCTGATCATTCAGTCTCTGTCTCCCCCTGTCTCTGATCATTCAGTCTCTCTCTCCCCCTGTCTCTGATCATTCAGTCTCTCTCTCCCCCTCTCTCTGATCATTCAGCCTCTGTCTCCCCCTGTCTCTGGTCATTCAGTCTCTCTCCCCCTGTCTCTGATCATTCAGTCTCTCTCTCCCCCGTCGCTGTTCATTCAGTCTCTCTCTCCCCCTGTCGCTTTTCATTCAGTCTCTCTCTCCCCCTGCCACTGATCATTCTGTCTCTCTCTCCCTCTGTCTCTGATCATTCAGTCTCTGTCTCCCCCTGTCTCTGATCATTCAGTCTCTGTCTCCCCCTGTCTCTGATCATTCAGTCTCTCTCTCCCCCTGTCTCTGATCATTCTGTCTCTGTCTCCCCCTGTCTCTGATCATTCAGTCTCTGTCTCCCCCTGTCTCTGATCATTCAGTCTCTCTCTCCCCCTGTCTCTGATCATTCAGTCTCTGTCTCCCCCTGTCTCTGATCATTCAGTCTCTCTCTCCCCCTGTCTCTGATCATTCAGTCTCTGTCTCCCCCTGTCTCTGATCATTCAGTCTCTGTCTCCCCCTGTCTCTGATCATTCAGTCTCTGTCTCCCCCTGTCTCTGATCATTCAGTCTCTCTCTCCCCCTGTCTCTGATCATTCAGTCTCTGTCTCCCCCTGTCTCTGATCATTCAGTCTCTGTCTCCCCCTGTCTCTGATCATTCAGTCTCTGTCTCCCGCTGTCTCTGATCATTCAGTCTCTCTCTCCCCCTGTCTCTGATCATTCAGTCTCTGTCTCCCCCTGTCACTGATCATTCAGTCTCTGTCTCCCTCTGTCTCTGATCATTCAATCTCTGTCTCCTCCTGTCTCTGACCATTCAGTCTCTGTCTCCCCCTGTCTCTGTTCATTCAATCTGTCTCTCCCCCTGTCTCTGATCATTCAGTCTCTCTCTCCCCCTCTCTCTGATCATTCAGCCTCTGTCTCCCCCTGTCTCTGGTCATTCAGTCTCTCTCCCCCTGTCTCTGATCATTCAGTCTCTCTCTCCCCCTGTCGCTGTTCATTCAGTCTCTCTCTCCCCCTGTCGCTTTTCATTCAGTCTCTCTCTCCCCCTGCCACTGATCATTCTGTCTCTCTCTCCCTCTGTCTCTGATCATTCAGTCTCTGTCTCCCCCTGTCTCTGATCATTCAGTCTCTGTCTCCCCCTGTCTCTGATCATTCAGTCTCTGTCTCCCCCTGTCACTGATCATTCAGTCTCTGTCTCCACGTCTCTGATCATTCAGTCTCTCTCTCCCCCTATCTCTGATCATTCAGTCTCTCTCTCCCCCTGTCTCTGATCATTCAGTCTCTCTCTCCCCCTGTCTCTGATCATTCTGTCTCTGTCTCCCCCTGTCTCTGATCATTCAGTCTCTGTCTCCCCCTGTCTCTGATCATTCAGTCTCTGTCTCCCCCTGTCTCTGATCATTCAGTCTCTCTCTCCCCCTGTCTCTGATCATTCAGTCTCTGTCTCCCCCTGTCTCTGATCATTCAGTCTCTGTCTCCCCCTGTCTCTGATCATTCAGTCTCTGTCTCCCCGTCTCTGATCATTCAGTCTCTCTCTCCCCCTGTCTCTGATCATTCAGTCTCTGTCTCCCCCTGTCTCTGATCATTCAGTCTCTCTCTCCCCCTGTCTCTGATCATTCAGTCTCTGTCTCCCCCTGTCTCTGATCATTCAGTCTCTGTCTCCCCCTGTCTCTGATCATTCAGGCTCTGTCTCCCCCTGTCTCCGATCATTCAGTCTCTCTCTCCCCCTGTCTCTGATCATTCAGTCTCTGTCTCCCCCTGTCTCTGATCATTCAGTTTTTGTCTCCCCCTGTCTCTGATCATTCAGTCTCTCTCTCCCCCTGTCTCTGATCATTCAGTCACTGTCTCCCCCTGTCTCTGATCATTCAGTCTCTGTCTCCCCCTGTCTCTGATCATTCAGTCTCTCTCTCCCCCTGTCTCTGATCATTCAGTCTCTCTCTCCCCCTGTCTCTGATCATTCAGTCTCTGTCTCCCCCTGTCTCTGATCATTCAGTCTCTGTCTCCCGCTGTCTCTGATCATTCAGTCTCTCTCTCCCCCTGTCTCTGATCATTCAGTCTCTGTCTCCCCCTGTCACTGATCATTCAGTCTCTGTCTCCCCCTGTCTCTGATCATTCAATCTCTGTCTCCCCCTGTCTCTGACCATTCAGTCTCTGTCTCCCCCTGTCTCTGTTCATTCAGTCTGTCTCTCCCCCTGTCTCTGATCATTCAGTCTCTCTCTCCCCCTCTCTCTGATCATTCAGCCTCTGTCTCCCCCTGTCTCTGGTCATTCAGTCTCTCTCCCCCTGTCTCTGATCATTCAGTCTCTCTCTCCCCCTGTCGCTGTTCATTCAGTCTCTCTCTCCCCCTGTCGCTTTTCATTCAGTCTCTCTCTCCCCCTGCCACTGATCATTCTGTCTCTCTCTCCCTCTGTCTCTGATCATTCAGTCTCTGTCTCCCCCTATCTCTGATCATTCAGTCTCTGTCTCCCCCTGTCTCTGATCATTCAGTCTCTGTCTCCCCCTGTCACTGATCATTCAGTCTCTGTCTCCCCGTCTCTGATCATTCAGTCTCTCTCTCCCCCTGTCTCTGATCATTCAGTCTCTCTCTCCCCCTGTCTCTGATCATTCAGTCTCTCTCTCCTCCTGTCTCTGATCATTCTGTCTCTGTCTCCCCCTGTCTCTGATCATTCAGTCTCTGTCTCCCCCTGTCTCTGATCATTCAGTCTCTGTCTCCCCCTGTCTCTGATCATTCAGTCTCTCTCTCCCCCTGTCTCTGATCATTCAGTCACTGTCTCCCCCTGTCTCTGATCATTCAGTCTCTGTCTCCCCCTGTCTCTGATCATTCAGTCTCTGTCTCCCCATCTCTGATCATTCAGTCTCTCTCTCCCCCTGTCTCTGATCATTCAGTCTCTGTCTCCCCCTGTCTCTGATCATTCAGTCTCTCTCTCCCCCTGTCTCTGATCATTCAGTCTCTGTCTCCCCCCTGTCTCTGATCATTCAGGCTCTGTCTCCCCCTGTCTCCGATCATTCAGTCTCTCACTCCCCCTGTCTCTGATCATTCAGTCTCTGTCTCCCCCTGTCTCTGATCATTCAGTTTCTCTCTCCCCCTGTCTCTGATCATTCAGTCTCTCTCTCCCCCTGTCTCTGATCATTCAGTCACTGTCTCCCCCTGTCTCTGATCATTCAGTCACTGTCTCCCCCTGTCTCTGATCATTCAGTCTCTCTCTCCCCCTGTCTCTGATCATTCAGTCACTGTCTCCCCCTGTCTCTGATCATTCAGTCACTGTCTCCCCCTGTCTCTGATCATTCAGTTTCTTCTATCATTTGTTCTTGTACATTTCTGTCTCAAGTCTTCACGATAATGTATTCTAATCTGTTGAGTGGATGCTGGAACCGACTGAAATATAAATGCAAAATGCTGGAAATACTCAGTGGGTTAGGAAGTATCTGCGGAGAGAGAATCAGAGTTATCTTTTCTGATCAACAGCCTTTCACCAGAACATCGGCCGGTAACCGACCTGAAACGTTGACTCTTGTTTCTCTTCACAGATGCTGCCTGACCTGCTGAGTGTTCCCAGCATTTTCTGTGTTTATTTCAGATTTCCAGCATCCGCAGGATTTTGCTTCCTTAACGAGCTGATGTCCCTTCAGTCAGCGCAAATTGTGTTTTACGGTGTTTGAGGACTGCAGGGAGTGGATTTAGACTTTGTTGGATGGAGTAAATCGGGTGATAGCGAGTCGACAGACGGTTTTACTTCTCGCCCCGTGTGATGGGAAATTGAAATGGGGAGTGATGTAACTCGGTCACTGTTCCACACAATCACCGTCTACCGATTGACTCTGGCCAAACTTGTTACAAATATTGGAGATAGTTGGTTCTTTCCAAAATACAACTTGCAAAGCAGTGACTAAGTTTAAAAATATTTTCTGAATGCTTCCATCTTATTCAGTGACCCAATAATATTGAAAGATTTCTGTGTCCTGATTCTCTGCTGAATTGCTGACAGGTGCCGATGTGTGGTATTTCTCATTCCGTGTCTGTCTCCGTCTCTCCATCTTCATATCGGCTCCTTCGAAGGAAGAGAGAGGGGATGAGTGTGTGTTACCGTGTGACCTAGTGTGAGTGTGTGTTACCGTGTGACCCAGTGTGAGTGTGTGTTACACTGTGACCCAGTGTGAGTGTGTGTTACCGTGTGACCCAGTGTGAGTGTGTGTTACCATGTGACCCAGTGTGAGTGTGTGTTACCGTGTGACCCAGTGTGTGTGTGTGTTTCCATGTGACCCAGTGTGAGTGTGTGTTACCGTGTGACCCAGTGTGAGTGTGTGTTACCGTGTGACCCAGTGTGAGTGTGTGTTACTGTGTGATCCAGTGTGAGTGTGTGTTACCGTGTGATCCAGTGTGAGTGTGTGTTACCGTGTGACCCAGTGTGAGTGTGTGTTACTGTGTGACCCAGTGTGAGTGTGTGTTACCGTGTGACCCAGTGTGAGTGTGTGTTACCATGTGACCCAGTGTGAGTGTGTGTTACCGTGTGACCCAGTGTGAGTGTGTGTTACCGTGTGACCCAGTGTGAGTGTGTGTTACTGTGTGATCCAGTGTGAGTGTGTGTTACCGTGTGATCCAGTGTGAGTGTGTGTTACCGTGTGACCCAGTGTGAGTGTGTGTTACTGTGTGACCCAGTGTGAGTGTGTGTTACCGTGTGACCCAGTGTGAGTGTGTGTTACCGTGTGACACAGTGTGAGTGTGTGTTACCGTGTGACCCAGTGTGAGTGTGTGTTACCGTGTGACCCAGTGTGAGTGTGTGTTACCGTGTGATCCAGTGTGAGTGTGTGTTACCGTGTGACCCAGTGTGAGAGTGTGTTACCGTGTGACCCAGTGTGAGTGTGTGTTACTGTGTGACCCAGTGTGAGTGTGTGTTACCGTGTGACCCAGTGTGAGTGTGTGTTACCGTGTGACACAGTGTGAGTGTGTGTTACCGTGTGACCCAGTGTGAGTGTGTGTTACCGTGTGACACAGTGTGAGTGTGTGTTACCGTGTGGCCCAGTGTGAGTGTGTGTTACCGTGTGATCCAGTGTGAGTGTGTGTTACCGTGTGACCCAGTGTGAGTGTATGTTACCGTGTGACACAGTGTGAGTGTGTGTTACTGTGTGACCCAGTGTGAGTGTGTGTTACCGTGTGACCCAGTGTGAGTGTGTGTTACCGTGTGATCCAGTGTGAGTGTGTGTTACCGTGTGACCCACTGTGAGTGTATGTTACCGTGTGACACAGTGTGAGTGTGTGTTACTGTGTGACCCAGTGTGAGTGTGTGTTACCGTGTGACCCAGTGTGAGTGTGTGTTACCGTGTGATCCAGTGTGAGTGTGTGTTACCGTGTGACACAGTGTGAGTGTGTGTTACCGTGTGGCCCAGTGTGAGTGTGTGTTACCGTGTGACCCAGTGTGAGTGTGTGTTACCGTGTGATCCAGTGTGAGTGTGTGTTACCGTGTGACCCAGTGTGAGTGTGTGTTACCGTGTGATCCAGTGTGAGTGTGTGTTACCGTGTGACCCAGTGTGAGTGTGTGTTACCGTGTGACCCAGTGTGAGTGTGTGTTACCGTGTGACCCAGTGTGAGTGTGTGTTACCGTGTGACCCAGTGTGAGTGTGTGTTACCGTGTGATCCAGTGTGAGTGTGTGTTACCGTGTGACCCAGTGTGAGTGTGTGTTACCGTGTGATCCAGTGTGAGTGTGTGTTACCGTGTGACCCAGTGTGAGTGTGTGTTACCGTGTGATCCAGTGTGAGTGTGTGTTACCGTGTGACCCAGTGTGAGTGTGTGTTACCGTGTGATCCAGTGTGAGTGTGTGTTACCGTGTGACCCAGTGTGAGTGTGTGTTACCGCGTGACCCAGTGTGAGTGTGTGTTACCGTGTGATCCAGTGTGAGTGTGCGTTACCGTGTGACCCAGTGTGAGTGTGCGTTACCGTGTGACCCAGTGTGAGTGTGTGTTACCGTGTGACCCAGTGTGAGTGTGTGTTACCGTGTGACCCAGTGTGAGTGTGTGTTACCGTGTGACCCAGTGTGAGTGTGTGTTACCGTGTGACCCAGTGTGAGTGTGTGTTACCGTGTGACCCAGTGTGAGTGTGTGTTACCGTGTGACCCAGTGTGAGTGTGTGTTACCATGTGATCCAGTGTGAGTGTGTGTTACCGTGTGACCCAGTGTGAGTGTGTGTTACCGTGTGACCCAGTGTGAGTGTGTGTTACCGTGTGACCCAGTGTGAGTGTGTGTTACCGTGTGACCCAGTGTGAGTGTGTGTTACCATGTGACCCAGTGTGAGTGTGTGTTACCATGTGATCCAGTGTGAGTGTGTGTTACCGTGTGACCCAGTGTGAGTGTGTGTTACCGTGTGACCCAGTGTGAGTGTGTGTTACCGTGTGACCCAGTGTGAGTGTGTGTTACCGTGTGACCCAGTGTGAGTGTGTGTTACCCTGTGACCCAGTGTGAGTGTGTGTTACCGTGTGACCCAGTGTGAGTGTGTGTTACCGTGTGACCCAGTGTGAGTGTGTGTTACCGTGTGACCCAGTGTGAGTGTGTGTTACCGTGTGATCCAGTGTGAGTGTGTGTTACCGTGTGACCCAGTGTGAGTGTGTGTTACCGTGTGATCCAGTGTGAGTGTGTGTTACCGTGTGACCCAGTGTGAGTGTGTGTTACCGCGTGACCCAGTGTGAGTGTGTGTTACCGTGTGATCCAGTGTGAGTGTGTGTTACCGTGTGACCCAGTGTGAGTGTGTGTTACCGTGTGACCCAGTGTGAGTGTGTGTTACCGTGTGACCCAGTGTGAGTGTGTGTTACCGTGTGGTCCAGTGTGAGTGTGTGATACCATGTGACCCAGTGTGAGTGTGTTACCGTGTGACCCAGTGTGAGTGTGTGTTACCGTGTGACCCAGTGTGAGTGTGTGTTACCGTTTGACCCAGTCTGAGTGTGTGTTACCGTGTGACCCAGTGTGAGTGTGTGATACCGTGTGACCCAGTGTGAGAGTGTGTTACCGTGTGACCCAGTGTGAGTGTGTGTTACCATGAGACCCAGTGTGAGTGTGTGTTACCATGTGACCCAGTGTGAGTGTGTGTTACCGTGTGACCCAGTGTGAGTGTGTGTTACCGTGTGACCCAGTGTGAGTGTGTGTTACCATGTGATCCAGTGTGAGTGTGTGTTACCCTGTGACCCAGTGTGAGTGTGTGTTACCATGTGATCCAGTGTGAGTGTGTGTTACCGTGTGATCCATTGTGAGTGTGTGTTACCATGTGACCCAGTGTGAGTGTGTGTTACCCTGTGACCCAGTGTGAGTGTGTGTTACCATGTGATCCAGTGTGAGTGTGTGTTACCGTGTGATCCATTGTGAGTGTGTGTTACCATGTGACCCAGTGTGAGTGTGTGTTACCGTGTGACCCAGTGTGAGTGTGTGTTACCGTGTGACCCAGTGTGAGTGTGTGTTACCCTGTGATCCAGTGTGAGAGTTTGTTACCGTGAGACCCAGTGTGAGTCTGTGATACCGTGTGACCAGTGTGAGTGTGTGTTATCCTGTGATCCAGTGTGAGAGTGTGTTACCGTGTGACCCAGTGTGAGTGTGTGTTACCGTGTGACCCAGTGTGAGTGTGTGTTACCGTGTGACCCAGTGTGAGTGTGTGTTACCGTGTGACCCAGTGTGAGAGTGTGTTACCGTGTGACCCAGTGTGAGTGTGTGTTACCGTGTGCCCCAGTGTGAGTGTGTGTTACCGTGTGACCCAGTGTGAGTGTGTGTTACCGTGTGATCCAGTGTGAGTCTGTGTTGCCGTGTGACCCAGTGTGAGTGTGTGTTACCGTGTGACCCAGTGAGTGTGTGTTACCGTGTGACCCAGTGTAAGTGTGTGTTACCGTGTGACCCAGTGTGAGTGTGTGTTACCGTGTGACCCAGTGTGAGTGTGTGTTACCGTGTGACCCAGTGTGAGTGTGTGTTACCGTGTGACCCAGTGTGAGTGTGTGTTACCATGTGACCCAGTGTGAGTGTGTGTTACCATGTGATCCAGTGTGAGTGTGTGTTACCCTGTGATCCAGTGTGAGTGTGTGTTACCGTGTGACCCAGTGTGAGTGTGTGTTACCGTGTGATCCAGTGTGAGTGTGTGTTACCGTGTGACCCAGTGTGAGTGTGTGTTACCGTGTGACCCAGTGTGAGTGTGTGTTACCGTGTGACCCAGTGTGAGTGTGTGTCACCCTGTGACCCAGTGTGAATGTGTGTTACCGTGTGGTCCAGTGTGAGTGTGTGATACCATGTGACCCAGTGTGAGTGTGTTACCGTGTGACCCAGTGTGAGTGTGTGTTACCGTGTGACCCAGTGTGAGTGTGTGTTACCGTGTGACCCAGTGTGAGTGTGTGTTACCGTGTGACCCAGTGTGAGTGTGTGTTACCGTGTGACCCAGTGTGAGCGTGTGTTACCGTGTGACCCAGTGTGAGAGTGTGTTACCATGTGACCCAGTGTGAGTGTGTGTTACCGTGTGACCCAGTGTGAGTGTGTGTTACCATGTAATCCAGTGTGAGTGTGTGTTACCCTGTGACCCAGTGTGAGTGTGTGTTACCATGTGATCCAGTGTGAGTGTGTGTTACCGTGTGATCCATTGTGAGTGTGTGTTACCATGTGACCCAGTGTGAGTGTGTGTTACCGTGTGACCCAGTGTGAGTGTGTGTTACCGTGTGACCCAGTGTGAGTGTGTGTTACCGTGTGATCCATTGTGAGTGTGTGTTACCATGTGACCCAGTGTGAGTCTGTGATACCGTGTGACCCAGTGTGAGTGTGTGTTACCCTGTGATCTAGTGTGAGAGTGTGTTACCGGGTGACCCAGTGTGAGTGTGTGTTACCATGTGACCCAATGTGAGTGTGTGTTACCGTGTGACCCAGTGTGAGTTTGTGTTACCGTGTGACCCAGTGTGAGCGTGTGTTACCGTGTGACCCAGTGTGAGTGTGTGTTACCGTGTGACCCAGTGTGAGTGTGTGTTACCGTGTGACCCAGTGTGAGTGTGTGTAACCGTGTGACCCAGTGTGAGTGTGTGTTACCGTGTGACCCAGTGTGAGTGTGTGTTACCGTGTGACCCAGTGTGAGTGTGTGTAACCGTGTGACCCAGTGTGAGTGTGTGTTACCGTGTGACCCAGTGTGAGTGTGTGTTACCGTGTGACCCAGTGTGAGTGTGTGTTACCGTGTGACCCAGTGTGAGTGTGTGTTACCGTGTGACCCAGTGTGAGTGTGTGTTACCGTGTGACCCAGTGTGAGTGTGTGTTACCATGTGACCCAGTGTGAGTGTGTGTTACCGTGTGACCCAGTGTGAGTGTGTGTTACCGTGTGACCCAGTGTGAGTGTGTGTTACCGTGTGACCCAGTGTGAGTGTGTGTTACCGTGTGACCCAGTGTGAGTGTGTGTTACCGTGTGACTCAGTGTGAGTGTGTGTTACCGTGTGATCCAGTGTGAGTGTGTGTTACCCTGTGACCCAGTGTGAGTGTGTGTTACCGTGTGACCCAGTGTGAGTCTGTGATACCGTGTGACCCAGTGTGAGTGTGTGTTACCGTGTGATCCAGTGTGAGAGTGTGTTACCTTGTGACCCAGTGTGAGTGTGTGTTACCTTGTGACCCAGTGTGAGTGTGTGTTACCGTGTGACCCAGTGTGAGTGTGTGTTACCGTGTGACCCAGTGTGAGTGTGTGTTACCATGTGACCCAGTGTGAGTGTGTGTTACCGTGTGACCCAGTGTGAGTGTGTGTTACCCTGTGATCCAGTCTGAGGGTGTGTTACCGTGTGACCCAGTGTGAGTCTGTGATACCGTGTGACCCAGTGTGAGTGTGTGTTACCCTGTGATCCAGTGTGAGAGTGTGTTACCGTGTGACCCAGTGTGAGTGTGTGTTACCGTGTGACCCAGTGTGAGTGTGTGTTACCGTGTGACCCAATGTGAGTGTGTGTTACCGTGTGACCCAGTGTGAGTGTGTGTTACCGTGTGACCCAGTGTGAGCGTGTGTAACCGTGTGACACAGTGTGAGTCTGTGTTACCGTGTGACCCAGTGTGAGTGTGTGTTACTGTGTGACCCAGTGTGAGTGTGTGTTACCGTGTGATCCAGTGTGAGAGTGTGTTACCGTGTGACCCAGTGTGAGTGTGTGTTACCGTGTGACCCAGTGTGAGTGTGTGTTTTCGTGTGACCCAGTGTGAGTGTGTGTTACCGTGTGACCCAGTGTGAGTGTGTGTTACCGTGTGACCCAGTGTGAGTGTGTGTTATCGTGTGACCCAGTGTGAGTGTGTGTTACCCTGTGAACCAGTGTGAGTGTGTGTTACCGTGTGACCCAGTGTAAGTTTGTGTTACCGTGTGACCCAGTGTGAGTGTGTGTTACCGTGTGACCCAGTGTGAGTGTGTGTTACCGTGTGACCCAGTGTGAGTGTGTGTTACCGTGTGACCCAGTGTGAGTGTGTGTTACCGTATGACCCAGTGTGAGTGTGTGTTACCGTGTGACCCAGTGTGAGTGTGTGTTACCGTGTGACCCAGTGTGAGTGTGTGTTACCGTGTGACCCAGTGTGAGTGTGTGTTACCGTGTGACCCAGTGTGAGTGTGTGTTACTGTGTGACCCAGTGTGAGTGTGTGCTACCGTGTGACCCAGTGTGAGTGTGTGTTACCGTGTGACCCAGTGTGAGTGTGTGTTACCGTGTGATCCAGTGTGAATGTGTGTTACCGTGTGATCCAGTGTGAGTGTGTGTTACCGCGTGACCCAGTGTGAGCGTGTGTTACCGTGTGACCCAGTGTGAGTGTGTGTTACCGTGTGACCCAGTGTGTGTGTGTGTTACCGTGTGATCCAATGTGAGTGTGTGTTACCGTGTGACCCAGTCTGAGTGTGTGTTACCGTGTGACCCAGTGTGAGTGTGTGTTACCGTGTGACCCAGTGTGAGTGTGTGTTACCGTGTGACCCAATGTGAGTGTGTGTTACCGTGTGATCCAGTGTGAGTGTGTGTTACCGTGTGATCCAGTGTGAGTGTGTGTTACCGTGTGACCCAGTGTGAGTGTGTGTTAACGTGTGACCCAGTGTGAGTGTGTGTTACCGTGTGACCCAGTGTGTGTCTTACCATGTGACCCAGTGTGTGTGTGTTACCGTGTGACCCAGTGTGAGTGTGTGTTACCGTGTGACCCAGTGTGAGTGTGTGTTACAGTGTGATCCAGTGTGAGTGTGTTACCATGTGACCCAGTGTGAGAGTGTGTTACCGTGTGATCCAGTGAGAGTGTGTGTTACCGTGTGATCCAGTGTGAGTGTGTGTTACCGTGTGACCCAGTGTGAGTGTCTGTTACCGTGTGACCCAGTGTGAGTGTGTGTTACCGTGTGACCCACTGTGAGTGTGTGTTACCATGTGATCCAGTGTGAGTGTGTGTTACCATGTGACCTAGTGTGAGTGTGTGTTTCCATGTGATCCAGTGTGAGTGTGTGTTACCGTGTGACCCAGTGTGAGTGTGTGTTACCATGTGATCCAGTGCGAGTGTGTTTTACCGTGTGATCCAGTGTGAGTGTGTGTTACCATGTGACCCAGTGTGAGTGTGTGTTACCGTGTGATCCAGTGTGAGTGTGTGTTACCGTGTGACCCAGTGTGAGTGTGTGTTACCGTGTGATCCAGTGTGAGTGTGTGTTACCGTGTGACCCAGTGTGAGTGTGTGTTACCATGTGATCCAATGTGAGTGTGTGTTACCGTGTGACCCAGTGTGAGTGTGTGTTACCCTGTGACCCAGTGTGAATGTGTGTTACCGTGTGATCCAGTGTGAGTGTGTGTTACCGTGTGACCCAGTGTGAGTGTGTGTTACCGTGTGACCCAGTGTCCGTGTGTGTTACCGTGTGATCCAGTGTGAGTGTGTGTTACCGTGTGACCCAGTGTGAGTGTGTGTTACCGTGTGAACCAGTGTGAGTGTGTGTTACCGTGTGACCCAGTGTGAGTGCGTGTTACCATGTGACCTAGTGTGAGTGTGTGATTCCATGTGATCCAGTGTGAGTGTGTGTTACCGTGTGACCCAGTGTGAGTGTGTGTTACCTTGTGATCCAGTGTGAGTGTGTGTTACCGTCTGATCCAGTGTGAGTGTGTGTTACCGTGTGACCCAGTGTGAGTGTGTGTTACCATGTGACCTAGTGTGAGTGTGTGTTACCGTGTGACCCAGTGTGAGTGTGTGTTACAATGTGACCCAGTGTGAGTGTGTGTTACCTTGTGACCCAGTGTGAGTGTGTGTTACCGTGTGACCCAGTGTGAGTGTGTGTTACCGTGTGACCCAGTGTGAGTGTGTGTTACCGTGTGACCCAGTGTGAGTGTGTGTGACCGTGTGATCCAGTGTGAGTGTGTGTTACCTTGTGAGCCAGTGTGAGTCTCTGTTACCGTGTGACCCAGTGTGAGTGTGTGTTACCATGTGATCCAGTGTGAGTGTGTGTTACCCTGTGATCCAGTGTGAGTGTGTGTTACCGTGTGACCCAGTGTGAGAGTGTGTTACCGTGTGACCCAGTGTGAGTGTGTGTTACCCTGTGACCCAGTGTGAGTGTGTGTTACCATGTGACCCAGTGTGAGTGTGTGTTACCGTGTGACCCAGTGTGAGTGTGTGTTACCGTGTGACCCAGTGTGAGTGTGTGTTACCCTGTGACCCAGTGTGAGTGTGTGTTACCGTGTGATCCAGTGTGAGTGTGTGATACCATGTGACCCAGTGTGAGTGTGTTACCGTGTGACCCAGTGTGAGTGTGTGTTACCGTGTGACCCAGTGTGAGTGTGTGTTACCGTTTGACCCAGTGTGAGTGTGTGTTACCGTGTGACCCAGTGTGAGTGTGTGTTACCATGTGATCGAATGTGAGTGTGTGTTACCGTGTGACCCAGTGTGAGCGTGTGTTACCGTGTGACCCAGTGTGAGAGTGTGTTACCATGTGACCCAGTGTGAGTGTGTGTTACTGTGTGATCCAGTGTGAGTGTGTGTTACCGTGTGATCCAGTGTGAGTGTGTGTTACCGTGTGATCCAGTGTGAGTGTGTGTTACCGTGTGACCCAGTGTGAGTGTGTGTTACCGTGTGACCCAGTGTGAGTGTGTGTTACCGGGTGACCCAGTGTGAGTGTGTGTTCCCGTGTGACCCAGTGTGAGTGTGTGTTACCGTGTGACCCAGTGTGAGTCTGTGATACCGTGTGACCCAGTGTGAGAGTGTGTTACCGTGTGACCCAGTGTGAGCGTGTGTTACCGTGTGACCCAGTGTGAGTATGTGTTACTGTGTGACCCAGTGTGAGTGTGTGTTACCATGTGATCCAGTGTGAGTGTGTGTTACCGTGTGACCCAGTGTGAGTGTGTGTTACCATGTGATCCAGTGTGAGTGTGTGTTACCGTGTGACCCAGTGTGAGTGTGTGTTACCGTGTGATCCAGTGTGAGTGTGTGTTACCATGTGAACCAGTGTGAGTGTGTATTCCCGTGTGACCCAGTGTGAGTGTGTGTTACCGTGTGACCCAGTGTGAGTGTGTGTTACCATGTGATCCAGTGTGAGTGTGTGTTACCGTGTGACCCAGTGTGAGTGTGTGTTACCGTGTGACCCAGTGTGAGTGTGTGTTACCGTGTGACCCAATGTGAGTGTGTGTTATCGTGTGACCCAGTGTGAGTTTGTGTTACCGTGTGACCCAGTGTGAGCGTGTGTTACCGTGTGACCCAGTGTCAGTGTGTGTTACCGTGTGACCCAGTGTGAGTGTGTGTTACCGTGTGACCCAGTGTGAGTGTGTGTTACCATGTGACCCAGTGTGAGTGTGTGTTACCGGGTGACCCAGTGTGAGTGTGTGTTACCGTGTGATCCAGTGTGAGTGTGTGTTACCCTGTGACCCAGTGTGAGTGTGTGTTACCGTGTGGCCCAGTGTGAGTGTGTGTTACCGTGTGACCCAGTGTGAGTGTGTGTTACCGTGTGACCTAGTGTGAGAGTGTGTTACCGTGTGACCCAGTGTGAGAGATTGTTACCGTGTGACCCAGTGTGAGTCTGTGTTACCGTGTGACCCAGTGTGAGTGTGTGTTACCATGTGACCTAGTGTGAGAGTGTGTTACCGTGTGATCCAGTGTGAGTGTGTGTTACCGTGTGACCCAGTGTGAGTGTGTGTTACCGTGTGACCCAATGTGAGTGTGTGTTACCGTGTGACCCAGTGTGAGTGTGTGTTACCGTGTGACCCAGTGTGAGTGTGTGTTACCGTGTGACCCAGTGTGAGTGTGTGTTACCCTGTGACCCAGTGTGAGTGTGTGTTACCGTGTGATCCAGTGTGAGAGTGTATTACCGTGTGACCCAGTGTGAGTGTGTATTACCATGTGACCCAGTGTGAGTGTGTGTTACCGTGTGACCCAGTGTGAGTGTGTGTTACCGTGTGACCCAATGTGAGTGTGTGTTACCGTGTGACCCAGTGTGAGTGTGTGTTGCCGTGTGACCCAGTGTGAGTGTGTGTTACCGTGTGACCCAGTGTGAGTGTGTGTTACCGTGTGACCCAGTGTGAGTGTGTGTTACCCTGTGACCCAGTGTGAGTGTGTGTTACCCTGTGACCCAGTGTGAGTGTGTGTGACCGTGTGACCCAGTGTGAGTGTGTGATACCGTGTGACCCAGTGTGAGTGTGTGTTACCGTGTGACCCAGTGTGAGTGTGTGTTACCGTGTGATCCAGTGTGAGTGTGTGTTACCGTGTGACCCAGTGTGAGTGTGTGTTACCGTGTGATCCAGTGTGAGTGTGTGTTACCGTGTGACCCAGTGTGTGTGTGTTACCGTGTGACGCAGTGTGAGTGTGTGTTACCGTATGACCCAGTGTGAGTGTGTGTTACCATGTGATCCAGTGTGAGTGTGTGTTACCGTGTGACCCAGTGTGAGTGTGTGTTACCGTGTGACCCAGTGTGAGTGTCTGTTACCGTGTGACCCAGTGTGCGTGTGTGTTAACGTGTGACCCAGTGTGAGTGTGTGTTACCGTGTGACCCAGTGTGAGTGTGTGTTACCCTGTGACCCAGTGTGAGTGTGTGTTACCGTGTGATCCAGTGTGAGTGTGTGTTACCCTGTGACCCAGTGTGAGTGTGTGTTACCGTGTGAGGCAGTGTGAGTGTGTGTTACCGTGTGACCCAGTGTGAGTGCGTGTTACCGTGTGACCCAGTGTGAGTGTGTGTTACCGTGTGACCCGATGTGAGTGTGTGTTACCGTGTGACCTAGTGTGAGTGTGTGTTACCGTGTGACCTAATGTGAGTGTGTGTTACCGTGTGACCCAGTGTGAGTGTGTGTCACCGTGTGACCCAGTGTGAGTGTGTGTTACCGTGTGGCCCAGTGTGAGTGTGTGTTACCGTGTGACCCAGTGTGAGTGTGTGTTACCATGTGATCCAGTGTGAATGTGTGTTACCGTGTGACCCAGTGTGAGTGTGTGTTACCGTGTGACCCAGTGTGAGTGTGTGTTACCAAGTGACCCAGTGTGAGTGTATGTTACCGTGTGACCCTGTGTGAGTGTGTGTTACCATGTGACCCAGTGTGAGTGTGTGTTACCATGTGATCCAATGTGAGTGTGTGTTACCGTGTGACCCAGTGTGAGTGTGTGTTACCGTGTGACCCAGTGTGAGTGTGTGTTACCGTGTGATCCAGTGTGAGTGTGTGTTACCGTGTGACCCAGTGTGAGTGTGTGTTACCATGTGGCCCAGTGTGAGTGTGTGTTACCCTGTGACCCAGTGTGAGTGCGTGTTACCGTGTGATCCAGTGTGAGAGTGTGTTCCCGTGCGAACCAGTGTGAGTGTGTGTTACCCTGTGACCCAGTGTGAGTGTGTGTTACCGTGTGATCCAGTGTGAGAGTGTGTTACCGTGTGACCCACTGTGAGTGTGTGTTACCGTGTGACCCAGTGTGAGTGTGTGTTACCATGTGACCCAATGTGAGTGTGTGTTATCGTGTGACCCAGTGTGAGTTTGTGTTGCCGTGTGACCCAGTGTGAACGTGTGTTACCGTGTGACCCAGTGTGAGTGTGTGTTACCGTGTGACCCAGTGTGAGTGTGTGTTACCGTGTGACCCAGTGTGAGTGTGTGTTACCATGTGACCCAGTGTGAGTGTGTGTTACCGGGTGACCCAGTGTGAGTGTGTGTTACCGTGTGATCCAGTGTGAGTGTGTGTTACCCTGTGACCCAGTGTGAGTGTGTGTTACCGTGTGACCCAGTGTGAGTGTGTGTTACCGTGTGACCCAGTGTGAGTGTGTGTTACCGTGTGACCCAGTGTGTGTGTGTGTTTCCATGTGACCCAGTGTGAGTGTGTGTTACCGTGTGACCCAGTGTGAGTGTGTGTTACCGTGTGACCCAGTGTGAGAGTGTGTTACCGTGTGACCCAGTGTGAGTGTGTGTTACCGTGTGACCCAGTGTGTGTGTGTGTTACCATGTGACCCAGTGTGAGTGTGTGTTACCGTGTGACCCAGTGTGAGTGTGTGTTACCGTGTGACCCAATGTGAGTGTGTGTTACCGTGTGACCCAGTGTGAGTGTGTGTGACCGTGTGACCCAGTGTAAGTGTGTGTTACCGTGTGACCCAGTGTGAGTGTGTGTTACCGTGTGACCCAGTGTGAGAGTGTGTTACCGTGTGACCCAGTGTGAGTGTGTGTTACCGTGTGATCCAGTGTGAGTGTGTGTTACCGTGTGGCCCAGTGTGAGTGTGTGTTACCGTGTGACCCAGTGTGAGTGTGTGTTACCGTGTGACCTAGTGTGAGAGTGTGTTACCGTGTGACCCAGTGTGAGAGTTTGTTACCGTGTGACCCAGTGTGAGTCTGTGTTACCGTGTGACCCAGTGTGAGTGTGTGTTACCATGTGACCTAGTGTGAGAGTGTGTTACCGTGTGATCCAGTGTGAGTGTGTGTTACTGTGTGACCCAGTGTGAGTGTGTGTTACCGTGTGATCCAGTGTGAGTGTGTGTTACCGTGTGATCCAGTGCGTGTGTGTGTTACCGTGTGACCCAGTGTGAGTGTGTGTTACCGTGTGACCCGATGTGAGTGTGTGTTACCGTGTGACCCAGTGTGAGTGTGTGTTACCGTGTGACCCAGTGTGAGTGTGTGTTACCGTGTGACCCAGTGTGAGTGTGTGTTACCGTGTGACCCAGTGTGAGTGTGTTACCATGTGACCCAGTGTGAGTGTGTGTTACCATGTGACCCAGTGTGAGTGTATGTTACCGTGTGACCCTGTGTGAGTGTGTGTTACCATGTGACCCAGTGTGAGTGTGTGTTACCATGTGATCCAATGTGAGTGTGTGTTACCGTGTGACCCAGTGTGAGTGTGTGTTACCGTGTGACCCAGTGTGAGTGTGTGTTACCGTGTGATCCAGTGTGAGTGTGTGTTACCGTGTGACCCAGTGTGAGTGTGTGTTACCATGTGGCCCAGTGTGAGTGTGTGTTACCCTGTGACCCAGTGTGAGTGTGTTTTACCGTGTGATCCAGTGTGAGAGTGTGTTACCGTGCGAACCAGTGTGAGTGTGTGTTACCCTGTGACCCAGTGTGAGTGTGTGTTACCGTGTGACCCAGTGTGAGTGTGTGTTACCGTGTGACCCAGTGTGAGTGTGTGTTACCATGTGACCCAGTGTGAGTGTGTGTTACCCTGTGCCCGTGTGAGTGTGTGTTACCATGTGACCCAGTGTGAGTGTTTGTTACCCTTTGACCCAGTGTGAGTGTGTGTTACCGTGTGACCCAGTGTGAGTGCGTGTTACCGTGTGACCCAGTGTGAGTGTGTGTTACCGTGTGATCCAGTGTGAGTGTGTGTTACCGTGTGATCCAGTGTGAGTGTGTGTTACCGTGTGACCCAGTGTGAGTGTGTGTTACCGTGTGACCCAGTGTGAGTGTGTGTTACCGTGTGACCCAGTGTGAGTGTGTGTTACCGTGTGACCCAGTGTGAGTGTGTGTTACCCTGTGCCCGTGTGAGTGTGTGTTACCATGTGACCCAGTGTGAGTGTTTGTTACCCTTTGACCCAGTGTGAGTGTGTGTTACCGTGTGACCCAGTGTGAGTGTGTGTTACCGTGTGACCCAGTGTGAGTGTGTGTTACCGTGTGACCCAGTGTGAGTGTGTGTTACCGTGTGACCCAGTGTGAGTGTGTGTTACCGTGTGACCCAGTGTGAGTGTGTCTTACCATGTGATCCAGTGTGTGAGTGTGTTACCGTGTGATCCAGTGTGAGAGTGTGTTACCGTGTGACCCAGTGTGAGTGTGTGTTACCGTGTGACCCAGTGTGAGTGTGTGTTACCGTGTGACCCAGTGTGAGTGTGTGTTACCCTGTGACCCAGTGTGAGTGTGTGTTACCGTGTGATCCAGTGTGAGAGTGTATTACCGTGTGACCCAGTGTGAGTGTGTATTACCATGTGACCCAATGTGAGTGTGTGTTACCGTGTGACCCAGTGTGAGTGTGTGTTACCGTGTGACCCAATGTGAGTGTGTGTTACCGTGTGACCCAGTGTGAGTGTGTGTTGCCGTGTGACCCAGTGTGAGTGTGTGTTACCGTGTGACCCAGTGTGAGTGTGTGTTACCGTGTGACCCAGTGTGAGTGTGTGTTACCCTGTGACCCAGTGTGAGTGTGTGTTACCCTGTGACCCAGTGTGAGTGTGTGTGACCGTGTGACCCAGTGTGAGTGTGTGATACCGTGTGACCCAGTGTGAGTGTGTGTTACCGTGTGACCCAGTGTGAGTGTGTGTTACCGTGTGATCCAGTGTGAGTGTGTGTTACCGTGTGACCCAGTGTGAGTGTGTGTTACCGTGTGATCCAGTGTGAGTGTGTGTTACCGTGTGACCCAGTGTGAGTGTGTGTTACCGTGTGACGCAGTGTGAGTGTGTGTTACCGTATGACCCAGTGTGAGTGTGTGTTACCATGTGATCCAGTGTGAGTGTGTGTTACCGTGTGACCCAGTGTGAGTGTGTGTTACCGTGTGACCCAGTGTGAGTGTCTGTTACCGTGTGACCCAGTGTGAGTGTGTGTTACCGTGTGACCCAGTGTGAGTGTGTGTTACCGTGTGACCCAGTGTGAGTGTGTGTTACCCTGTGACCCAGTGTGAGTGTGTGTTACCGTGTGATCCAGTGTGAGTGTGTGTTACCCTGTGACCCAGTGTGAGTGTGTGTTACCGTGTGAGGCAGTGTGAGTGTGTGTTACCGTGTGACCCAGTGTGAGTGCGTGTTACCGTGTGACCCAGTGTGAGTGTGTGTTACCGTGTGACACGGTGTGAGTGTGTGTTACCGTGTGACCTAGTGTGAGTGTGTGTTACCGTGTGACCTAATGTGAGTGTGTGTTACCGTGTGACCCAGTGTGAGTGTGTGTCACCGTGTGACCCAGTGTGAGTGTGTGTTACCATGTGGCCCAGTGTGAGTGTGTGTTACCGTGTGACCCAGTGTGAGTGTGTGTTACCATGTGATCCAGTGTGAGTGTGTGTTACCGTGTGACCCAGTGTGAGTGTGTGTTACCGTGTGACCCAGTGTGAGTGTGTGTTACCAAGTGACCCAGTGTGAGTGTATGTTACCGTGTGACCCTGTGTGAGTGTGTGTTACCATGTGACCCAGTGTGAGTGTGTGTTACCATGTGATCCAATGTGAGTGTGTGTTACCGTGTGACCCAGTGTGAGTGTGTGTTACCGTGTGACCCAGTGTGAGTGTGTGTTACCGTGTGATCCAGTGTGAGTGTGTGTTACCGTGTGACCCAGTGTGAGTGTGTGTTACCATGTGGCCCAGTGTGAGTGTGTGTTACCCTGTGACCCAGTGTGAGTGTGTGTTACCGTGTGATCCAGTGTGAGAGTGTGTTCCCGTGCAAACCAGTGTGAGTGTGTGTTACCCTGTGACCCAGTGTGAGTGTGTGTTACCGTGTGATCCAGTGTGAGAGTGTGTTACCGTGTGACCCACTGTGAGTGTGTGTTACCGTGTGACCCAGTGTGAGTGTGTGTTACCATGTGACACAATGTGAGTGTGTTTTATCGTGTGACCCAGTGTGAGTTTGTGTTGCCGTGTGACCCAGTGTGAGCGTGTGTTACCGTGTGACCCAGTGTGAGTGTGTGTTACCGTGTGACCCAGTGTGAGTGTGTGTTACCGTGTGACCCAGTGTGAGTGTGTGTTACCATGTGACCCAGTGTGAGTGTGTGTTACCGGGTGACCCAGTGTGAGTGTGTGTTACCGTGTGATCCAGTGTGAGTGTGTGTTACCCTGTGACCCTGTGTGAGTGTGTGTTACCGTGTGACCCAGTGTGAGTGTGTGTTACCGTGTGACCCAGTGTGAGTGTGTGTTACCGTGTGACCCAGTGTGTGTGTGTGTTTCCATGTGACCCAGTGTGAGTGTGTGTTACCGTGTGACCCAGTGTGAGTGTGTGTTACCGTGTGACCCAGTGTGAGAGTGTGTTACCCTGTGACCCAGTGTGAGTGTGTGTTACCGTGTGACCCAGTGTGAGAGTGTGTTACCCTGTGACCCAGTGTGAGTGTGTGTTACCGTGTGACCCAGTGTGAGTGTGTGTTACCGTGTGACCCAGTGTGAGAGTGTGTTACCGTGTGACCCAGTGTGAGTGTGTGTTACCGTGTGATCCAGTGTGAGTGTGTGTTACCGTGTGGCCCAGTGTGAGTGTGTGTTACCGTGTGACCCAGTGTGAGTGTGTGTTACTGTGTGACCCAGTATGAGTGTGTGTTACCGTGTGATCCAGTGTGAGTGTGTGTTACCGTGTGATCCAGTGCGTGTGTGTGTTACCGTGTGACCCAGTGTGAGAGTTTGTTACCGTGTGACCCAGTGTGAGTCTGTGTTACCGTGTGACCCAGTGTGAGTGTGTGTTACCATGTGACCTAGTGTGAGAGTGTGTTACCGTGTGACCCAGTGTGAGTCTGTGTTACCGTGTGACCCAGTGTGAGTGTGTGTTACCATGTGACCTAGTGTGAGAGTGTGTTACCGTGTGACCCAGTGTGAGTGTGTGTTACCATGTGACCTAGTGTGAGAGTGTGTTACCGTGTGATCCAGTGTGAGTGTGTGTTACTGTGTGACCCAGTATGAGTGTGTGTTACCGTGTGATCCAGTGTGAGTGTGTGTTACCGTGTGATCCAGTGCGTGTGTGTGTTACCGTGTGACCCAGTGTGAGTGTGTGTTACCGTGTGACCCAATGTGAGTGTGTGTTACCGTGTGACCCAGTGTGAGTGTGTGTTGCCGGGTGACCCAGTGTGAGTGTGTTACCGTGTGACCCAGTGTGAGTGTGTGTTACCATGTGACCTAGTTTGAGTGTATGTTACCGTGTGACCCAGTGTGAGTGTGTGTTACCATGTGATCCAGTGTGAGTGTGTGTTACCATGTGATCCAATGTGAGTGTGTGTTACCGTGTGACCCAGTGTGAGTGTGTGTTACCGTGTGACCCAGTGTGAGTGTGTGTTACCGTGTGATCCAGTGTGAGTGTGTGTTACCGTGTGACCCAGTGTGAGTGTGTGTTACCATGTGGCCCAGTGTGAGTGTGTGTTACCCTGTGACCCAGTATGAGTGTGTGTTACCGTGTGATCCAGTGTGAGAGTGTGTTACCGTGCGAACTAGTGTGAGTGTGTGTTACCCTGTGACCCAGTGTGAGTGTGTGTTACCGTGTGATCCAGTGTGAGAGTGTGTTACCGTGTGACCCACTGTGAGTGTGTGTTACCGTGTGACCCAGTGTGAGTGTGTGTTACCGTGTGACCCAGTGTGAGTGTGTGTTACCATGTGACCCAATGTGAGTGTGTGTTACCGTGTGACCCAGTGTGAGTGTGTGTTACCGTGTGACCCAGTGTGAGTGTGTTTTACTGTGAGACCCAGTGTGAGTGTGTGTTACCGTGTGACCCAGTGTGAGTGTGTTTTACCGTGTGACCCAGTGTGAGTCTGTTTTACCCTGTGACCCAGTGTGAGTGTGTGTGACCGTGTGACCCAGTGTGAGTGTGTGATACCGTGTGACCCAGTGTGAGTGTGTGTTACCGTGTGACCCAGTGTGAGTGTGTGTTACCGTGTGATCCAGTGTGAGTGTGTGTTACCGTGTGACCCAGTGTGAGTGTGTGTTACCGTGTGAGCCAGTGTGAGTGTGTGTTACCGTGTGATCCAGTGTGAGTGTGTGTTACCGTGTGACCCAGTGTGAGTGTGTGTTACCGTGTGACCCAGTGTGAGTGTGTGTTACCATGTGATCCAGTGTGAGTGTGTGTTACCGTGTGACCCAGTGTGAGTGTGTGTTACCGTGTGACCCAGTGTGAGTGTGTGTTACCGTGTGACCCAGTGTGAGTGTGTGTTACCATGTGACCCAATGTGAGTGTGTGTTATCGTGTGACCCAGTGTGAGTGTGTGTTACCATGTGACCCAATGTGAGTGTGTGTTATCGTGTGATCCAGTGTGAGTGTGTGTTACCGTGTGACCCAGTGTGAGTGTGTGTTACCGTGTGACCAAGTGTGAGTGTGTGTTACCATGTGACCCAGTGTGAGTGTGTGTTACCGGGTGACCCAGTGTGAGTGTGTGTTACCGTGTGATCCAGTGTGAGTGTGTGTTACCCTGTGACCCAGTGTGAGTGTGTGTTACCGTGTGGCCCAGTGTGAGTGTGTGTTACCGTGTGACCCAGTGTGAGTGTGTGTTACCGTGTGACCTAGTGTGAGAGTGTGTTACCGTGTGACCCAGTGTGAGAGTTTGTTACCGTGTGACCCAGTGTGAGTCTGTGTTACCGTGTGACCCAGTGTGAGTGTGTGTTACCATGTGACCTAGTGTGAGAGTGTGTTACCGTGTGATCCAGTGTGAGTGTGTGTTACCGTGTGACCCAGTGTGAGTGTATGTTACCGTGTGACCCAGTGTGAGTGTGTGTTACCGTGTGATCCAGTGCGTGTGTGTGTTACCATGTGATCCAGTGTGAGTGTGTGTTACCGTGTGACCCAGTGTGAGTGTGTTACCATGTGACCTAGTGTGAGTGTGTGTTACCGTGTGACACAGTGTGAGTGTGTGTTACCATGTGATCCAGTGTGAGAGTGTGTTATCGTGTGACCCAGTGTGAGTGTGTGTTACCGTGTGACCCACTGTGAGTGTGTGTTACCGTGTGACCCAGTGTGAGTGTGTGTTACCCTGTGACCCAGTGTGTGTGTGTGTTACCGTGTGATCCAGTGTGAGAGTGTGTTAGCGTGTGATCCAGTGTGAGTGTGTTACCCTGTGACCTTGTGTGAGTGCGTGTTACCGTGTGACCCAGTGTGAGTGTGTGTTATCGTGTGACACAGTGTGTATGTGTGTTACCGTGTGATCCAGTGTGAGTGTGTGCTACCGTGTGACCCAGTCTGAGTGTGTGTTACCGTGTGACCCAGTGTGAGTGTGTGTTACCGTGTGACCCAGTGTGAGTGTGTGTTACCGTGTGACCCAGTGTGAGTGTGTGTTACCGTGTGATCCAGTGTGAGTGTGTGTTACCGTGTGATCCAGTGTGAGTGTGTGTTACCGTGTGACCCAGTGTGAGTGTGTGTTACCGTGTGACCCAGTGTGAGTGTGTGTTACCGTGTGACCCAGTGTGAGTGTGTGTTACCGTGTGACCCAGTGTGAGTGTGTGTTACCGTGTGACCCAGTGTGAGTGTGTGTTACCCTGTGCCCGTGTGAGTGTGTGTTACCATGTGACCCAGTGTGAGTGTTTGTTACCCTTTGACCCAGTGTGAGTGTGTGTTACCGTGTGACCCAGTGTGAGTGTGTGTTACCGTGTGACCCAGTGTGAGTGTGTGTTACCGTGTGACCCAGTGTGAGTGTGTGTTACCGTGTGACCCAGTGTGAGTGTGTGTTAACGTGTGACCCAGTGTGAGTGTGTGTTACCATGTGATCCAGTGTGAGAGTGTGTTACCGTGTGATCCAGTGTGAGAGTGTGTTACCGTGTGACCCAGTGTGAGTGTGTGTTACCGTGTGACCCAGTGTGAGTGTGTGTTACCGTGTGACCCAGTGTGAGTGTGTGTTACTCTGTGACCCAGTGTGAGTGTGTGTTACCGTGTGATCCAGTGTGAGAGTGTATTACCGTGTGACCCAGTGTGAGTGTGTATTACCATGTGACCCAGTGTGAGTGTGTGTTACCGTGTGACCCAGTGTGAGTGTGTGTTACCGTGTGACCCAATGTGAGTGTGTGTTACCGTGTGACCCAGTGTGAGTGTGTGTTGCCGTGTGACCCAGTGTGAGTGTGTCTTACCGTGTGACCCAGTGTGAGTGTGTGTTACCGTGTGACCCAGTGTGAGTGTGTGTTACCCTGTGACCCAGTGTGAGTGTGTGTTACCCTGTGACCCAGTGTGAGTGTGTGTGACCGTGTGACCCAGTGTGAGTGTGTGATACCGTGTGACCCAGTGTGAGTGTGTGTTACCGTGTGACCCAGTGTGAGTGTGTGTTACCGTGTGATCCAGTGTGAGTGTGTGTTACCATGTGACCCAGTGTGAGTGTGTGTTACCGTGTGATCCAGTGTGAGTGTGTGTTACCGTGTGACCCAGTGTGAGTGTGTGTTACCGTGTGACGCAGTGTGAGTGTGTGTTACCGTATGACCCAGTGTGAGTGTGTGTTACCATGTGATCCAGTGTGAGTGTGTGTTACCGTGTGACCCAGTGTGAGTGTGTGTTACCGTGTGACCCAGTGTGAGTGTCTGTTACCGTGTGACCCAGTGTGAGTGTGTGTTACCGTGTGACCCAGTGTGAGTGTGTGTTACCGTGTGACCCAGTGTGAGTGTGTGTTACCCTGTGACCCAGTGTGAGTGTGTGTTACCGTGTGATCCAGTGTGAGTGTGTGTTACCCTGTGACCCAGTGTGAGTGTGTGTTACCGTGTGAGGCAGTGTGAGTGTGTGTTACCGTGTGACCCAGTGTGAGTGCGTGTTACCGTGTGACCCAGTGTGAGTGTGTGTTACCGTGTGACCCGGTGTGAGTGTGTGTTACCGTGTGACCTAGTGTGAGTGTGTGTTACCGTGTGACCTAATGTGAGTGTGTGTTACCGTGTGACCCAGTGTGAGTGTGTGTCACCGTGTGACCCAGTGTGAGTGTGTGTTACCATGTGGCCCAGTGTGAGCGTGTTTTACCGTGTGACCCAGTGTGAGTGTGTGTTACCGTGTGACCCATTGTGAGTGTGTGTTACCGTGTGACCCAGTGTGAGTGTGTGTTACCATGTGACCCAGTGTGAGTGTGTGTTACCGGGTGACCCAGTGTGAGTGTGTGTTACCGTGTGATCCAGTGTGAGTGTGTGTTACCCTGTGACCCAGTGTGAGTGTGTGTTACCATGTGACCTAGTGTGAGAGTGTGTTACCGTGTGATCCAGTGTGAGTGTGTGTTACCGTGTGACCCAGTGTGAGTGTATGTTACCGTGTGACCCAGTGTGAGTGTGTGTTACCGTGTGATCCAGTGCGTGTGTGTGTTACCGTGTGATCCAGTGTGAGTGTGTGTTACCGTGTGACCCAGTGTGAGTGTGTTACCATGTGACCTAGTGTGAGTGTGTGTTACCGTGTGACACAGTGTGAGTGTGTGTTACCATGTGATCCAGTGTGAGAGTGTGTTATCGTGTGACCCAGTGTGAGTGTGTGTTACCGTGTGACCCACTGTGAGTGTGTGTTACCGTGTGACCCAGTGTGAGTGTGTGTTACCCTGTGACCCAGTGTGTGTGTGTGTTACCGTGTGATCCAGTGTGAGAGTGTGTTAGCGTGTGATCCAGTGTGAGTGTGTTACCCTGTGACCTTGTGTGAGTGCGTGTTACCGTGTGACCCAGTGTGAGTGTGTGTTATCGTGTGACACAGTGTGTGTGTGTGTTACCGTGTGATCCAGTGTGAGTGTGTGCTACCGTGTGACCCAGTCTGAGTGTGTGTTACCGTGTGACCCAGTGTGAGTGTGTGTTACCGTGTGACCCAGTGTGAGTGTGTGTTACCGTGTGACCCAGTGTGAGTGTGTGTTACCGTGTGATCCAGTGTGAGTGTGTGTTACCGTGTGATCCAGTGTGAGTGTGTGTTACCGTGTGACCCAGTGTGAGTGTGTGTTACCGTGTGACCCAGTGTGAGTGTGTGTTACCGTGTGACCCAGTGTGAGTGTGTGTTACCGTGTGACCCAGTGTGAGTGTGTGTTACCATGTGACCCAGTGTGAGTGTGTGTTACCCTGTGCCCGTGTGAGTGTGTGTTACCATGTGACCCAGTGTGAGTGTTTGTTACCCTTTGACCCAGTGTGAGTGTGTGTTACCGTGTGACCCAGTGTGAGTGTGTGTTACCGTGTGACCCAGTGTGAGTGTGTGTTACCGTGTGACCCAGTGTGAGTGTGTGTTACCGTGTGACCCAGTGTGAGTGTGTGTTAACGTGTGACCCAGTGTGAGTGTGTGTTACCATGTGATCCAGTGTGAGAGTGTGTTACCGTGTGATCC
Organism: Somniosus microcephalus; assembly: GCF_052327205.1. Lineage (NCBI taxonomy): Eukaryota > Metazoa > Chordata > Chondrichthyes > Squaliformes > Somniosidae > Somniosus > Somniosus microcephalus. Next base: position 153,160,508 of record NW_028225179.1, read on the forward strand.
AGTGTGAGAGTGTGTTACCGTGTGACCCAGTGTGAGTGTTTGTTACCGTGTGACCCAGTGTGAGTGTGTGTTACCGTGTGACCCAGTGTGAGTGTGTGTTACCCTGTGACCCAGTGTGAGTGTGTGTTACCGTGTGATCCAGTGTGAGAGTGTATTACCGTGTGACCCAGTGTGAGTGTGTATTACCATGTGACCCAGTGTGAGTGTGTGTTACCGTGTGACCCAGTGTGAGTGTGTGTTACCGTGTGACCCAATGTGAGTGTGTGTTACCGTGTGACCCAGTGTGAGTGTGTGTTGCCGTGTGACCCAGTGTGAGTGTGTGTTACCGTGTGACCCAGTGTGAGTGTGTGTTACCGTGTGACCCAGTGTGAGTGTGTGTTACCCTGTGACCCAGTGTGAGTGTGTGTTACCCTGTGACCCAGTGTGAGTGTGTGTGACCGTGTGACCCAGTGTGAGTGTGTGATACCGTGTGACCCAGTGTGAGTGTGTGTTACCGTGTGACCCAGTGTGAGTGTGTGTTACCGTGTGATCCAGTGTGAGTGTGTGTTACCGTGTGACCCAGTGTGAGTGTGTGTTACCGTGTGATCCAGTGTGAGTGTGTGTTACCGTGTGACCCAGTGTGAGTGTGTGTTACCGTGTGACGCAGTGTGAGTGTGTGTTACCGTATGACCCAGTGTGAGTGTGTGTTACCATGTGATCCAGTGTGAGTGTGTGTTACCGTGTGACCCAGTGTGAGTGTGTGTTACCGTGTGACCCAGTGTGAGTGTCTGTTACCGTGTGACCCAGTGTGAGTGTGTGTTACCGTGTGACCCAGTGTGAGTGTGTGTTACCGTGTGACCCAGTGTGAGTGTGTGTTACCCTGTGACCCAGTGTGAGTGTGTGTTACCGTGTGACCCAGTGTGAGTGTGTGTTACCGTGTGACCCAGTGTGAGTGTGTGTTACCGTGTGACCCAGTGTGAGTGTGTGTTACCGTGTGACCCAGTGTGAGTGTGTGTTAACGTGTGACCCAGTGTGAGTGTGTGTTACCATGTGATCCAGTGTGAGAGTGTGTTACCGTGTGATCCAGTGTGAGAGTGTGTTACCGTGTGACCCAGTGTGAGTGTTTGTTACCGTGTGACCCAGTGTGAGTGTGTGTTACCGTGTGACCCAGTGTGAGTGTGTGTTACCCTGTGACCCAGTGTGAGTGTGTGTTACCGTGTGATCCAGTGTGAGAGTGTATTACCGTGTGACCCAGTGTGAGTGTGTGTTACCGTGTGACCCAGTGTGAGTGTGTGTTACCGTGTGACCCAGTGTGAGTGTCTGTTACCGTGTGACCCAGTGTGAGTGTGTGTTACCGTGTGACCCAGTGTGAGTGTGTGTTACCGTGTGACCCAGTGTGAGTGTGTGTTACCCTGTGACCCAGTGTGAGTGTGTGTTACCGTGTGACCCAGTGTGAGTGTGTGTTACCGTGTGACCCAGTGTGAGTGTGTGTTACCGTGTGACCCAGTGTGAGTGTGTGTTACCGTGTGACCCAGTGTGAGTGTGTGTTAACGTGTGACCCAGTGTGAGTGTGTGTTACCATGTGATCCAGTGTGAGAGTGTGTTACCGTGTGATCCAGTGTGAGAGTGTGTTACCGTGTGACCCAGTGTGAGTGTTTGTTACCGTGTGACCCAGTGTGAGTGTGTGTTACCGTGTGACCCAGTGTGAGTGTGTGTTACCGTGTGACGCAGTGTGAGTGTGTGTTACCGTATGACCCAGTGTGAGTGTGTGTTACCATGTGATCCAGTGTGAGTGTGTGTTACCGTGTGACCCAGTGTGAGTGTGTGTTACCGTGTGACCCAGTGTGAGTGTCTGTTACCGTGTGACCCAGTGTGAGTGTGTGTTACCGTGTGACCCAGTGTGAGTGTGTGTTACCGTGTGACCCAGTGTGAGTGTGTGTTACCCTGTGACCCAGTGTGAGTGTGTGTTACCGTGTGACCCAGTGTGAGTGTGTGTTACCGTGTGACCCAGTGTGAGTGTGTGTTACCGTGTGACCCAGTGTGAGTGTGTGTTACCGTGTGACCCAGTGTGAGTGTGTGTTAACGTGTGACCCAGTGTGAGTGTGTGTTACCATGTGATCCAGTGTGAGAGTGTGTTACCGTGTGATCCAGTGTGAGAGTGTGTTACCGTGTGACCCAGTGTGAGTGTTTGTTACCGTGTGACCCAGTGTGAGTGTGTGTTACCGTGTGACCCAGTGTGAGTGTGTGTTACCCTGTGACCCAGTGTGAGTGTGTGTTACCGTGTGATCCAGTGTGAGAGTGTATTACCGTGTGACCCAGTGTGAGTGTGTATTACCATGTGACCCAGTGTGAGTGTGTGTTACCGTGTGACCCAGTGTGAGTGTGTGTTACCGTGTGACCCAATGTGAGTGTGTGTTACCGTGTGACCCAGTGTGAGTGTGTGTTGCCGTGTGACCCAGTGTGAGTGTGTGTTACCGTGTGACCCAGTGTGAGTGTGTGTTACCGTGTGACCCAGTGTGAGTGTGTGTTACCCTGTGACCCAGTGTGAGTGTGTGTTACCCTGTGACCCAGTGTGAGTGTGTGTGACCGTGTGACCCAGTGTGAGTGTGTGATACCGTGTGACCCAGTGTGAGTGTGTGTTACCGTGTGACCCAGTGTGAGTGTGTGTTACCGTGTGATCCAGTGTGAGTGTGTGTTACCGTGTGACCCAGTGTGAGTGTGTGTTACCGTGTGATCCAGTGTGAGTGTGTGTTACCGTGTGACGCAGTGTGAGTGTGTGTTACCGTATGACCCAGTGTGAGTGTGTGTTACCATGTGATCCAGTGTGAGTGTGTGTTACCGTGTGACCCAGTGTGAGTGTGTGTTACCGTGTGACCCAGTGTGAGTGTCTGTTACCGTGTGACCCAGTGTGAGTGTGTGTTACCGTGTGACCCAGTGTGAGTGTGTGTTACCGTGTGACCCAGTGTGAGTGTGTGTTACCCTGTGACCCAGTGTGAGTGTGTGTTACCGTGTGATCCAGTGTGAGTGTGTGTTACCCTGTGACCCAGTGTGAGTGTGTGTTACCGTGTGAGGCAGTGTGAGTGTGTGTTACCGTGTGACCCAGTGTGAGTGCGTGTTACCGTGTGACCCAGTGTGAGTGTGTGTTACCGTGTGACCCGGTGTGAGTGTGTGTTACCGTGTGACCTAGTGTGAGTGTGTGTTACCGTGTGCCCTAATGTGAGTGTGTGTTACCGTGTGACCCAGTGTGAGTGTGTGTCACCGTGTGACCCAGTGTGAGTGTGTGTTACCATGTGGCCCAGTGTGAGCGTGTGTTACCGTGTGACCCAGTGTGAGTGTGTGTTACCGTGTGACCCATTGTGAGTGTGTGTTACCGTGTGACCCAGTGTGAGTGTGTGTTACCATGTGACCCAGTGTGAGTGTGTGTTACCGGGTGACCCAGTGTGAGTGTGTGTTACCGTGTGATCCAGTGTGAGTGTGTGTTACCCTGTGACCCAGTGTGAGTGTGTGTTACCGTGTGACCCAGTGTGAGTGTGTGTTACCGTGTGACCCAGTGTGAGTGTGTGTTACCGTGTGACCCAGTGTGAGTGTGTGTTACCGTGTGACCCAGTGTGAGTGTGTGTTACCGTGTGACCCAGTGTGTGTGTGTGTTTCCATGTGACCCAGTGTGAGTGTGTGTTACCGTGTGACCCAGTGTGAGTGTGTGTTACCGTGTGACCCAGTGTGAGTGTGTGTTACCGTGTGACCCAGTGTGAGAGTGTGTTACCCTGTGACCCAGTGTGAGTGTGTGTTACCGTGTGACCCAGTGTGAGTGTGTGTTACCATGTGACCCAGTGTGAGTGTGTGTTACCGTGTGACCCAGTGTGAGTGTGTGTTACCGTGTGACCCAGTGTGAGTGTGTGTTACCGTGTGACCCAGTGTGAGAGTGTGTTACCCTGTGACCCAGTGTGAGTGTGTGTTACCCTGTGACCCAGTGTGAGAGTGTGTTACCGTGTGACCCAGTGTGAGAGTGTGTTATCGTGTGACCCAGTGTGAGTGTGTGTTACCGTGTGATCCAGTGTGAGTGTGTGTTACTGTGTGACCCAGTGTGAGTGTGTGTTACCGTGTGACCCAGTGTGAGTGTGTGTTACTGTGTGACCCAGCGTGAGTGTGTGTTACCGTGTGACCCAGTGTGAGTGTGTGTTACCGTGTGACCTAGTGTGAGTGTGTGTTACCCTGTGACCCAGTGTGAGTGTGTGTTACCGTGTGAGCCAGTGTGAGTGTGTGTTACCGTGTGATCCAGTGTGAGTGTGTGTTACCGTGTGATCCAGTGTGAGTGTGTGTTACCGTGTGACCCAATGTGAGTGTGTGTTACCGTGTGACCCAGTGTGAGTGTGTGTTACCGTGTGACCCAGTGTGAGTGTGTGTTACCGTGTGACCCAGTGTGAGTGTGTGTTACCGTGTGACCCAGTGTGAGTGTGTGTTACCGTGTGACCCAGAGTAAGTGTGTGTTACCGTGTGACCCAGTGTGAGTGTGTGTTACCGTGTGACCCAGTGTGAGTGTGTGTTACCGTGTGACCCAGTGTGAGTGTGTGTTACCGTGTGACCCAGTGTGAGTGTGTGTTACCGTGTGACCCAGTGTGAGTGTGTGTTACCATGTGACCCAGTGTGAGTGTGTGTTACCGTGTGACCCAGTGTGAGTGTGTGTTACCGTGTGACCCAGTGTGAGTGTGTGTTACCGTGTGACCCAGTGTGAGTGTGTGTTACCGTGTGACCCACTGTGAGTGTGTGTTACCGTGTGACCCAGTGTGAGTGTGTGTTACTGTGTGACCCAGTGTGAGTGTGTGTTACCGTGTGACCCAGTGTGAGTGTGTGTTACCGTGTGACCCAGTGTGAGTGTGTGTTACCGTGTGACCCAGTGTGAGTGTGTGTTACCGTGTGACCCAGTGTGAGTGTGTGTTACCGTGTGACCCAGTGTGAGTGTGTGTTACCGTGTGACCCAGTGTGAGTGTGTGTTACCGTGTGACCCAGTGTGAGTGTGTGTTACCGTGTGACCCAGTGTGAGTGTGTGTTACCGTGTGACCCAGTGTGAGAGTTTGTTACCGTGTGACCCAGTGTGAGTGTGTGTTACCGTGTGACCCAGTGTGAGTGTGTGTTACCGTGTGACCCAGTGTGAGTGTGTGTTACCGTGTGACCCAGTGTGAGTGTGTGTTACCGTGTGACCCAGTGTGAGTGTGTGTTACCGTGTGACCCAGTGTGAGTGTGTGTTACCATGTGACCCAGTGTGAGTGTGTGTTACCGTATGACCCAGTGTGAGTGTGTGTTACCGTGTGACCCAGTGTGAGTGTGTGTTACCCTGTGACCCAGTGTGAGTGTGTTACCGTGTGACCCAGTGTGAGTGTGTTACCGTGTGACCCAGTGTGAGTGTGTGTTACCGTGTGACCCAGTGTGAGTGTGTGTTACCGTGTGACCCAGTGTGAGTGTGTGTTACCGTGTGACCCAGTGTGAGTGTGTGTTACCCTGTGACCCAGTGTGAGTGTGTGTTACCCTGTGACCCAGTGTGAGTGTGTGATACCATGTGACCTAGTGTGAGAGTGTGTTACCGTGTGATCCAGTGTGAGTGTGTGTTACCCTGTGACCCAGTGTGAGTGTGTGTTACCCTGTGACCCAGTGTGAGTGTGTGATACCATGTGACCTAGTGTGAGAGTGTGTTACCGTGTGACCCAGTGTGAGTGTGTGTTACCGTGTGACCCAGTGTGAGTGTGTGTTACCGTGTGACCCAGTGTGAGAGTTTGTTACCGTGTGACCCAGTGTGAGTGTGTGTTACCGTGTGACCCAGTGTGAGTCTGTGTTACCGTGTGACCCAGTGTGAGTGTGTGTTACCATGTGACCTAGTGTGAGAGTGTGTTACCGTGTGATCCAGTGTGAGTGTGTGTTACCGTGTGACCCAGTGTGAGAGTTTGTTACCGTGTGACCCAGTGTGAGTGTGTGTTACCGTGTGACCCAGTGTGAGTGTGTGTTACCGTGTGACCCAGTGTGAGTCTGTGTTACCGTGTGACCCAGTGTGAGTGTGTGTTACCATGTGACCTAGTGTGAGAGTGTGTTACCGTGTGATCCAGTGTGAGTGTGTGTTACCGTGTGACCCAGGGTGAGTGTGTGTTACTGTGTGACCCAGTGTGAGTGTGTGATACCGTGTGATCCAGTGCGTGTGTGTGTTACCGTGTGATCCAGTGTGAGTGTGTGTTACCGTGTGATCCAGTGTGAGAGTGTGTTAGCGTGTGATCCAGTGTGAGTGTGTTACCGTGTGACCTTGTGTGAGTGTGTGTTACCGTGTGACCCAGTGTGAGTGTGTGTTACCGTGTGACACAGTGTGTGTGTGTGTTACCGTGTGATCCAGTGTGAGTGTGTGCTACCATGTGACCCAGTCTGAGTGCGTGTTACCGTGTGACCCAGTGTGAGTGTGTGTTACCGTGTGACCCAGTGTGAGTGTGTGTTACCGTGTGACCCAGTGTGAGTGTGTGTTACCGTGTGATCCAGTGTGAGTGTGTGTTACCGTGTGATCCAGTGTGAGTGTGTGTTACCGTGTGACCCAGTGTGAGTGTGTGTTACCGTGTGACCCAGTGTGAGTGTGTGTTACCATGTGACCCATTGTGAGTGTGTGTTACCATGTGACCCAGTGTGAGGGTGTGTTACCGTGTGACCCAGTGTGAGTGTGTGTTACCGTGTGACCCAGTGTGAGTGTGTGTTACCGTGTGATCCAGTGTGAGTGTGTGTTACCATGTGACCCAGTGTGAGTGTGTGTTACCGTGTGACCCAGTGTGAGTGTGTGTTACCGTGTGATCCAGTGTGAGTGTGTATTACCGTGTGACCCAGTGTGAGTGTGTGTTACCGTGTGACCCAGTGTGAGTGTGTGTTACCATGTGACCTAGTGTGAGTGTATGTTACCGTGTGACCCTGTGTGAGTGTGTGTTACCATGTGACCCAGTGTGAGTGTGTGTTACCATGTGATCCAATGTGAGTGTGTGTTACCGTGTGATCCAGTGTGAGAGTGTGTTACCTTGTGACCCAGTGTGAGTGTGTGTTACCATGTGACCCAGTGTGAGTGTGTGTTACCATGTGACCCAGTGTGAGTGTGTGTTACCGTGTGACCCAGTGTGAGTGTGTGTTACCGTGTGACCCAGTGTGAGTGTGTGTTACCGTGATCCAGTGTGAGTGTGTGTTACCGTGTGACCCAGTGTGAGTGTGTGTTACCGTGTGACCCAGTGTCAGTGTGTGTTACCGTGTGATCCAGTGTGAGTGTGTGTTACCGTGTGACCCAGTGTGAGTGTGTGTTACCATGTGACCCAGTGTGAGTGTGTGTTACCGGGTGACCCAGTGTGAGTGTGTGTTACCGTGTGACCCAGTGTGAGTGTGTGTTACCGTGTGACCCAGTGTGAGTGTGTGTTACCGTGTGACCCAGTGTGAGTGTGTGTTACCATGTGACCCAGTGTGAGTGTGTGTTACCCTGTGCCCCAGTGTGAGTGTGTGTTACCATGTGATCCAGTGTGAGTGTGTTACCATGTGACCTCGTGTGAGTGTGTGTTACCATGTGACCCAGTGTGAGTGTGTGTTACCGTGTGACCCAGTGTGAGTGTGTGTTACCCTTTGACCCAGTGTGAGTGTGTGTTACAGTGTGACCCAGTGTGAGTGTGTGTTACCGTGTGACCCAGTGTGAGTGTGTGTTACCGTGTGACCCAGTGTCAGTGTGTGTTACCGTGTGACCCAGTGTGAGTGTGTGTTACCGTGTGACCCAGTGTGAGTGTGTGTGACCATGTGATCCAGTGTGAGAGTGTGTTACCGTGTGATCCAGTGTGAGAGTGTGTTACCGTGTGACCCAGTGTGAGTGTGTGTTACCGTGTGACCCAGTGTGAGTGTGTGTTACCCTGTGACCCAGTGTGAGTGTGTGTTACCGTGTGATCCAGTGTGAGAGTGTGTTAGCGTGTGACCCAGTGTGAGTGTGTGTTACCATGTGACCCAGTTTGAGTGTGTGTTACCTTGTGACCCAGTGTGAGTGTGTGTTACCGTGTGACCCAATGTGAGTGTGTGTTACCGTGTGACCCAGTGTGAGTGTATGTTGCCGTGTGACCCAGTGTGAGTGTGTGTTACCGTGTGACCCAGTGTGAGTGTGTGTTACCGTGTGACCCAGTGTGAGTGTGTGTTACCGTGTGACCCAGTGTGAGTGTGTGTTACCCTGTGACCCAGTGTGAGTGTGTGTGACCGTGTGACCCAGTGTGAGTGTGTGATACCGTGTGACCCAGTGTGAGTGTGTGTTACCGTGTGACCCAGTGTGAGTGTGTGTTACCGTGTGATCCAGTGTGAGTGTGTGTTACCGTGTGACCCAGTGTGAGTGTGTGTTAACGTGTGATCCAGTGTGAGTGTGTGTTACCGTGTGACCCAGTGTGAGTGTGTGTTGCCGTGTGACACAGTGTGAGTGTGTGTTACCGTATGACCCAGTGTGAGTGTGTGTTACCATGTGATCCAGTGTGAGTGTGTGTTACCGTGTGACCCAGTGTGAGTGTGTGTTACCGTGTGACCCAGTGTGAGTGTCTGTTACCGTGTGACCCAGTGTGAGTGTGTGTTACCGTGTGACCCAGTGTGAGTGTGTGTTACCGTGTGACCCAGTGTGAGTGTGTGTTACCCTGTGACCCAGTGTGAGTGTGTGTTACCGTGTGATCCAGTGTGAGTGTGTGTTACCCTGTGACCCAGTGTGAGTGTGTGTTACCGTGTGAGGCAGTGTGAGTGTGTGTTACCGTGTGACACAGTGTGAGTGCGTGTTACTGTGTGACCCAGTGTGAGTGTGTGTTACCGTGTGACCCGGTGTGACTGTGTGTTACCGTGTGACCTAGTGTGAGTGTGTGTTACCGTGTGACCAAATGTGAGTGTGTGTTACCGTGTGACCCAGTGTGAGTGTGTGTTACCGTGTGACCCAGTGTGAGTGTGTGTTACCATGTGGCCCAGTGTGAGTGTGTGTTACCGTGTGACCCAGTGTGAGTGTGTGTTACCATGTGATCCAGTGTGAGTGTGTGTTACCGTGTGACCCAGTGTGAGTGTGTGTTACCATGTGACCCAGTGTGAGTGTGTGTTACCATGTGATCCAATGTGAGTGTGTGTTACCGTGTGACCCAGTGTGAGTGTGTGTTACCGTGTGACCCAGTGTGAGTGTGTGTTACCGTGTGATCCAGTGTGAGTGTGTGTTACCGTGTGACCCAGTGTGAGTGTGTGTTACCATGTGGCCCAGTGTGAGTGTGTGTTACCCTGTGACCCAGTGTGAGTGTGTGTTACCGTGCGAACCAGTGTGAGTGTGTGTTACCCTGTGACCCAGTGTGAGTGTGTGTTACCGTGTGATCCAGTGTGAGAGTGTGTTACCGTGTGACCCACTGTGAGTGTGTGTTACCGTGTGACCCAGTGTGAGTGTGTGTTACCGTGTGACCCAGTGTGAGTGTGTGTTACCATGTGACCCAATGTGAGTGTGTGTTACCGTGTGACCCAGTGTGAGTGTGGGTTACCGTGTGACCCAGTGTGAGTGTGTTTTACTGTGTGACCCAGTGTGAGTGTGTGTTACCGTGTGACCCAGTGTGAGTGTGTTTTACCGTGTGACCCAGTGTGAGTGTGTGTTACCCTGTGACCCAGTGTGAGTGTGTGTGACCGTGTGACCCAGTGTGAGTGTGTGATACCGTGTGACCCAGTGTGAGTGTGTGTTACCGTGTGACCCAGTGTGAGTGTGTGTTACCGTGTGATCCAGTGTGAGTGTGTGTTACCGTGTGACCAGTGTGAGTGTGTGTTACCGTGTGACCCAGTGTGAGTGTGTGTTACCGTGTGATCCAGTGTGAGTGTGTGTTACCGTGTGACCCAGTGAGTGTGTGTTACCGTGTGACCCAGTGTGAGTGTGTGTTACCGTGTGATCCAGTGTGAGTGTGTGTTACCGTGTGACCCAGTGTGAGTGTGTGTTACCGTGTGACCCAGTGTGAGTGTGTGTTACCGTGTGACCCAGTGTGAGTGTGTGTTACCATGTGACCCAATGTGAGTGTGTGTTATCGTGTGACCCAGTGTGAGTTTGTGTTACCGTGTGACCCAGTGTGAGCGTGTGTTACCGTGTGACCCAGTGTGAGTGTGTGTTACCGTGTGACCCAGTGTGAGTGTGTGTTACCGTGTGACCCAGTGTGAGTGTGTGTTACCGTGTGACCCAGTGTGAGTGTGTGTTACCGGGTGACCCAGTGTGAGTGTGTGTTACCGTGTGATCCAGTGTGAGTGTGTGTTACCCTGTGACCCAGTGTGAGTGTGTGTTACCGTGTGACCCAGTGTGAGTGTGTGTTACCGTGTGACCCAGTGTGAGTGTGTGTTACCGTGTGACCCAGTGTGTGTGTGTGTTTCCATGTGACCCAGTGTGAGTGTGTGTTACCGTGTGACCCAGTGTGAGTGTGTGTTACCGTGTGACCCAGTGTGAGTGTGTGTTACCGTGTGACCCAGTGTGAGTGTGTGTTACCGTGTGATCCAGTGTGAGTGTGTGTTACCATGTGACCTCGTGTGAGAGTGTGTTACCATGTGACCTAGTGTGAGTGTGTGTTACCGTGTGACCCAGTGTGAGTGTGTGTTACCGTGTGATCCAGTGTGAGTATGTGTTACCATGTGACCTAGTGTGAGAGTGTGTTACCGTGTGATCCAGTGTGAGTGTGTGTTACCGTGTGACCCAGTGTGAGTGTGTTACCATGTGACCTAGTGTGAGTGTGTGTTACCGTGTGACACAGTGTGAGTGTGTGTTACCTTGTGATCCAGTGTGAGAGTGTGTTACCGTGTGATCCAGTGTGAGAGTGTGTTACCGTGTGACCCAGTGTGAGTGTGTGTTACCGTGTGACCCAGTGTGAGTGTGTGTTACCGTGTGACCCAGTGTGAGTGTGTGTTACCATGTGACCTAGTGTGAGTGTATGTTACCGTGTGACCCTGTGTGAGTGTGTGTTACCATGTGATCCAATGTGAGTGTGTGTTACCGTGTGATCCAGTGTGAGAGTGTGTTACCTTGTGACCTAGTGTGAGTGTATGTTACCGTGTGACCCAGTGTGAGTGTGTGTTACCATGTGATCCAATGTGAGTGTGTGTTACCGTGTGATCCAGTGTGAGAGTGTGTTACCGTGTGATCCAGTGTGAGTGTGTGTTACCCTGTGACCCAGTGTGAGTGTGTGTTACCGTGTGACCCAGTGTGAGTGTGTGTTACCGTGTGACCCAGTGTGAGTGTGTGTTACCGTGTGACCCAGTGTGTGTGTGTTTCCATGTGACCCAGTGTGAGTGTGTGTTACCGTGTGACCCAGTGTGAGTGTGTGTTACCGTGTGACCCAGTGTGAGTGTGTGTTACCGTGTGACCCAGTGTGAGTGTGTGTTACCGTGTGATCCAGTGTGAGTGTGTGTTACCATTTGACCTCGTGTGAGAGTGTGTTACCATGTGACCTAGTGTGAGTGTGTGTTACCGTGTGACCCAGTGTGAGTGTGTGTTACCGTGTGATCCAGTGTGAGTATGTGTTACCATGTGACCTAGTGTGAGAGTGTGTTACCGTGTGATCCAGTGTGAGTGTGTGTTACCGTGTGACCCAGTGTGAGTGTGTTACCATGTGACCTAGTGTGAGTGTGTGTTACCGTCTGACACAGTGTGAGTGTGTGTTACCTTGTGATCCAGTGTGAGAGTGTGTTACCGTGTGATCCAGTGTGAGAGTGTGTTACCGTGTGACCCAGTGTGAGTGTGTGTTACCGTGTGACCCAGTGTGAGTGTGTGTTACCGTGTGACCCAGTGTGAGTGTGTGTTACCATGTGACCTAGTGTGAGTGTATGTTACCGTGTGACCCTGTGTGAGTGTGTGTTACCATGTGATCCAATGTGAGTGTGTGTTACCGTGTGATCCAGTGTGAGAGTGTGTTACCTTGTGACCTAGTGTGAGTGTATGTTACCGTGTGACCCAGTGTGAGTGTGTGTTACCATGTGATCCAATGTGAGTGTGTGTTACCGTGTGATCCAGTGTGAGAGTGTGTTACCTTGTGACCCAGTGTGAGTGTGTGTTACCATGTGACCCAGTGTGAGTGTGTGTTACCATGTGACCCAGTGTGAGTGTGTGTTACCGTGTGACCCAGTGTGAGTGTGTGTTACCGTGTGACCCAGTGTGAGTGTGTGTTACCGTGATCCAGTGTGAGTGTGTGTTACCGTGTGACCCAGTGTGAGTGTGTGTTACCGTGTGACCCAGTGTCAGTGTGTGTTACCGTGTGATCCAGTGTGAGTGTGTGTTACCGTGTCACCCAGTGTGAGTGTGTGTTACCATGTGACCCAGTGTGAGTGTGTGTTACCGGGTGACCCAGTGTGAGTGTGTGTTACCGTGTGAACCAGTGTGCGTGTGTGTTACCGTGTGACCCAGTGTGAGTGTGTGTTACCGTGTGACCCAGTGTGAGTGTTTGTTACCATGTGACCCAGTGTGAGTGTGTGTTACCCTGTGCCCCAGTGTGAGTGTGTGTGACCATGTGATCCAGTGTGAGTGTGTTCCCATGTGACCTAGTGTGAGTGTGTGTTACCATGTGACCCAGTGTGAGTGTGTGTTACCGTGTGACCCAGTGTGAGTGTGTGTTACCCTTTGACCCAGTGTGAGTGTGTGTTACCGTGTGACCCAGTGTGAGTGTGTGTTACCGTGTGACCCAGTGTGAGTGTGTGTTACCGTGTGACCCAGTGTGAGTGTGTGTTACCGTGTGACCCAGTGTGAGTGTGTGTTACCGTGTGACCCAGTGTGAGTGTGTGTTACCATGTGATCCAGTGTGAGATTGTGTTACCGTGTGATCCAGTGTGAGAGTGTGTTACCGTGTGACCCAGTGTGAGTGTGTGTTACCGTGTGACCCAGTGTGAGTGTGTGTTACCGTGTGACCCAGTGTGAGTGTGTGTTACCCTGTGACCCAGTGTGAGTGTGTGTTACCGTGTGATCCAGTGTGAGAGTGTGTTACCGTGTGACCCAGTGTGAGTGTGTGTTAACATGTGACCCAGTGTGAGTGTGTGTTACCTTGTGACCCAGAGTGAGTGTGTGTTACCGTGTGACCCAATGTGAGTGTGTGTTACCGTGTGACCCAGTGTGAGTGTATGTTGCCGTGTGACCCAGTGTGAGTGTGTGTTACCGTGTGACCCAGTGTGAGTGTGTGTTACCGTGTGACCCAGTGTGAGTGTGTGTTACCGTGTGACCCAGTGTGAGTGTGTGTTACCCTGTGACCCAGTGTGAGTGTGTGTGACCGTGTGACCCAGTGTGAGTGTGTGATACCGTGTGACCCAGTGTGAGTGTGTATTACCGTGTGACCCAGTGTGAGTGTGTGTTACCGTGTGATCCAGTGTGAGTGTGTGTTACCGTGTAACCCAGTGTGAGTGTGTGTTACCGTGTGATCCAGTGTGAGTGTGTGTTACCGTGTGACCCAGTGTGAGTGTCTGTTACCGTGTGACCCAGTGTGAGTGTGTGTTACCGTGTGACCCAGTGTGAGTGTCTGTTACCGTGTGACCCAGTGTGAGTGTGTGTTACCGTGTGACCCAGTGTGAGTGTGTGTTACCGTGTGACCCAGTGTGAGTGTGTGTTACCCTGTGACCCAGTGTGAGTGTGTGTTACCGTGTGATCCAGTGTGAGTGTGTGTTACCCTGTGACCCAGTGTGAGTGTGTGTTACCGTGTGAGGCAGTGTGAGTGTGTGTTACCGTGTGACACAGTGTGAGTGCGTGTTACTGTGTGACCCAGTGTGAGTGTGTGTTACCGTGTGACCCGGTGTGACTGTGTGTTACCGTGTGACCTAGTGTGAGTGTGTGTTACCGTGTGACCAAATGTGAGTGTGTGTTACCGTGTGACCCAGTGTGAGTGTGTGTTACCGTGTGACCCAGTGTGAGTGTGTGTTACCATGTGGCCCAGTGTGAGTGTGTGTTACCGTGTGACCCAGTGTGAGTGTGTGTTACCATGTGATCCAGTGTGAGTGTGTGTTACCGTGTGACCCAGTGTGAGTGTGTGTTACCATGTGACCCAGTGTGAGTGTGTGTTACCATGTGATCCAATGTGAGTGTGTGTTACCGTGTGACCCAGTGTGAGTGTGTGTTACCGTGTGACCCAGTGTGAGTGTGTGTTACCGTGTGATCCAGTGTGAGTGTGTGTTACCGTGTGACCCAGTGTGAGTGTGTGTTACCATGTGGCCCAGTGTGAGTGTGTGTTACCCTGTGACCCAGTGTGAGTGTGTGTTACCGTGCGAACCAGTGTGAGTGTGTGTTACCCTGTGACCCAGTGTGAGTGTGTGTTACCGTGTGATCCAGTGTGAGAGTGTGTTACCGTGTGACCCACTGTGAGTGTGTGTTACCGTGTGACCCAGTGTGAGTGTGTCTTACCGTGTGACCCAGTGTGAGTGTGTGTTACCATGTGACCCAATGTGAGTGTGTGTTACCGTGTGACCCAGTGTGAGTGTGGGTTACCGTGTGACCCAGTGTGAGTGTGTTTTACTGTGTGACCCAGTGTGAGTGTGTGTTACCGTGTGACCCAGTGTGAGTGTGTTTTACCGTGTGACCCAGTGTGAGTGTGTGTTACCCTGTGACCCAGTGTGAGTGTGTGTGACCGTGTGACCCAGTGTGAGTGTGTGATACCGTGTGACCCAGTGTGAGTGTGTGTTACCGTGTGACCCAGTGTGAGTGTGTGTTACCGTGTGATCCAGTGTGAGTGTGTGTTACCGTGTGACCCAGTGTGAGTGTGTGTTACCGTGTGACCCAGTGTGAGTGTGTGTTACCGTGTGATCCAGTGTGAGTGTGTGTTACCGTGTGACCCAGTGAGTGTGTGTTACCGTGTGACCCAGTGTGAGTGTGTGTTACCGTGTGATCCAGTGTGAGTGTGTGTTACCGTGTGACCCAGTGTGAGTGTGTGTTACCGTGTGACCCAGTGTGAGTGTGTGTTACCGTGTGACCCAGTGTGAGTGTGTGTTACCATGTGACCCAATGTGAGTGTGTGTTATCGTGTGACCCAGTGTGAGTTTGTGTTACCGTGTGACCCAGTGTGAGCGTGTGTTACCGTGTGACCCAGTGTGAGTGTGTGTTACCGTGTGACCCAGTGTGAGTGTGTGTTACCGTGTGACCCAGTGTGAGTGTGTGTTACCGTGTGACCCAGTGTGAGTGTGTGTTACCGGGTGACCCAGTGTGAGTGTGTGTTACCGTGTGATCCAGTGTGAGTGTGTGTTACCCTGTGACCCAGTGTGAGTGTGTGTTACCGTGTGACCCAGTGTGAGTGTGTGTTACCGTGTGACCCAGTGTGAGTGTGTGTTACCGTGTGACCCAGTGTGTGTGTGTGTTTCCATGTGACCCAGTGTGAGTGTGTGTTACCGTGTGACCCAGTGTGAGTGTGTGTTACCGTGTGACCCAGTGTGAGTGTGTGTTACCGTGTGACCCAGTGTGAGTGTGTGTTACCGTGTGATCCAGTGTGAGTGTGTGTTACCATGTGACCTCGTGTGAGAGTGTGTTACCATGTGACCTAGTGTGAGTGTGTGTTACCGTGTGACCCAGTGTGAGTGTGTGTTACCGTGTGATCCAGTGTGAGTATGTGTTACCATGTGACCTAGTGTGAGAGTGTGTTACCGTGTGATCCAGTGTGAGTGTGTGTTACCGTGTGACCCAGTGTGAGTGTGTTACCATGTGACCTAGTGTGAGTGTGTGTTACCGTGTGACACAGTGTGAGTGTGTGTTACCTTGTGATCCAGTGTGAGAGTGTGTTACCGTGTGATCCAGTGTGAGAGTGTGTTACCGTGTGACCCAGTGTGAGTGTGTGTTACCGTGTGACCCAGTGTGAGTGTGTGTTACCGTGTGACCCAGTGTGAGTGTGTGTTACCATGTGACCTAGTGTGAGTGTATGTTACCGTGTGACCCTGTGTCAGTGTGTGTTACCATGTGATCCAATGTGAGTGTGTGTTACCGTGTGATCCAGTGTGAGAGTGTGTTACCTTGTGACCTAGTGTGAGTGTATGTTACCGTGTGACCCAGTGTGAGTGTGTGTTACCATGTGATCCAATGTGAGTGTGTGTTACCGTGTGATCCAGTGTGAGAGTGTGTTACCGTGTGATCCAGTGTGAGTGTGTGTTACCCTGTGACCCAGTGTGAGTGTGTGTTACCGTGTGACCCAGTGTGAGTGTGTGTTACCGTGTGACCCAGTGTGAGTGTGTGTTACCGTGTGACCCAGTGTGTGTGTGTGTTTCCATGTGACCCAGTGTGAGTGTGTGTTACCGTGTGACCCAGTGTGAGTGTGTGTTACCGTGTGACCCAGTGTGAGTGTGTGTTACCGTGTGACCCAGTGTGAGTGTGTGTTACCGTGTGATCCAGTGTGAGTGTGTGTTACCATGTGACCTCGTGTGAGAGTGTGTTACCATGTGACCTAGTGTGAGTGTGTGTTACCGTGTGACCCAGTGTGAGTGTGTGTTACCGTGTGATCCAGTGTGAGTATGTGTTACCATGTGACCTAGTGTGAGAGTGTGTTACCGTGTGATCCAGTGTGAGTGTGTGTTACCGTGTGACCCAGTGTGAGTGTGTTACCATGTGACCTAGTGTGAGTGTGTGTTACCGTGTGACACAGTGTGAGTGTGTGTTACCTTGTGATCCAGTGTGAGAGTGTGTTACCGTGTGATCCAGTGTGAGAGTGTGTTACCGTGTGACCCAGTGTGAGTGTGTGTTACCGTGTGACCCAGTGTGAGTGTGTGTTACCGTGTGACCCAGTGTGAGTGTGTGTTACCATGTGACCTAGTGTGAGTGTATGTTACCGTGTGACCCTGTGTGAGTGTGTGTTACCATGTGATCCAATGTGAGTGTGTGTTACCGTGTGATCCAGTGTGAGAGTGTGTTACCTTGTGACCTAGTGTGAGTGTATGTTACCGTGTGACCCAGTGTGAGTGTGTGTTACCATGTGATCCAATGTGAGTGTGTGTTACCGTGTGATCCAGTGTGAGAGTGTGTTACCTTGTGACCCAGTGTGAGTGTGTGTTACCATGTGACCCAGTGTGAGTGTGTGTTACCATGTGACCCAGTGTGAGTGTGTGTTACCGTGTGACCCAGTGTGAGTGTGTGTTACCGTGTGACCCAGTGTGAGTGTGTGTTACCGTGATCCAGTGTGAGTGTGTGTTACCGTGTGACCCAGTGTGAGTGTGTGTTACCGTGTGACCCAGTGTCAGTGTGTGTTACCGTGTGATCCAGTGTGAGTGTGTGTTACCGTGTCACCCAGTGTGAGTGTGTGTTACCATGTGACCCAGTGTGAGTGTGTGTTACCGGGTGACCCAGTGTGAGTGTGTGTTACCGTGTGAACCAGTGTGCGTGTGTGTTACCGTGTGACCCAGTGTGAGTGTGTGTTACCGTGTGACCCAGTGTGAGTGTTTGTTACCATGTGACCCAGTGTGAGTGTGTGTTACCCTGTGCCCCAGTGTGAGTGTGTGTGACCATGTGATCCAGTGTGAGTGTGTTCCCATGTGACCTAGTGTGAGTGTGTGTTACCATGTGACCCAGTGTGAGTGTGTGTTACCGTGTGACCCAGTGTGAGTGTGTGTTACCCTTTGACCCAGTGTGAGTGTGTGTTACCGTGTGACCCAGTGTGAGTGTGTGTTACCGTGTGACCCAGTGTGAGTGTGTGTTACCGTGTGACCCAGTGTGAGTGTGTGTTACCGTGTGACCCAGTGTGAGTGTGTGTTACCGTGTGACCCAGTGTGAGTGTGTGTTACCATGTGATCCAGTGTGAGATTGTGTTACCGTGTGATCCAGTGTGAGAGTGTGTTACCGTGTGACCCAGTGTGAGTGTGTGTTACCGTGTGACCCAGTGTGAGTGTGTGTTACCGTGTGACCCAGTGTGAGTGTGTGTTACCCTGTGACCCAGTGTGAGTGTGTGTTACCGTGTGATCCAGTGTGAGAGTGTGTTACCGTGTGACCCAGTGTGAGTGTGTGTTAACATGTGACCCAGTGTGAGTGTGTGTTACCTTGTGACCCAGAGTGAGTGTGTGTTACCGTGTGACCCAATGTGAGTGTGTGTTACCGTGTGACCCAGTGTGAGTGTATGTTGCCGTGTGACCCAGTGTGAGTGTGTGTTACCGTGTGACCCAGTGTGAGTGTGTGTTACCGTGTGACCCAGTGTGAGTGTGTGTTACCGTGTGACCCAGTGTGAGTGTGTGTTACCCTGTGACCCAGTGTGAGTGTGTGTGACCGTGTGACCCAGTGTGAGTGTGTGATACCGTGTGACCCAGTGTGAGTGTGTATTACCGTGTGACCCAGTGTGAGTGTGTGTTACCGTGTGATCCAGTGTGAGTGTGTGTTACCGTGTAACCCAGTGTGAGTGTGTGTTACCGTGTGATCCAGTGTGAGTGTGTGTTACCGTGTGACCCAGTGTGAGTGTGTGTTACCGTGTGACACAGTGTGAGTGTGTGTTACCGTATGACCCAGTGTGAGTGTGTGTTACCATGTGATCCAGTGTGAGTGTGTGTTACCGTGTGACCCAGTGTGAGTGTGTGTTACCGTGTGACCCAGTGTGAGTGTCTGTTACCGTGTGACCCAGTGTGAGTGTGTGTTACCTTGTGACCCAGTGTGAGTGTGTGTTACCGTGTGACCCAGTGTGAGTGTCTGTTACCCTGTGACCCAGTGTGAGTGTGTGTTACCGTGTGATCCAGTGTGAGTGTGTGTTACCCTGTGACCCAGTGTGAGTGTGTGTTACCGTGTGAGGCAGTGTGAGTGTGTGTTACCGTGTGACCCAGTGTGAGTGCGTGTTACCGTGTGACCCAGTGTGAGTGTGTGTTACCGTGTGACCCGGTGTGAGTGTGTGTTACCGTGTGACCTAGTGTGAGTGTGTGTTACCGTGTGACCTAATGTGAGTGTGTGTTACCGTGTGACCCAGTGTGAGTGTGTGTTACCGTGTGACCCAGTGTGAGTGTGTGTTACCATGTGGCCCAGTGTGAGTGTGTGTTACCGTGTGACCCAGTGTGAGTGTGTGTTACCATGTGATCCAGTGTGAGTGTGTGTTACCGTGTGACCCAGTGTGAGTGTGTGTTACCGTGTGACCCAGTGTGAGTGTGTGTTACCATGTGACCCAGTGTGAGTGTGTGTTACCGTGTGAGGCAGTGTGAGTGTGTGTTACCGTGTGACCCAGTGTGAGTGCGTGTTACCGTGTGACCCAGTGTGAGTGTGTGTTACCGTGTGACCCGGTGTGAGTGTGTGTTACCGTGTGACCTAGTGTGAGTGTGTGTTACCGTGTGACCTAATGTGAGTGTGTGTTACCGTGTGACCCAGTGTGAGTGTGTGTCACCGTGTGACCCAGTGTGAGTGTGTGTTACCATGTGGCCCAGTGTGAGCGTGTGTTACCGTGTGACCCAGTGTGAGTGTGTGTTACCGTGTGACCCAGTGTGAGTGTGTGTTACCGTGTGACCCAGTGTGAGTGTGTGTTACCATGTGACCCAGTGTGAGTGTGTGTTACCGGGTGACCCATTGTGAGTGTGTGTTACCGTGTGATCCAGTGTGAGTGTGTGCTACCCTGTGACCCAGTGTGAGTGTGTGTTACCGTGTGACCCAGTGTGAGTGTGTGTTACCGTGTGACCCAGTGTGAGTGTGTGTTACCGTGTGACCCAGTGTGAGTGTGTGTTACCGTGTGACCCAGTGTGTGTGTGTGTTTCCATGTGACCCAGTGTGAGTGTGTGTTACCGTGTGACCCAGTGTGAGTGTGTGTTACCGTGTGACCCAGTGTGAGAGTGTGTTACCCTGTGACCCAGTGTGAGTGTGTGTTACCGTGTGACCCAGTGTGAATGTGTGTTACCGTGTGACCCAGTGTGAGTGTGTGTTACCGTGTGATCCAGTGTGAGTGTGTGTTACCGTGTGACCCAGTGTGAGTGTGTGTTACCGTGTGACCCAGCGTGAGTGTGTGTTACCGTGTGACCCAGTGTGAGTGTGTGTTACCCTGTGATCCAGTGTGAGTGTGTGTTACCGTGTGACCCAGTGTGAGTGTGTGTTACCGTGTGACCCAGTGTGAGTGTGTGTTACCCTGTGATCCAGTGTGAGAGTGTGTTACCGTGTGACCCAGTGTGAGTGTGTGTTACCGTGTGACCCAGTGTGAGTGTGTGTTACCGTGTGACCCAGTGTGAGTGTGTGTTACCGTGTGACCCAGTGTGAGTGTGTGTTACCATGTGATCCAGTGTGAGTGTGTGTTACCGTGTGACCCAGTGTGAGAGTTTGTTACCGTGTGACCCAGTGTGAGTGTGTGTTACCGTGTGACCCAGTGTGAGTGTGTGTTACCGTGTGATCCAGTGTGAGTGTGTGTTACCGTGTGACACAGTGTGAGAGTTTGTTACCGTGTGACCCAGTGTGAGTGTGTGTTACCATGTGATCCAGTGTGAGTGTGTGTTACCGTGTGATCCAGTGTGAGTGTGTGTTTCCATGTGACCCAGTGTGAGTGTGTGTTACCGTGTGACCCAGTGTGAGAGTTTGTTAACGTGTGACCCAGTGTGAGTGTGTGTTACCATGTGATCCAGTGTGAGAGTTTGTTACCATGTGATCCAGTGTGAGAGTGTGTTACCGTGTGATCCAGTGTGAGAGTGTGTTACCGTGTGACCCAGTGTGAGTGTGTGTTACCGTGTGACCCACTGTGAGTGTGTGTTACCGTGTGACCCAGTGTGAGTGTGTGTTACCCTGTGACCCAGTGTGAGCGTGTGTTACCGTGTGATCCAGTGTGAGAGTGTGTTAGCGTGTGATCCAGTGTGAGTGTGTTACCGTGTGACCTTGTGTGAGTGTGTGTTACCGTGTGACCCAGTGTGAGTGTGTGTTACCGTGTGACACAGTGTGTGTGTGTGTTACCGTGTGATCCAGTGTGAGTGTGTGCTACCGTGTGACCCAGTCTGAGTGCGTGTTACCGTGTGACCCAGTGTGAGTGTGTGTTACCGTGTGACCCAGTGTGAGTGTGTGTTACCGTGTGACCCAGTGTGAGTGTGTGTTACCGTGTGATCCAGTGTGAGTGTGTGTTACCGTGTGATCCAGTGTGAGTGTGTGTTACCGTGTGACCTAGTGTGAGTGTGTGTTACCGTGTGACCCAGTGTGAGTGTGTGTTACCATGTGACCCAGTGTGAGTGTGTGTTACCATGTGACCCAGTGTGATGGTGTGTTACCGTGTGACCCAGTGTGAGTGTGTGTTACCGTGTGACCCAGTGTGAGTGTGTGTTACCGTGTGATCCAGTGTGAGTGTGTGTTACCATGTGACCCAGTGTGAGTGTGTGTTACCGTGTGACCCAGTGTGAGTGTGTGTTACCGTGTGATCCAGTGTGAGTGTGTATTACCGTGTGACCCAGTGTGAGTGTGTGTTACCGTGTGACCCAGTGTGAGTGTGTGTTACCATGTGACCTAGTGTGAGTGTATGTTACCGTGTGACCCTGTGTGAGTGTGTGTTACCATGTGACCCAGTGTGAGTGTGTGTTACCATGTGATCCAATGTGAGTGTGTGTTACCGTGTGATCCAGTGTGAGAGTGTGTTACCTTGTGACCCAGTGTGAGTGTGTGTTACCATGTGACCCAGTGTGAGTGTGTGTTACCATGTGACCCAGTGTGAGTGTGTGTTACCGTGTGACCCAGTGTGAGTGTGTGTTACCGTGTGACCCAGTGTGAGTGTGTGTTACCGTGATCCAGTGTGAGTGTGTGTTACCGTGTGACCCAGTGTGAGTGTGTGTTACCGTGTGACCCAGTGTCAGTGTGTGTTACCGTGTGATCCAGTGTGAGTGTGTGTTACCGTGTGACCCAGTGTGAGTGTGTGTTACCATGTGACCCAGTGTGAGTGTGTGTTACCGGGTGACCCAGTGTGAGTGTGTGTTACCGGGTGACCCAGTGTGAGTGTGTGTTACCGTGTGACCCAGTGTGAGTGTGTGTTACCGTGTGACCCAGTGTGAGTGTGTGTTACCGTGTGACCCAGTGTGAGTGTGTGTTACCATGTGACCCAGTGTGAGTGTGTGTTACCCTGTGCCCCAGTGTGAGTGTGTGTTACCATGTGATCCAGTGTGAGTGTGTTACCATGTGACCTAGTGTGAGTGTGTGTTACCATGTGACCCAGTGTGAGTGTGTGTTACTGTGTGACCCAGTGTGAGTGTGTGTTACCCTTTGACCCAGTGTGAGTGTGTGTTACCGTGTGACCCAGTGTGAGTGTGTGTTACCGTGTGACCCAGTGTGAGTGTGTGTTACCGTGTGACCCAGTGTGAGTGTGTGTTACCGTGTGACCCAGTGTGAGTGTGTGTTACCGTCTGACCCAGTGTGAGTGTGTGTGACCATGTGATCCAGTGTGAGAGTGTGTTACCGTGTGATCCAGTGTGAGTGTGTGTTACCATGTGACCCAGTGTGAGTGTGTGTTACCGTGTGACCCAGTGTGAGTGTGTGTTACCGTGTGACCCAGTGTGAGTGTGTGTTACCGTGTGACCCAGTGTGAGTGTGTGTTACCCTGTGACCCAGTGTGAGTGTGTGTTACCGTGTGATCCAGTGTGAGAGTGTGTTAGCGTGTGACCCAGTGTGAGTGTGTGTTACCATGTGACCCAGTTTGAGTGTGTGTTACCTTGTGACCCAGTGTGAGTGTGTGTTACCGTGTGACCCAATGTGAGTGTGTGTTACCGTGTGACCCAGTGTGAGTGTATGTTGCCGTGTGACCCAGTGTGAGTGTGTGTTGCCGTGTGACCCAGTGTGAGTGTGTGTTACCGTGTGACCCAGTGTGAGTGTGTGTTACCGTGTGACCCAGTGTGAGTGTGTGTTACCCTGTGACCCAGTGTGAGTGTGTGTGACCGTGTGACCCAGTGTGAGTCTGTGTTACCGTGTGACCCAGTGTGAGTGTGTGTAACCATGTGGCGCAGTGTGAGTGTGTGATACCGTGTGACCCAGTGTGAGTGTGTGTTACCATGTGACCCAGTGTGAGTGTGTGTTACCGTGTGATCCAGTGTGAGTGTGTGTTACCGTGTGACCCAATGTGAGTGTGTGTTACCGTGTGATCCAGTGTGAGTGTGTGTTACCGTGTGACCCAGTGTGAGTGTGTGTTGCCGTGTGACACAGTGTGAGTGTGTGTTACCGTATGACCCAGTGTGAGTGTGTGTTACCATGTGATCCAGTGTGAGTGTGTGTTACCGTGTGACCCAGTGTGAGTGTGTGTTACCGTGTGACCCAGTGTGAGTGTCTGTTACCGTGTGACCCAGTGTGAGTGTGTGTTACCGTGTGACCCAGTGTGAGTGTGTGTTACCGTGTGACCCAGTGTGAGTGTGTGTTACCCTGTGACCCAGTGTGAGTGTGTGTTACCGTGTGATCCAGTGTGAGTGTGTGTTACCCTGTGACCCAGTGTGAGTGTGTGTTACCGTGTGAGGCAGTGTGAGTGTGTGTTACCGTGTGACACAGTGTGAGTGCGTGTTACCGTGTGACCCAGTGTGAGTGTGTGTTACCGTGTGACCCGGTGTGACTGTGTGTTACCGTGTGACCTAGTGTGAGTGTGTGTTACCGTGTGACCTAATGTGAGTGTGTGTTACCGTGTGACCCAGTGTGAGTGTGTGTTACCGTGTGACCCAGTGTGAGTGTGTGTTACCATGTGGCCCAGTGTGAGTGTGTGTTACCGTGTGACCCAGTGTGAGTGTGTGTTACCATGTGATCCAGTGTGAGTGTGTGTTACCGTGTGACCCAGTGTGAGTGTGTGTTACCGTGTGACCCAGTGTGAGTGTGTGTTACCATGTGACCCAGTGTGAGTGTATGTTACCGTGTGACCCTGTGTGAGTGTGTGTTACCATGTGACCCAGTGTGAGTGTGTGTTACCCTGTGATCCAATGTGAGTGTGTGTTACCGTGTGACCCAGTGTGAGTGTGTGTTACCGTGTGACCCAGTGTGAGTGTGTGTTACCGTGTGATCCAGTGTGAGTGTGTGTTACCGTGTGACCCAGTGTGAGTGTGTGTTACCATGTGGCCCAGTGTGAGTGTGTGTTACCCTGTGACCCAGTGTGAGTGTGTGTTACCGTGCGAACCAGTGTGAGTGTGTGTTACCCTGTGACCCAGTGTGAGTGTGTGTTACCGTGTGATCCAGTGTGAGAGTGTGTTACCGTGTGACCCACTGTGAGTGTGTGTTACCGTGTGACCCAGTGTGAGTGTGTGTTACCGTGTGACCCAGTGTGAGTGTGTGTTACCATGTGACCCAATGTGAGTGTGTGTTACCGTGTGACCCAGTGTGAGTGTGAGTTACCGTGTGACCCAGTGTGAGTGTGTTTTACTGTGTGACCCAGTGTGAGTGTGTGTTACCGTGTGACCCAGTGTGAATGTGTTTTACCGTGTGACCCAGTGTGAGTGTGTGTTACCCTGTGACCCAGTGTGAGTGTGTGTGACCGTGTGACCCAGTGTGAGTGTGTGATACCGTGTGACCCAGTGTGAGTGTGTGTTACTGTGTGACCCAGTGTGAGTGTGTGTTACCGTGTGATCCAGTGTGAGTGTGTGTTACCGTGTGACCCAGTGTGAGTGTGTGTTACCGTGTGACCCAGTGTGAGTGTGTGTTACCGTGTGATCCAGTGTGAGTGTGTGTTACCGTGTGACCCAGTGAGTGTGTGTTACCGTGTGACCCAGTGTGAGTGTGTGTTACCGTGTGATCCAGTGTGAGTGTGTGTTACCGTGTGACCCAGTGTGAGTGTGTGTTACCGTGTGACCCAGTGTGTGTGTGTGTCACCGTGTGACCCAGTGTGAGTGTGTGTTACCATGTGACCCAATGTGAGTGTGTGTTATCGTGTGACCCAGTGTGAGTTTGTGTTACCGTGTGACCCAGTGTGAGCGTGTGTTACCGTGTGACCCAGTGTGAGTGTGTGTTACCGTGTGACCCAGTGTGAGTGTGTGTTATCGTGTGACCCAGTGTGAGTGTGTGTTACCGGGTGACCCAGTGTGAGTGTGTGTTACCGTGTGATCCAGTGTGAGTGTGTGTTACCCTGTGACCCAGTGTGAGTGTGTGTTACCGTGTGACCCATTGTGAGTGTGTGTTACCGTGTGACCCAGTGTGAGTGTGTTTTACCGTGTGACCCAGTGTGTGTGTGTGTTTCCATGTGACCCAGTGTGAGTGTGTGTTACCGTGTGACCCAGTGTGAGTGTGTGTTACCGTGTGACCCAGTGTGAGTGTGTGTTACCGTGTGACCCAGTGTGAGTGTGTGTTACCGTGTGATCCAGTGTGAGTGTGTGTTACCATGTGACCTCGTGTGAGAGTGTGTTACCGTGTGACCCAGTGTGAGAGTATGTTACCGTGTGACCCAGTGTGAGTCTGTGTTACCGTGTGACCCAGTGTGAGTGTGTGTTACCATGTGACCTAGTGTGAGAGTGTGTTACCGTGTGATCCAGTGTGAGTGTGTGTTACCGTGTGACCCAGTGTGAGTGTGTGTTACCATGTGACCCAGTGTGAGTGTATGTTACCGTGTGACCCAGTGTGAGTGTGTGTTACCGTGTGATCCAGTGTGTGTGTGTGTTACCGTGTGAGCCAGTGTGAGTGTGTGTTACCGTGTGACCCAGTGTGAGTGTGTTACCATGTGACCTAGTGTGAGTGTGTGTTACCGTGTGACACAGTGTGAGTGTGTGTTACCTTGTGATCCAGTGTGAGAGTGTGTTACCGTGTGATCCAGTGTGAGAGTGTGTTACCGTGTGACCCAGTGTGAGTGTGTGTTACCGTGTGACCCAGTGTGAGTGTGTGTTACCGTGTGACCCAGTGTGAGTGTGTGTTACCATGTGACCTAGTGTGAGTGTATGTTACCGTGTGACCCTGTGTGAGTGTGTGTTACCATGTGACCCAGTGTGAGTGTGTGTTACCATGTGATCCAATGTGAGTGTGTGTTACCGTGTGATCCAGTGTGAGAGTGTGTTACCTTGTGACCCAGTGTGAGTGTGTGTTACCATGTGACCCAGTGTGAGTGTGTGTTACCATGTGACCCAGTGTGAGTGTGTGTTACCGTGTGACCCAGTGTGAGTGTGTGTTACCGTGTGACCCAGTGTGAGTGTGTGTTACCGTGATCCAGTGTGAGTGTGTGTTACCGTGTGACCCAGTGTGAGTGTGTGTTACCGTGTGACCCAGTGTCAGTGTGTGTTACCGTGTGATCCAGTGTGAGTGTGTGTTACCGTGTGACCCAGTGTGAGTGTGTGTTACCATGTGACCCAGTGTGAGTGTGTGTTACCGGGTGACCCAGTGTGAGTGTGTGTTACCGTGTGACCCAGTGTGAGTGTGTGTTACCGTGTGACCCAGTGTGAGTGTGTGTTACCATGTGACCCAGTGTGAGTGTGTGTTACCCTGTGCCCCAGTGTGAGTGTGTGTGACCATGTGATCCAGTGTGAGTGTGTTCCCATGTGACCTAGTGTGAGTGTGTGTTACCATGTGACCCAGTGTGAGTGTGTGTTACCGTGTGACCCAGTGTGAGTGTGTGTTACCCTTTGACCCAGTGTGAGTGTGTGTTACCGTGTGACCCAGTGTGAGTGTGTGTTACCGTGTGACCCAGTGTGAGTGTGTGTTACCGTGTGACCCAGTGTGAGTGTGTGTTACCGTGTGACCCACTGTGAGTGTGTGTTACCGTGTGACCCAGTGTGAGTGTGTGTTACCATGTGATCCAGTGTGAGAGTGTGTTACCGTGTGATCCAGTGTGAGAGTGTGTTACCGTGTGACCCAGTGTGAGTGTGTGTTACCGTGTGACCCAGTGTGAGTGTGTGTTACCGTGTGACCCAGTGTGAGTGTGTGTTACCCTGTGACCCAGTGTGAGTGTGTGTTACCGTGTGATCCAGTGTGAGAGTGTGTTACCGTGTGACCCAGTGTGAGTGTGTGTTACCATGTGACCCAGTGTGAGTGTGTTACCTTGTGACCCAGTGTGAGTGTGTGTTACCGTGTGACCCAATGTGAGTGTGTGTTACCGTGTGACCCAGTGTGAGTGTATGTTGCCGTGTGACCCAGTGTGAGTGTGTGTTACCGTCTGACCCAGTGTGAGTGTGTGTTTCCGTGTGACCCAGTGTGAGTGTGTGTTACCGTGTGACCCAGTGTGAGTGTGTGTTACCCTGTGACCCAGTGTGAATGTGTGTGACCGTGTGACCCAGTGTGAGTGTGTGATACCGTGTGACCCAGTGTGAGTGTGTATTACCGTCTGACCCAGTGTGAGTGTGTGTTACCGTGTGATCCAGTGTGAGTGTGTGTTACCGTGTGACCCAGTGTGAGTGTGTTTTACCGTGTGATCCAGTGTGAGTGTGTGTTACCGTGTGACCCAGTGTGAGTGTGTGTTACCGTGTGACACAGTGTGAGTGTGTGTTACCGTATGACCCAGTGTGAGTGTGTGTTACCATGTGATCCAGTGTGAGTGTGTGTTACCGTGTGACCCAGTGTGAGTGTGTGTTACCGTGTGACCCAGTGTGAGTGTCTGTTACCGTGTGACCCAGTGTGAGTGTGTGTTACCTTGTGACCCAGTGTGAGTGTGTGTTACCGTGTGACCCAGTGTGAGTGTCTGTTACCCTGTGACCCAGTGTGAGTGTGTGTTACCGTGCGATCCAGTGTGAGTGTGTGTTGCCCTGTGACCCAGTGTGAGTGTGTGTTACCGTGTGAGGCAGTGTGAGTGTGTGTTACCGTGTGACCCAGTGTGAGTGCGTGTTACCGTGTGACCCAGTGTGAGTGTGTGTTACCGTGTGACCCGGTGTGAGTGTGTGTTACCGTGTGACCTAGTGTGAGTGTGTGTTACCGTGTGACGTAATGTGAGTGTGTGTTACCGTGTGACCCAGTGTGAGTGTGTGTTACCGTGTGACCCAGTGTGAGTGTGTGTTACCATGTGGCCCAGTGTGAGTGTGTGTTACCGTGTGACCCAGTGTGAGTGTGTGTTACCATGTGATCCAATGTGAGTGTGTGTTACCGTGTGACCCAGTGTGAGTGTGTGTTACCGTGTGACCCAGTGTGAGTGTGTGTTACCATGTGACCCAGTGTGAGTGTCTGTTACCGTGTGACCCTGTGTGAGTGTGTGTTACCATGTGACCCAGTGTGAGTGTGTGTTACCATGTGATCCAATGTGAGTGTGTGTTACCGTGTGACCCAGTGTGAGTGTGTGTTACCGTGTGACCCAGTGTGAGTGTGTGTTACCGTGTGATCCAGTGTGAGCGTGTGTTACCGTGTGACCCAGTGTGAGTGTGTGTTACCTTGTGGCCCAGTGTGAGTGTGTGTTACCCTGTGACCCAGTGTGAGTGTGTGTTACCGTGTGATCCAGTGTGAGAGTGTGTTACCGTGCGAACCAGTGTGTGTGTGTGTTACCCTGTGACCCAGTGTGAGTGTGTGTTACCGTGTGATCCAGTGTGAGAGTGTGTTACCGTGTGACCCACTGTGAGTGTGTGTTACCGTGTGACCCAGTGTGAGTGTGTGTTACCGTGTGACCCAGTGTGAGTGTGTGTTACCATGTGACCCAATGTGAGTGTGTGTTACCGTGTGACCCAGTGTGAGTGTGTGTTACCGTGTGACCCAGTGTGAGTGTGTTTTACTGTGTGACCCAGTGTGAGTGTGTGTTACCGTCTGACCCAGTGTGAGTGTGTTTTACCGTGTGACCCAGTGTGAGTGTTTGTTACCCTGTGACCCAGTGTGAGTGTGTGTGACCGTGTGACCCAGTGTGAGTGTGTGATACCGTGTGACCCAGTGTGAGTGTGTGTTACTGTGTGACCCAGTGTGAGTGTGTGTTACCGTGTGATCCAGTGTGAGTGTGTGTTACCATGTGACCCAGTGTGTGTGTGTGTTACCGTGTGACCCAGTGTGAGTGTGTGTTACCGTGTGATCCAGTGTGAGTGTGTGTTACCGTGTGACCCAGTGTGAGTGTGTGTTACCGTGTGACCCAGTGTGAGTGTGTGTTACCGTGTGATCCAGTGTGAGTGTGTGTTACCGTGTGACCCAGTGTGAGTGTGTGTTACCGTGTGACCCAGTGTGAGTGTGTGTTACCGTGTGACCCAGTGTGAGTGTGTGTTACCATGTGACCCAATGTGAGTGTGTGTTATCATGTGACCCAGTGTGAGTTTGTGTTACCGTGTGACCCAGTGTGAGCGTGTGTTACCGTGTGACCCAGTGTGAGTGTGTGTTACCGTGTGACCCAGTGTGAGTGTGTGTTACCGTGTGACCCAGTGTGAGTGTGTGTTACCGTGTGACCCAGTGTGAGTGTGTGTTACCGTGTGACCCAGTGTGAGTGTGTGTTACCGTGTGACCCACTGTGAGTGTGTGTTACCGTGTGACCCAGTGTGAGTGTGTGTTACCATGTGATCCAGTGTGAGAGTGTGTTACCGTGTGATCCAGTGTGAGAGTGTGTTACCGTGTGACCCAGTGTGAGTGTGTGTTACCGTGTGACCCAGTGTGAGTGTGTGTTACCGTGTGACCCAGTGTGAGTGTGTGTTACCCTGTGACCCAGTGTGAGTGTGTGTTACCGTGTGATCCAGTGTGAGAGTGTGTTACCGTGTGACCCAGTGTGAGTGTGTGTTACCATGTGACCCAGTGTGAGTGTGTGTTACCTTGTGACCCAGTGTGAGTGTGTGTTACCGTGTGACCCAATGTGAGTGTGTGTTACCGTGTGACCCAGTGTGAGTGTATGTTGCCGTGTGACCCAGTGTGAGTGTGTGTTACCGTCTGACCCAGTGTGAGTGTGTGTTACCGTGTGACCCAGTGTGAGTGTGTGTTACCGTGTGACCCAGTGTGAGTGTGTGTTACCCTGTGACCCAGTGTGAGTGTGTGTGACCGTGTGACCCAGTGTGAGTGTGTGATACCGTGTGACCCAGTGTGAGTGTGTATTACCGTGTGACCCAGTGTGAGTGTGTGTTACCGTGTGATCCAGTGTGAGTGTGTGTTACCGTGTGACCCAGTGTGAGTGTGTGTTACCGTGTGATCCAGTGTGAGTGTGTGTTACCGTGTGACCCAGTGTGAGTGTGTGTTACCGTGTGACACAGTGTGAGTGTGTGTTACCGTATGACCCAGTGTGAGTGTGTGTTACCATGTGATCCAGTGTGAGTGTGTATTACCGTGTGACCCAGTGTGAGTGTGTGTTACCGTGTGACCCAGTGTGAGTGTCTGTTACCGTGTGACCCAGTGTGAGTGTGTGTTACCTTGTGACCCAGTGTGAGTGTGTGTTACCGTGTGACCCAGTGTGAGTGTCTGTTACCCTGTGACCCAGTGTGAGTGTGTGTTACCGTGCGATCCAGTGTGAGTGTGTGTTACCCTGTGACCCAGTGTGAGTGTGTGTTACCGTGTGAGGCAGTGTGAGTGTGTGTTACCGTGTGACCCAGTGTGAGTGCGTGTTACCGTGTGACCCAGTGTGAGTGTGTGTTACCGTGTGACCCGGTGTGAGTGTGTGTTACCGTGTGACCTAGTGTGAGTGTGTGTTACCGTGTGACGTAATGTGAGTGTGTGTTACCGTGTGACCCAGTGTGAGTGTGTGTTACCGTGTGACCCAGTGTGAGTGTGTGTTACCATGTGGCCCAGTGTGAGTGTGTGTTACCATGTGATCCAATGTGAGTGTGTGTTACCATGTGACCCAGTGTGAGTGTGTGTTACCATGTGACCCAGTGTGAGTGTGTGTTACCATGTGACCCAGTGTGAGTGTGTGTTACCATGTGATCCAATGTGAGTGTGTGTTACCGTGTGACCCAGTGTGAGTGTGTGTTACCGTGTGACCCAGTGTGAGTGTGTGTTACCGTGTGATCCAGTGTGAGCGTGTGTTACCGTGTGACCCAGTGTGAGTGTGTGTTACCGTGTGGCCCAGTGTGAGTGTGTGTTACCCTGTGACCCAGTGTGAGTGTGTGTTACCGTGTGATCCAGTGTGAGAGTGTGTTACCGTGCGAACCAGTGTGTGTGTGTGTTACCCTGTGACCCAGTGTGAGTGTGTGTTACCGTGTGATCCAGTGTGAGAGTGTGTTACCGTGTGACCCACTGTGAGTGTGTGTTACCGTGTGACCCAGTGTGAGTGTGTGTTACCGTGTGACCCAGTGTGAGTGTGTGTTACCATGTGACCCAATGTGAGTGTGTGTTACCGTGTGACCCAGTGTGAGTGTGTGTTACCGTGTGACCCAGTGTGAGTGTGTTTTACTGTGTGACCCAGTGTGAGTGTGTGTTACCGTGTGACCCAGTGTGAGTGTATTTTACCGTGTGACCCAGTGTGAGTGTTTGTTACCCTGTGACCCAGTGTGAGTGTGTGTGACCGTGTGACCCAGTGTGAGTGTGTGATACCGTGTGACCCAGTGTGAGTGTGTGTTACTGTGTGACCCAGTGTGAGTGTGTGTTACCGTGTGATCCAGTGTGAGTGTGTGTTACCATGTGACCCAGTGTGAGTGTGTGTTACCGTGTGACCCAGTGTGAGTGTGTGTTACCGTGTGATCCAGTGTGAGTGTGTGTTACCGTGTGACCCAGTGTGAGTGTGTGTTACCGTGTGACCCAGTGTGAGTGTGTGTTACCGTGTGATCCAGTGTGAGTGTGTGTTACCGTGTGACCCAGTGTGAGTGTGTGTTACCGTGTGACCCAGTGTGAGTGTGTGTTACCGTGTGACCCAGTGTGAGTGTGTGTTACCATGTGACCCAATGTGAGTGTGTGTTATCATGTGACCCAGTGTGAGTTTGTGTTACCGTGTGACCCAGTGTGAGCGTGTGTTACCGTGTGACCCAGTGTGAGTGTGTGTTACCGTGTGACCCAGTGTGAGTGTGTGTTACCGTGTGACCCAGTGTGAGTGTGTGTTACCGTGTGACCCAGTGTGAGTGTGTGTTACCGGGTGACCCAGTGTGAGTGTGTGTTACCGTGTGATCCAGTGTGAGTGTGTGTTACCCTGTGACCCAGTGTGAGTGTGTGTTACCGTGTGACCCAGTGTGAGTGTGTGTTACCGTGTGACCCAGTGTGAGTGTGTGTTACCGTGTGACCCAGTGTGTGTGTGTGTTTCCATGTGACCCAGTGTGAGTGTGTGTTACCGTGTGACCCAGTGTGAGTGTGTGTTACCGTGTGACCCAGTGTGAGTGTGTGTTACCGTGTGACCCAGTGTGAGTGTGTGTTACCGTGTGATCCAGTGTGAGTGTGTGTTACCATGTGACCTAGTGTGAGAGTGTGTTACCGTGTGACCCAGTGTGAGAGTTTGTTACCGTGTGACCCAGTGTGAGTCTGTGTTACCGTGTGACCCAGTGTGAGTGTGTGTTACCATGTGACCTAGTGTGAGAGTGTGTTACCATGTGACCCAGTGTGAGTGTATGTTACCGTGTGACCCAGTGTGAGTGTGTGTTACCGTGTGATCCAGTGTGTGTGTGTGTTACCGTGTGATCCAGTGTGAGTGTGTGTTACCGTGTGACCCAGTGTGAGTGTGTTACCATGTGACCTAGTGTGAGTGTGTGTTACCGTGTGACACAGTGTGAGTGTGTGTTACCATGTGATCCAGTGTGAGAGTGTGTTACCGTGTGATCCAGTGTGAGAGTGTGTTACCGTGTGACCCAGTGTGAGTGTGTGTTACCGTGTGGCCCAGTGTGAGTGTGTGTTACCGTGTGACCCAGTGTGAGTGTGTGTTACCCTGTGACCCAGTGTGAGTGTGTGTTACCGTGTGATCCAGTGTGAGAGTGTGTTAGCGTGTGATCCAGTGTGAGTGTGTGTTACCGTGTGACATTGTGTGAGTGTGTGTTAGCGTGTGACCCAGTGTGAGTGTGTGTTACCGTGTGACACAGTGTGTGTGTGTGTTACCGTGTGATCCAGTGTGAGTGTGTGCTACCGTGTGACCCAGTCTGAGTGTGTGTTACCGTGTGACCCAGTGTGAGTGTGTGTTACCGTGTGACCCAGTGTGAGAGTGTGTTACCGTGTGACCCACTGTGAGTGTGTGTTACCGTGTGACCCAGTGTGAGTGTGTGTTACCGTGTGACCCAGTGTGAGTGTGTGTTACCATGTGACCCAATGTGAGTGTGTGTTACCGTGTGACCCAGTGTGAGTGTGTGTTACCGTGTGACCCAGTGTGAGTGTGTTTTACTGTGTGACCCAGTGTGAGTGTGTGTTACCGTGTGACCCAGTGTGAGTGTGTTTTACCGTGTGACCCAGTGTGAGTGTGTGTTACCCTGTGACCCAGTGTGAGTGTGTGTGACCGTGTGACCCAGTGTGAGTGTGTGATACCGTGTGACCCAGTGTGAGTGTGTGTTACCGTGTGACCCAGTGTGAGTGTGTGTTACCGTGTGATCCAGTGTGAGTGTGTGTTACCGTGTGACCCAGTGTGAGTGTGTGTTACCGTGTGATCCAGTGTGAGTGTGTGTTACCGTGTGACCCAGTGTGAGTGTGTGTTACCGTGTGACCCAGTGTGAGTGTGTGTTACCGTGTGATCCAGTGTGAGTGTGTGTTACCGTGTGACCCAGTGTGAGTGTGTGTTACCGTGTGACCCAGTGTGAGTGTGTGTTACCGTGTGACCCAGTGTGAGTGTGTGTTACCGTGTGACCCAATGTGAGTGTGTGTTATCGTGTGACCCAGTGTGAGTTTGTGTTACCGTGTGACCCAGTGTGAGCGTGTGTTACCGTGTGACCCAGTGTGAGTGTGTGTTACCGTGTGACCCAGTGTGAGTGTGTGTTACCATGTGACCCAGTGTGAGTGTGTGTTACCGTGTGACCCAGTGTGAGTCTGTGTTACCGTGTGACCCAGTGTGAGTGTGTGTTACCATGTGACCTAGTGTGAGAGTGTGTTACCGTGTGATCCAGTGTGAGTGTGTGTTACCGTGTGACCCAGTGTGAGTGTGTGTTACTGTGTGACCCAGTGTGAGTGTATGTTACCGTGTGACCCAGTGTGAGTGTGTGTTACCGTGTGATCCAGTGTGTGTGTGTGTTACTGTGTGATCCAGTGTGAGTGTGTGTTACCGTGTGACCCAGTGTGAGTGTGTTACCATGTGACCTAGTGTGAGTGTGTGTTACCGTGTGACACAGTGTGAGTGTGTGTTACCATGTGATCCAGTGTGAGAGTGTGTTACCGTGTGATCCAGTGTGAGAGTGTGTTACCGTGTGACCCAGTGTGAGTGTGTGTTACCGTGTGACACAGTGTGATTGTGTGTTACCGTGTGACCCAGTGTGAGTGTGTGTTACCCTGTGACCCAGTGTGAGTGTGTGTTACCGTGTGATCCAGTGTGAGAGTGTGTTAGCGTGTGATCCAGTGTGAGTGTGTGTTACCGTGTGACCTTGTGTGAGTGTGTGTTACCGTGTGACCCAGTGTGAGTGTGTGTTACCTTGTGACACAGTGTGTGTGTGTGTTACCGTGTGATCCAGTGTGAGTGTGTGCTACCGTGTGACCCAGTCTGAGTGTGTGTTACCGTGTGACCCAGTGTGAGTGTGTGTTACCGTGTGACCCAGTGTGAGTGTGTGTTACCGTGTGACCCAGTGTCAGTGTGTGTTACCGTGTGATCCAGTGTGAGAGTGTGTTACCGTGTGACCCAGTGTGAGTGTGTGTTACCGTGTGACCCAGTGTCCGTGTGTGTTACCGTGTGACCCAGTGTGAGTGTGTGTTACCGTGTGACCCAGTGTGAGTGTGTGTTACCGTGTGACCCAGTGTGAGTGTGTGTTACCCTGTGACCCAGTGTGAGTGTGTGTTACCGTGTGACCCAATGTGAGTGTGTGTTACCGTGTGACCCAGTGTGAGTGTGTGTTCCCGTGTGACCCAGTGTGAGTGTGTGTTACCGTGTGACCCAGTGTGAGTGTGTGTTACCGTGTGACCCAGTGTGAGTGTCTGTTACCGTGTGACCCAGTGTGAGTGTGTGTTACCCTGTGACCCAGTGTGAGTGTGTGTGACCGTGTGACCCAGTGTGAGTGTGTGATACCGTGTGACCCAGTGTGAGTGTGTGTTACCGTGTGACCCAGTGTGAGTGTGTGTTACCGTGTGATCCAGTGTGAGTGTGTGTTACCGTGTGACCCAGTGTGAGTGTGTGTTACCGTGTGACCCAGTGTGAGTGTGTTACCGTGTGACCCAGTGTGAGTGTGTGTTACCGTGTGATCCAGTGTGAGTGTGTGTTACCGTGTGACCCAGTGTGAGTGTGTGTTACCGTGTGACCCAGTGTGAGTGTGTGTTACCGTGTGATCCAGTGTGAGTGTGTGTTACCGTGTGACCCAGTGTGAGTGTTTGTTACCGTGTGGCCCAGTGTGAGTGTGTGTTACCGTGTGACCCAGTGTGAGTGTGTGTTACCGTGTGATCCAGTGTGAGTGTGTGTTACCGTGTGACCCAGTGTAAGTGTGTGTTACCATGTGACCCAGTTTGAGTGTGTGTTACCGTGTGACCCAGTGTGAGTGTGTGTTACCGTGTGACCCAGTGTGAGTGTGTGTTACCGTATGACCCAGTGTGAGTGTGTGTTACCGTGTGACCCAGTGTGAGTGTGTGTTACCATGTGACCCAGTGTGAGTGTGTTACCGTGTGATCCAGTGTGAGTGTGTGTTACCGTGTGACCCAGTGTGAGTGTGTCTTACCGTGTGACCCAGTGTGAGTTTGTGTTACCGTGTGACCCAGTGTGAGTGTGTGTTACCGTGTGATCCAGTGTGAGAGTGTGTTACCGTGTGACCCAGTGTGAGTGTGTGTTACCGTGTGACCCAGTGTGAGTGTGTGTTACCGTGTGACCCAGTGTGAGTGTGTGTTACCGTGTGACCTAGTGTGAGTGTGTGTTACAGTGTGACCTAATTTGAGTGTGTGTTACCATGCGATCCAGTTTGAGTGTGTGTTACCGTGTGACCCAGTTTGAGTGTGTGTTACCGTGTGACCCAGTGTGAGTGTGTGTTACCGTGTGACCCAGTGTGAGTGTGTGTTACCGTGTGACCTAATGTGAGTGTGTGTTACCGTGTGACCCAGTGTGAGTGTGTGTTACCGTGTGACCCAGTGTGAGTGTGTGTTACCATGCGATCCAATTTGAGTGTGTGTTACCGTGTGACCCAGTGTGAGTGTGTGTTACCATGCGATCCAGTTTGAGTGTGTGTTACCGTGTGACCCAGTGTGAGTGTGTGTTACCATGCGATCCAGTTTGAGTGTGTGTTACCGTGTGACCCAGTGTGAGTGTGTGTTACCGTGTGACCCAGTGTCAGTGTGTGTTACCGTGTGACCTAGTGTGAGTGTGTGTTACCGTGTGACCCAGTGTCAGTGTGTGTTACCATGCGACCCAGTGTCAGTGTGTGTTACCGTGTGACCTAGTGTGAGTGTGTGTTACCGTGTGACCTCGTGTGAGTGTGTGTTACCGTGTGACCCAGTGTGAGAGTGTGTTACCGTGTGATCCAGTTTGAGTGGTGGTGGTGTGGAAATGGGGGAAGGGGGTGGTGATGATAGCCTCTTCAGTTGGTACAAAGATGTGGGGCCATCCCAGGCTGGAAGGAGTTGTGACTAATGCCAGACTTGACTTTTCCAACGCTCTCCTGGCCGGGTGCCCATCTTCCACCCTCCCTAAACTGCAACTCATCCAAAGCTCTGCTGGCTGTGTCCTAACTCGCACCTGGTCCCGTTCACCCAGCACCCCTGTGCTCGCTGACCTACATTGGCTCCCAATCCGGCAACGCCTTTATTTTTAAATTCTCATACTTGTGTTCAAATCCCTCCATGGCCTCGCCCCTTCCCTATCTCTGTAATCTCCTCCAGCCCTGCAGCCCTCCGAGACCTCTGCCCTCCTCCAATTCCGGCCTCTTGTACATCCCCGATTTTAATCTCTCCAACATTGGCGGATGTGCCTTCAGCTGCCTGGGCCCTAATCTCTAGATTCCTTCCATAAACCTCTCCACCTCTCTATCGCTCTCTCCTCCTTAAAGACGCTCCTTAAAACCTACCTCTTTGACCAAGCTTTTGGTCACCTGCCCTAATATCTCCTTCTGTGGCTCGGTGTCAAGTTTTGTTTGATAATCGCTCCTGTGCAGCGCCCTGGGATGGTTTACTACGTTAAAGGCGCTATATAAATGCGAGTTGTTGTTATTGAGTCGGCAGGTCGTGGGTTCAAGTCCCACTCCGGAGACTTGGGGTATGGCGATGGGCACCAGTGTCCCTTGGCAAGGCCGGAGAGAATCAGCCAGGCTTCTGCTCTTTCAGCGACTCCTGCTGAAACGTGGGAGGTGAGGGCTGCACTGGGCATTGCTGGGAGTCTCCAGCGGTCAGGCAGCCGGAGGACACTCTGGGCTGGATTTTGTCAATGGGGACGTGATGGAGGCGGGACTCCCACTTTTTAGGTTGTCGTCCTGCCTCCATCGAGTTGTGGCCAACCCACGCGATTTTCCCTTGATTGACATTGTTAAGCCCACCCAGCAGGCTCAGCAGGCCAATTGAGGGACACCCGCTTACAGGTGACGTCAGGGATTGACATTTCATCTGTCAAGAGCTTTTGACAGATGAAGTATCAGCGTTTGACAGCTCTGTGTTGCTGTCAAACACTGACAATCTGACTTCTAACTAGAGTCCTACGACATGGACTCAGTTAGAAATCTCTCCAGAACAGACAGCAGAATGCTGCAATTTTTGACAGATCGCGGCCATTGGGCTGTCTGTGCCGGTGAGATGAGGGACTCCCGAGACCTGAAGGAAGGAAGCCTGCATTAGTAAGTAAAGGTAAGTAAAACTTATTTAAACACTGTACACAGACCAAACACACTTACCTCTGCACTCATGCACTCATCACTCACCTGAACACCGGACATCTCGAACCCTCCAAGCCCTTCAGCCCGACGGTCCGCCTCGCTAACTTGGCGTGGTTTGGAGCCGTCGGGAACCCACACTTCAGGGCTAAAAATAGGGATTAGGCCAAAAACTGCCTGTTAACTACCTAGCACTAATCCCCTTCCCGCCTCGGGGAGGTGGCTCCCAGCACAGGTCGGGTACCCGCCTCTTGGGAAACGGGCATGGAGGTGGGTTAGAAACATAGAAACATAGAAGATAGGAGCAGGAGTAGGCCATTCGGCCCCTCGAGCCTGCTCCGCTATTCAATGAGATCATGGCTGATCATCCAAATTCAGTACCCTGTCCCTGCTTTCTCCCCATATCCCTTGATCCCTTTAGCCTTAAGAAATATATCTAACTCCTTCTTGAATATATTTAATGAATTGGCCTCTACTGCCGTCTTTGGCAGAGAATTCCACAGGTTCACCACTCTCTGGGTGAAGAAATTCCTCCTCATCTCTGTCCTAAATGGCTTACCCCTTATCCTTAGACTGTGACCCCTGGTTCTGGACTCCCCGGCCATCGGGAACACCCTTCCTGCATCTAGTCTGTCTAGTCCTGTTAGAATTTTGTAAGTTTCAATGAGATCCCCTCTCATTTGTCTAAACTCCAGTGAGTATAAACCCAATCGACCCAATCTCTCCTCATACGTCATTCCTGCCATCCCAGGTATCAGTCTGGTGAATCTTCGCTGAACTCCTTCCATGGCAAGAACATCCTTCCTCAGATAAGGCGACCAAAACTGCACACAATACTCAAGGTGTGGTCTCACCAAGGCCCTGTACAACTGCAGCAAGACATCCTTGTTCCTGTACTCAAGCCCTCTCGCTACGAAGGCCAACATACCATTTGGGTTGGGGGCGGGAAGGGTTCGAGCCCCCCGATTCTGCAATTTTCCCCCCACTCTCGCCTCCACGGGGCTTGGAAATTCGAGCCCTCGGTGTCTAGACACACACAAGATCAGTGGTCACCTCAGGGAGGTGTGGGCGGGCTGGGTGTGGGGTCACCAACCCT
The DNA here is from genome assembly GCF_052327205.1 of Somniosus microcephalus. Lineage (NCBI taxonomy): Eukaryota > Metazoa > Chordata > Chondrichthyes > Squaliformes > Somniosidae > Somniosus > Somniosus microcephalus. Next base: position 153,199,143 of record NW_028225179.1, read on the forward strand.
CCAGGACTGTCCTGGAGTCTCCTGGAATTGAAGGTTAACCTCCAGGTTAAAGCCCGGGAGAAACAATTGTGTTGCTTTTTCTTCTTATAGTTATAAAGAAGTATTAAGGATCATCCACTTTGGTGGCAAAAAACAGGAAGGCAGATTATTATCTGAACGGCAAAAGATTGGGAGAAGGGGAAGTGCAACGAGACCTGGGTGTCCTTGTGCACCAGTCGCTGAAGGTAAGCATGCAGGTGCAGCAGGCGGTTAAGAAGGCAAATGGTATGTTGGCCTTCATAGCGAGAGGGTTTGAGTACAGGAACAAGGATGTCTTGCTGCAGTTGTACAGGGCCTTGGTGAGACCACACTTTGAGTATTGTGTGCAGTTTTGGTCGCCTTATCTGAGGAAGGATGTTCTTGCCATGGAAGGAGTTCAGCGAAGATTCACCAGACTGATACCTGGGACGGCAGGAATGATGTATGACGAGAGATTGGGTCGTTTGGGCTTATATTCACTAGAGTTTAGAAGAATGAGAGGGGATCTCATTGAAACTTATAAAATTCTAAGAGGACTAGGCAGACTAGATGCAGGAAGGATGTTCCCGATGGCGAGAGAGTCCAGAACCAGGGGTCACAGTCTAAGGATAAGGGGTAAGCCATTTAGGACTGAGATGCAGAGGAATTTCTTCACCCAGAGAGTGGTGAACCTGTGGAATTCTCTACCACAGAAGGCAGTAGAGGCCAATTCATTCATTACACATATTCAAGAAGGAGTTGGATATATTACTTCAGGCTAAAGGGATCAAGGGATATGGGAAGAAGGCAGGGACAGGGTACTGAATTTGGATGATCAGCCATGATCTCATTGAATGGCAGAGCAGGCTCGAGGGGCCGAATGGCCTACTCCTGCTCCTATCTTCTATGTTTCTATGTTTCCACCATCCAGTCGGCTTTCCAATAGTTGTGGGTAGGCGGGGCGCTGTGAGGATTGACGTGTCGGCTGGCCAATGACGGGAGGATGAGAGGACCGGACGGTTGGAGGCGGGAGGTCATGTGATGAAATCTCCAGGGATACATGCACCCACAGTTGGCAGCCCCTACTGCTGAACCAGATGTCAAGCAGCGCCGTCGGGATAGTTGAGGAGACGGTTAAACCGGCACCGGCACGACAGGCCAAAAGGCCTCCCTCGGTGCTGCTTCATTCCATGATTCAACGAGTGGGTTTTCCAGTGCCCGCTCCTGGGGCTATCGGCTCACCCGGGAGCGGTGAGTACGGGAACGTTGGGGCCAGGGAGACACGCCTACTGATGATGGAGCCCGCCCAGATCTCCCTCCGTGAATGAAACTTCAGGCAGGGCCCAACAAATCTCCCAAGAGGCGTGGCACACCGATGAAGCAGGTTGTCACACCCGCTCTGACCTCTGCCAAGATTGGCAGCAGATTGGACGTTTCCGTCAGCCCGTGATGTGATGAAACTCCCACTGCGTCTCCAACAAGGGGTTGGTGGCACTGCTGTGGACGCTATCTGGAATACTAGATAGATCTTCAAAACTGCACAAACTGTTTCCAAAGTGTAAAAGACGTCAGAATGTACAGCTGTAGAAACTGAAGATTTAACAACAAAACAAAATCACTCGAAAGAAAATCGCAATGGAAAATTGGGTCAGTGTTTGGAAAGTGATGTGATTCGTTGAAATGACGTTACTGCATCAGACATAAATATAACATTTGCCCCCCCCCCCCCATCCAGAGGGTAGTCGAGCCCCTCCTCCCTACAGTGCATTGTAGGTCGATGTTATCACCACGGCCTGTTGTGCCCAGTAACTGTTCTGTATGAGCTATCGCAGACCATCGAGTGTTTCAATTCTGGCCAGAGCAAGACAAGAAAGTCTTGGCTCCAGCCTGTCTAAGATCCATATTGTTTCCACATGCGGGGTCAAATACAGCGGAAAGTTTTGCTAACTTGGGCGGAGTCCTCCTTTAACCAGTAACGCCCTGTGAGAGTCACGATAGCAATTTACAAAGAGGACGCATTGGCAAGGTACGGCTTCAATCGAACATAAACATTGCTTGGGAAATCCAGGGCCTGTCAGTTTGTGGACAGCTCACGGCCCATTTCAGTGGCAGAAATGAGTGAGCAACAATTCTTCCAAATCTCTTGCTCGCAGCTTCTTTCAGCTGCTGCTTCTGATAAGGACCTTGTACTATGATCCGGGCTTGGGGTTTTGGATTCTCTTGGATAGATTAAATGGGCAGGTCCATGCAAATGGTGTTTTTATTTAGAATGAGTGGGCACACAAGCAAGCAGGGACTCTGTGTAGGTGTAGATATTAATGTGTGCAGCACATCTCATTTGTAATAATTTGTATTTAGACAGCCCGCCTCTCGATCCCAGTCGACATCCAGTTCCAGCAAAAGTAATTCAAGCGGAGAGGTGGCACATGGACTAGCCAAGAACTGAAGTCACACGCACCTTATAACTTTCAAAACGGACTGGGAGACATTATTTTCAGAAGCCCAATTTCATGGCTGTGTTCAATTTCTTAAGAACCTTGTACAATGTGCCTCAGTTCAGTTCATTGGCCAATGTCATTGCACAAAGCAAGTAGGTACTTGAAACCTAAACAGCTGTGGCTCAGTGGGCAGCACGCTCACCTCTGCGTCAGAAGGTTGTTGGTTCAAATCCCATCCCACTGCAGAGACTTGAGCTCACAAATCTAGGCCGACGCTCCCAGGGGAGTGCTGCGCTGTCGGAGGTGCCACCTTTCAGATGAGGCGTTAAAACCAAGGCCCCGTCTGCTCTCTCAGGCAGACCTAAAAGATCCCATGGCCACTATTTTGAAAAAGAGCAGGGGAGGTGTCCCTGATGTCCTGGCCGACATCATTATGAAAACAGATCGTTTTTATCTCATTGCTGCCTGTGGGAGCTTGCTGTGCGCAAATTGGCTGCCACGTTTCCTACATTATAACACTTCAAGAAGTACTTCGTTGGCTGAAAAGCGCTTTGGGACGTCCTGAGGTTGTGAAAGGCGCTATACAAATGCAAGTTCTTTCTTTCATGTTTTAATCTGGGTAAACTGACTCAAGATAGCAGTACACATCCCACCTACTTTTAACTCTGCTCTCTAAACCTTGGCCCTGCCAAATCTAAGTGTGATCTAACCAATGTTCTACATAAGTTCTATATAGGTGGTGAATCTTTGGAATTCTCTACCCCAGAGGGCTGTGGATGTTCAGTCTTTAAGTATATTCAAGACAAAGATCGGTAGATTCAATTCAATTCAATTCAATTCAATTTTATTTGTCATATATGCAGCAGACATGTGTACTGCACAATGAAATGTTGATTTTTACGAGTCCTCCCAACATTGGAATAAATATGGCATAGCAATGATAAAAATACTAATAGAAATACAGTAATAATAAATAAGACAACAGTAATAAATAATAAATTATTCGTTCATGAGTCTTATGGCCTGGGGGTAGAAGCTGTTTCGAAACCTGCTGGTACGAGACCATATACTTCGGTATCTCTTACCGGACGGGAGCAGGGCGAAGAGGTTGTGGCTGGGGTGGCTCGCGTCTTTGATGATTCTCAGGGCCTTCCCCCGGCACCTCTCGGGGTAGATATCCTGGACAGCAGGTAGTTTAATTCCTATAGTATGTTGTGCAGCTTTCACCACCATCTGTAGAGCCTTGCGGTCTGTGGCGGTGCAGTTGCCATACCAGGTAGTGATGCAGCCGGACAGGATACTCTCGATGGTGCACCGGTAGAAGTTGGTGAGAATCTGGGGGGGCCATTCCAAATTTTTGGATTTTAAGGGAATCCAGGGATAAGGGGATAGTGCAGGAAGCTGGAGATGAGGTAGAAGATCAGCCATGATCTTATTGAATGGCGGAGCAGGCTCGAGGGGCCAAATGGTCTACTCCTGCTCCTATTTATTATGTTCTTACGTTACTATGAACATAATTTCTCTACTTTTGAATTCTATTCCTGTAGAAATTAACCCCAATTCTTTGTTTGCACTTTTTATGGCTTTGTTAACCTGCGTGGCAGCTTTTAATGATTTGTGAATTTGTACCCCTAGATCCAGTTGCGCCTCTGCCCCATTTAGACTCTTATTTTCCCCTTATTCCTCCTATCAGAATGCAACACCTCACATTTATCTGCAATGAAATTCATTTGTCATTTACAAGCCCATTCTCTGAGTTTATTAATGTCTTCTTGTATTTTGTTGCAATCTTCCTTAGTATTAACTATACCCCCCCAGTTTGACGTTATCTGCAGATGCTGATATTTTATGTTTCATGGAGTCATAGAATGATACAACATACACTGTTCCCTGGGAGCCGCGCTTTGTTCTGCGTGGCCTCTTTCCTTTAATGCGCGGGCCCTTTAAATTTATGCGCATTCGCGGTATTTACTACATAAAAGCCGGTGAGCGGCCTGCGTGGGACCTTTCAGATTACATCGCGGCCGTGCGTGCGCGCACCTTAGCGGGAATATTGGAAGGAGGTCGCTCGGCCCATCGTGCCAGTGCCGGCTCTTTGGTCGAGCTCTCCAATTAACCCCACTCCCCATGCCCTTTCCCCATAGCCCCGCAAATTTCTTCTTTTCAAGTATTTATCCAATTCCCTTTTGAAAGTTACTGTTGAATCTGTTCCCACCGCCCTTTCAGGCAGTGCATTCCAGATCAGAACAACTCGCTGCGTTAAATAAACATTCTCCTCTTCTCTGGTTCTTTTGCCAATTATCTTAAATCTGTGTCCTCTGGTTACCGACCCTCCTGCCAGTGGAAACAGTCTCTCCCTATCTACGCTATCAAAACCCTCTGAACACCTCTGTTAAATCTCCCCTTAAGCGTCACTACTTTAAGAAGAAGAATTGCTTCATCACACACTCTTGTTCCCCTCATTGTTCACACTGATCATTGTATGCCACCCGCTCCCTCTCCCGAACACTGGTCAGTGAACAGTTAAACTTTCTCTACTCTGCCCCAAGCCTTAACTACAACCTGCTACCCGAGTGAGATGCTTCTACATTGTATACTCTGCTGCCTTTGAGTGATATTGCTAACTTGAGACAAATTAAGGCCAATTTTGTGCTCTGGAGTCGCATCATTGGGAACTGGGCTGAGAATATGCGAAATCATTTTGCATTAGGTCTCTCACAACTATCAGGTAGTTGAATATATTCCACCAGTCTAGGTTGGATTAGGCACTGCAGCCATGAAGTACAAGGACAGTGTGTTTAACCCATACACCACCCGATTCCCCCCCGCCCCCTGCATCAAAGACACCCATTCACCCTCAACTATCCGGCCTTGACTCTAAACCAAGAGCTGAAAGGCTTTTGTTTTTTTTTATTCGCTTATAGGATGTGGGCGTCGCTGGCAAGGCCAGCATTTATTGCCTATCCCTAATTGCCCTTGAGAAGGTGGGGTTGAGCCGTCTTCTTGAACCGCTGCTGTCTGTGTGGTGAAGGTACTCCCACAGTGCTGTTAGGGAGGGAGTGTATAGTAATCTGGGATGTAATGTTTAAGTTATCCACCAGATGGAGCCAAAGATTAAGTGTTCATATTCACCAGTATTTAAGGTAATGGGTCATGTAGTCAATGTCCTGGTACACCAGTTTATACGGTAATGTGGCATTGCATTATGGGTATGACTCAGAGGTGAATCCTCCATCTTGGTGCTCGTGCAGTAAGAAAGGTGCTTTGCCCCCAGCTGTAAGAGATATGTTTCTCTGCTACACCGGGTAAATAAACAGTTGGGTTTTGTTCCTAATAACTCGCTTCTCTCAGTTTCTGACCTTACCACTCGGATATCACAGAGTGTCAGGATTTTGACCCAGCAACGATGAAGGAACGGCCGATATATTTCCAAGTCAGGATGGTGTGTGACTTGGAGGGTAACTTGGAGGTGGTGGTGTTCCCATGTGCCTGCTGCCCTCGTCCGTCTAGGTGGAAGAGGTCGCAGGTTTGGGAGGTGCTGCCGAAGAACCTACGTTCTAACAATCTGCTCCACCCAGCCCCTCATCAGAAAGAGTTTAATTCTATCTTCACGGGCCTAATTCCAGCAGAGGATCAAGAGGCGAATGGACACTGTTCAGATGCTTTGAACCATGAACTTCGCTTCCACAACCTCTCCCCGTTCAGTCGCACAGAAGGAGCTTTCATTGTATTTCTCTGTGGGCTAGATTACAGTCCCAGCCTCAGAGGTGAAAGGATAGTCCTCTAACCCAGTACACCACCCAGTTCAGAGAAGGGAAATGCTAATCTTGTTTGTCTGGACTGTTAAGTCTGTGAATTATTTAGTTAATTAAGACACAGACTAATGAGTAACAATAAAAACAGGTCTTTACTGGTTGGAGGTAGGGACTATACTGAATACAAGATTACTGCACAGTGCTTATATACCGGTGTGTTCACCCCCGGTATTACGTCTACAGCAGCCTGAGAAAGTAGTACATCTCTTAAGGTGGAACAGGCTTAAGCTCTCTTAAGGTGGAACAGGTTACATACACAACACTCCTCCCTTCTTGGCTTTATAGTCATCCCCCCATTTAACATAACGTAATAACATATATACATATATAACTTCATGTTTAACGTAACATATCACAGATTCAGTCTCTGCGGAAAACAGTTCACAGATTCAATCTCTGTGGTGTAGTCGGTTCACGTTACTCATTCAATAGTCCTTTCATGGATTTAACAGCTTGAACTTCCGAACTGATTTGGCTCCGTTCGGAGGGACCACGTGTGTGATCTGGTAGAGGTGATAATGGTTCAGATGGGTCATCTTCTGTTTTTACTTTTCCTTTTCTGCTTCTTGGAGACTCTCTGGGCTCCATTGTCAGCTGCCACAGCTGCCAGCTGCATGCGCAGTTCCTCCTTCTCTTCCTCCTGTTTCCGTCGTAGAGCCAGCTTCTCCCGATGTTCCGTAGACTTTTGGTGCTCCTCCATGATTTCTGCACTTTGGGAGTCGAAGTTACAAGCTGGGCAGGACAGGACATCGTAATATTCGGTGTCGTCCACCAGGTCATGGTAATATTCGGTGTCGTCCTGAGCTAGACCAGTGAGCGGGTCGTCTATTTCCTCCATACCCAGCTGGACGTTAGCCAGCTCTTGTTCCAAATCCAGACATCTTTCCTGAAGAGACTTCTTCATGTGTACCTCTGCATCCAGCTTTTTCTGGGCTTTCAGCAAGTCGTTTACTAGTGACCTCATTTGTGATTTTAATACTTCAACTTCCTTTGGAGATTGATTGATCGGACTATGCAATCCCTCTACCGGAGCAGCTGTTTCAGCGGTCTGTTGTTCTACATTGACGTGAGTCAGCGTACTTTTGGCATCCAATGGCTGCTCTGTTGCAGTCGTTTCAGTCTGTGTCGTCACATCAGCCATCTCAATGACTTTTGAGAGCTCCGAACCCTTTTCCTTTGAAGATTGCAGCTCGTGTTCAAGTTTTTCCCATTTCAGAGTCTTGTCCCTCAGCATATGAAGGAGTTGGCTGACCGTTAACTCTTCTGACACCAGATTATGGCACGCACCTTCAGAACCTGAATCAGCTTTGATTCGTTCGGCCTCCTCGCGCAGATGGTTGGTGTGCTCCTGCTCCATTTTCTCCATCAGTTGCTTCTGTTGCCTTTCCAGATTCTCCCACTCTGTAACAAAGAACTTTTTTATTTCATTCATCTCTTGCTCAAAACGGCGAATCATTTGTTCTAATTGCTGTTGTAGTTTGAAATGGAGTTGAGTTCGAGCCCAGTGTCCCTCAAAAATGTGCATATCAGTAGACTTGACAGACTCAGAATTCTCTGTTAAACTATGTTGTTGTTGCTCAGTGGAATTCTGTGCTGAAACTTTGTCTTTTGCACATGGGTTGGTCTTACCATCATCAGTTCTAGAGTCTGGGCTGATTATCTGCACCGAGTTCTCACTCTTTATGGCTTTTAGCGAATGCCAGTCCATATTTATGTTTCTAAACCACTCCCGGCCTAGTAGTGGTGGACCTCCCTCCGGTAGCACATATAAGTCCATTATTTGACTTCCTTCGCCCTTGTTGGCCACTGCAACCTTTATTGTCCCGATGGGGTACACTCTCTGCCCCGTGTAGGTTGTCAATATAATCTCCGTATCCTGTAGGGGAATATGTTGGAATAACCTTCTGTAATCTTTCTTATTCATGACCGACAATGCCGATCCAGTGTCCAATTCCATTTTTACTTGGACTCCTTCTATCTGAAGAGTAACCCAAATTGTCTGGAGGTCTGCACCCTTACCAACGTTGAGTACCCTTAAGCTAGCCAGTTCAATACTGCTTAAGCCAGCCAGTTCATTACTGCTAGCGTCTGAATCGGACTCCTGTTCGGCCACCTTGTGTACCTTTGTGTATTTTCCTTGCGGTGACTTCTTGTTGCTGGTCTTCTTCCCTGACCTGCATACTCTAGCTATGTGTCCAAGCCTACCACAAGTTCTACATTCTTGGTTTTTAAACCAACACTGGTTCTGATCATGCGTTGTCTTTCCACAACGATAACATTTGCCAGAACTCACACCCAATTTGTGTGCACTGAGCTCCGGTGACCGTAGCTGCATTACTGCCGTGCCTCTCGCTGCGGCTTCGTGTGCTGCTGCCATAGTGACCGCCTTCTCAAGCGTCAGCTCATTCTCCTCGAGCAGTCGCTTTTGTGTATCCTGTTTAAATAAACCACACACAAATTTGTCTCGTAGTGCATCTGTCAGTCCCGTTCCAAACTGGCAATATTTCGCTAATTTACGCAATTCCAGCAAATATTCAGCATTGCTTTCATGCTGTAGCTGCCTTCTGTCATAAAATTTAAATCGTTCCACTAGCATCAGCGGCGTGGGGTTTAGATGATCTTTCAGGACAGTAACAATCTCATCGAACGTCTTATCCGCCGGTTCATCTGGTGATAACAGGTGTTTCAATTGCCCGTATGTCTTCGCACCCATTAAATTTAATAATGTTAGAGCTTTATCTTGGTCACGAATTTTATTGGCCTTACAATAATTTTTTACTCTTTCAACATATATGGCCCAATCTTCGAGGTCACTATCAAAGGTGCTAATATTCCCGTGTTTAGGCATTGTAGATTTGCAATTTCTCAGATTTTATTTTCTTTACTTGTTATCAAAGATGGCGGCTTCCCGCTCTTGCCGTCGTCCTCCGCCCACAAAATGGCGGTTTTCCCGCGCTTGGCGGTCTTCACCCGTCCCCCGACGCCGTCTCCCTTCAGCCCCCGAGTGCGGCCCTTATCTTCGCCGCGATCGCCCGAGTGCGGCCCTTATCAGCGGATGCGATCGATGGCCCAGCTGTGCCTCGCACTTGAAAGCGGCCCGGCCCTTATCAGTGCTTGCGATCGATGGCCCGGCTGCGCCTCGCACTCCAAAGCCCTTATCTCCTGATCGCGATCGATGGCCCGCGCTGTGCACCGCGGCTCTCGTGCCTTCAATTTCTGCAGCCGCTGCCCTTTCAGCCCGAGTGCGGCCCTTATCGGTGGTTGCGATCGATGGCCCGGCTGCGCCCCTCACTTCAAAGCGGCCCGGCCCTTATCTGCCGATCGCTATCGCCCTGTACCTCTGTCTTCCCCAGCCCTGTCTTCTACTCCGGTTCACAAGCTGATGGAGGCTTCAGGGTCCTAATGCCTGTCGCTTCCAGTGGGGTGGTGTGGTTTGAAACCTCTCTTCAACCGCCGTGGAATAACTGCCGCAGGGTAAGAACCTGACTCGTCGCCAGTGTTAAGTCTGTGAATTATTTAGTTAATTAAGACACAGACTAATGAGTAACAATAAAAACAGGTCTTTACTGGTTGGAGGTAGGGACTATACTGAATACAAGATTACTGCACAGTGCTTATATACCGGTGTGTTCACCCCCGGTATTACGTCTACAGCAGCCTGAGAAAGTAGTACATCTCTTAAGGTGGAACAGGCTTAAGCTCTCTTAAGGTGGAACAGGTTACATACACAACATGGACCAGAATTAGTCTTGTGTTTTAAAAGCAAGGTACGGCAGATTCACCTGTCATTGGTTGGGGTTTATCTTCATTCACAAACTAAAAAGAAAGACAGACTTGCATTTCTATAGCAATGTGATAACGACCAGGACACCGGGGAGAACTCCCCTGCTCTTCTTCGAAATAGTGGCCATGGGATCTTTAGCGTCCACCTGAGAGAGTGTTAGATCCGGGTATCTTAATGTTGTGTCCTTTCAATAATCAGACAAAGACTGCAGGGAACGATCAACAGGTTTTTACTGGATGAGGTTCAAACTGCAACTGACTGTACAGAGCGCCACTCAGGGCTTATATATAGGTGTGGTCACTGCCGGTACTACAGGATACAGGAGCTGTAAAAAGTAGTTCTCCCCCTTAAAGGTACTTACACTACAATTAGCAGATGGGGCCTTGGTTTAAAATTGAAGATTGAACAGTCACGGTCAGGATTTTCGTTTCCATTGATGGCGAAGGAATGGGGAATAACGGGACATTGCCCTTTACTGTGAGTGCTGAACCCAAGTTCCACACCTTGCCACTTTTACACTTGTTCTATCCAACGCTAACAACTGACATTCAGAACTATCACCCTCTTGTGCGAGAATCTTTCGCGCCTGCAGCTTATTTGCTGGACCAGACCTTGCAGTTTCGTAATATTTTGGCTGGATTTGTCAGGAAGGATGGGCAAACTATTTGCCACGGAAAAGTTTAATATTTGGTAGACAAAGCGTTCTTTTCATTCAATACCAAATCTCTTGGCTTTGAGTCCATTTGATGCGGCTTTGGACGCACAAACCCAAGGCAACCCGTGGAATGTTGGTAAAGTAACTGAACAAACCGCAGACACCGAAATAAAAACAGAACACGCTGGGATAATATACAGCAGATTCCTTTAGCCAGACTGGAAGATAGGCAAAGCCTTTCGAGGATTGCACGTAAACCAGGAGCGGGCAAGAGAACAACTCGCAAAAAACCCAAAAGGAATAAAGACTTGCATTTCTACAGCGCCTTTCACAACCTCAGGACGTCCCAAAGCGCTTTACAACCAATGAAGTACTTTTTGAAGTTCAGTCACTGTTGTAATGTAGGAAACGCGGCAGCCAATTTGCGCACAGCAAGCTCCCACAAACAGCAATGTGATAATGACCAGATCGTCTGTTTTTATAGTGACATTGGTTGAGGGATGAGTATTGGCCAGAGATACAAAACTTGAACAAACTGGGTCATTTTTCATTCACTTCCAGGGTTAGTGGCTGGGGCAGAAGCTATGTCACCGTTCAAGCTTAGGTTGGAGAGGCAGGTGAAGGAAAAGGGGCTGAAGGGACGTGAGAACAAGGTCAATGTGCATGTGGAGGGTAAACACCAGCACAGACTGGTTGGGCCGAATGGCCTGTTTCCAGGTTGTAGCCTCGATGTACTTGTATGTGCTCGATGCCTGTGTTAAACTAGTGGAGAAAGGAAGGCGGTAGAAATGTGTTAAACTATGAGCAGCAAAAGTAATTGCTGATCTTCTGTCACCGAGGGGACAGGAGTCTGGTCTAGAATGCACTTTATTCCCATGGTTAATGAGACGGGTCTCTCACAAAGGGGGCAAAATTTTCAGCTTCTACAGGTGAGGCTGTTGAATGGCCTGGAAACTCGGGCAAGCTTTGTTAGGGGCATGATATCCCGGCCGCCCAGTCCTCGCTGTATTCCCCGAGTCCAGGCAATCCGACAGCCCCAAGGGCCAGGAACAGGGAAGTCTGCCTTTTTCTCTGAGCTTGTGCGTAGGTAAGTTTTAACGACCTGAATGGCTCAATGTGAAGTCGAGGAGCAATTTTACATGATTTTTTTTCATTAAGACGAGGGGAGATTTTCTAGAGACCAAAGGCACAGAACTTGTTCATGGAATGTGGCGTCGACCATGTGTTTAAAACAAAACGTTGAAGAACATCACCTGGTAAGGTGGGTGGAGCAGGGAGAAAGCAGAGATAAGCGTTAATGACCAGATAATCTGTTTTTGTTATGTTGATTGAGGGATAAATACTGGCCAGGACACTGGGGAGAACTCCCCTGCTCTTCCAAATAGTGCCATGGGATCATTTTACGTCCACTTGAGAGAGCAGACAGGGCCTCGGTTTAACGTCTCATCTGAAAGATGGCACCTCCGGCAGTGCAGCACTCCCTCAGTACTGCACTGGGAGTGTCAGCCTGGATTCTGTGCTCAAGTCTCTGGAGTGGGACTTGAACCCACGACCTTCTGTCTCGAGTGAGAGTGCGGCCCACCGAGCCCAGCCTGGCACCAGCTTAGGTTCCTCCAGCCACTTGCTTTCTTTGCAAGGACGTCGGCCAATGAGCTGAACCACGTCCAAGAAGAAACCCAAGACCGAGGCACATTGTACAAGGTTCCTAAGAAATCAAACTTAGCCATAAAATTGAGCTTCTGAAAAATATGTCTCCCAGTCAGTTTTGAAAGACCTCAGTTCTGAGTGTGCGCTCACTGTGAGGGGTTCTTTTGGCCAGTCTACGTGCCATCTCTCTGCTTGACTTAGGCTTGCTGGAACTAGATGTTTTCTGGGGTCTAGAGGCGGGCTGTCTAAATGCAGATTATTATAAATGAGGTGCACTGCATGAAATGTAGAAAATATTACCAAAGTTGGAGCAGAGTGCAGGCACAATGGGACGAGATTGTCCGATGTCTGCCAGCTGTCAGAAACCTCTGGATCGTTTCAGGCCAGCTCCTACTGAGCAGAGGCCCATGCCACAAAACTCCCCGCCATTTGGCACAAACGGCAGTCAATTGGCAGTCTGGCTCCAAGAGGTCAAGAGGTCAGCTACTGGGCAGTCAATTGGCAGTCTGGCTCCAACAGGTCAAGAGGTCAGCTACTGTAGGGAACTGAGACCTCACAGGGGCGCAGTAAGGGGCGCACATTTCAGTCTGAGGTAGGGGAAGTTTGGGGGAGTCGAGGTATAGCACTGGGATAGGGTGGAGAGGATGCTACCCAGCCGGATAGGTCCTGTGTTCCCTTGGGCCCCCAAAACAGGGAGCCGTGCTGGAAAGGGAGCCGGGCAGGAGATGAGGTTTAGTGCTGATTCCTCGTCCTGTGCTCCCTGTTGGTGCAGCTCTCCCCTGGGGAGCTCAGCACTGCTGAATTGACCCTTGCATCTAATCTAATCTGTGCAATAACTTTCTTCTATATCGTCTAACCATCTCCTATTAAGCAGTCTGAATGACGGGTTTGGATAGGCTAGACGGGGAAAGGCTGTTCCCACTAGTTGATGGTACAAGGGCTAGGGGACACAGATTTAAGATTTTGGGCAAGAGATACGGGGGGGGGGGGATGTGAGGAAAAAAATTTATGCAGCGAGTGGTGAGAACCTGGAACTCGCTGCCGACGGAAGTGGTGGAAGCCGACACACTCAATGTTTTCAAGGGGAGACTGAATAGGCACGTGAGAGAAATAAACTTGCTACGGGGATAGAGCGGGGGAATTGCTCTACAGAGAGCCGGCACAGACTCGATGGGCAGAAAGGCCTCCTTCTGTGCCGTTATGACTCTATGATTATGACTCTATGAAGGGTCGTTCAACCCCTTTATCCCTTTCTCTAATGGGTGTACTTAAGAACATAAGAACATAAGACGTAGGAGCCGGAGTCGGTCATTTGGCCCCTCGAGCCTGCTCCGCCATTCAATAAGATCACGGCTGATCTGATCTTGGCCTCAACTCCACTTCCCTGCCCGCTCCCCATAACCCTTGACTCCCTTCTCGTTCAACAATCTGTCTATCTCCACCTTAAATATATTCAATGACCCAGCCTCCACAGCTCTCTGGGGAAGAGAATTCCAAAGATTCACGACCCTCTGAGAGAAGAAACTTCTCCTCATTTCCAATTTAAATCGGTGCCCCCTTATTCTGAAATTATGCCCCCTAGTTCTAGATTCCCCCATGAGGGGAAACATCCTCTCTGCATCTACCCTGTCAAGCCCCCTCAGAATCTTATATGTTTCAATAAGATCCCCTCTCATTCTTCTAAACTCCAATGAGTATAGACTCAACCTTTCTTCAGAAGACACCCCCTTCATCTCTGGAATCTACCACGTGAACCTTCTCTGAACTGCCTCCAATGCAAGTATATCCTTCCTTAAATAAGGAGACCAAAACTGTACACAGTACTCCAGTTGATTCTCTCCCTTCTCGCCCCTTTCACCTTCTTTCTCTCTGTTTTTCCAGCCTCACTAATATGAGTGTTTAGTCTTCAAGCTTCAGTTCAGTCGAAGGGTCTGGAGACCCAGAGCTTCAATAATCCGATCTTTGCTCTTTATGTATTTCCAGGATTCTCTGTCTTTTCTTTCAGATTTCCAGCATTTCCAGTTCTGTTTCTTATTGGAATTTTGCTTTTGGTGAATTTTTTGCCTGACTTGGAGTCTTTGATGCTGGCACCAAGTGAGCCAAACCTATTTGCGCATTACCCACCGATAACATCCTTCACTGGGGTGGGCTCAATCATTCACAATGATTTCATGTGGAGCTTAATGAGGGCTATGAGCACGGCGGGGGGGGGGGGGAGGTGGGGGGGGCATGGGGGCAGGGAAATTAGATGTGTCGGGGACGCAGAACAGGCGGCATCGAACTGGTCGCCCGTTATAACCCCGCCCCATATTCAGTTCCATTGACTGCAGTCGAGCCGAGTATTGGGTGTGTGTTACAACAACAACTTGTATTTATATAGCGCCTTTAATGTAGTAAATCGTCCCAAGCCGCGTCACAGGAGCGTTCTCAAACATAATTTGGCACCGAATCACATAAGGAGATACTAGGACAGGTGATCAAAGCTTTGGTCAAAGAGGTAGGGTTTAAGGAGCGTCTTATAGGAGGAGAGAGAGGTAGAGAGGCTGGAGAGGTTTAGGCAGGGAATTCCAGAACTTAGGGCCCAGGCAGCTGGAGGCACGGTCGCCGATGGCGGAGCGATTAAAATCGGGGATGCGCCAGAGGCGAGTATTGGAGGAGGGCAGAGATCTGGGAGGGTTATAGCGCTGGAGGAGCTTACAGAGATAGGGAAGGGGCGAGGCCATGGAGGGATTTGAACACGAGGATGAGAATTTTAAAATCGAGATATTGCCGGACCGTAACCAATGTAGGTCAGGGAGTGACGTGTGACATCGGCCGTCTCAATTTCTCTGCTCTCCTCACTCACTCCAACCTACCTCCCTCTGAACTTGCAGCACTCCGTTCTCTCCGATCCAACCCTAACATTGTCATTAAAAAGCAGTTCTGACAAAGGGTCATAGACCTGAAACATTAATTCTGTTTCTCTCTCCGCGGATGCTGCCTGACCTGCTGAGTGTTTCCAGCATTTTCTGTTGTTATTTTAGGTCAGGGGGTGATGGGTGAACGGGAGTGATGAGTGACCGGGACTTGGTGCAGAGTTTTGGAGATAGTCAATGGGCTTTGTTCCTTGGTATCGGTTGGGCATGTTAAGCCTTGCTCTTGGCTGGATGTATAACTGAGAACTGAGAACACCAAGTGCAATAAGGATTATTGATTCAACTTGAGAGAATTGGACGTTGGAGCAATGGCCCAGCTCAATGGACCTCTGACTCACTGCGGAGCCATATACCTCAGCTCTCTGGACTTTGGTCAGAGGCATCTCTCCCGATAGGGAAATAATGTGCATTCCGTATCTCGAGATTCCAACTCTGCTGATTTCTCAATATCTTGCTTTGGAGACTCGTAAACATGGTGATGGGTTTCCAGCCACTGAAGAACAAAAAAAAACAGACTGTTTATCTCTCTGTTTATCCATCTGTCTCTCTGGGGAACATGACACAGATTCTAACTTGCAGTAAGCCCGAAGAGAGATATCTGCTCGGAATTCACTGCATTGCTGCATCTGATACAAGATATTTCTTTTTATTCGTTCCTGGGATGTGGGCATCGCATTTATTGCCCATCCCCAAATGCTCTTGAGAAGGTGGTGGTGAGCCGCCTTCTTGAACCGCTGCAGTCCGTGTGGTGAAGGTGCTCCCACAGTGCTGTTAGGGAGGGAGTTCCAGGATTTTGATCCAGCGACGATGAAGGATCAGCGATATACTTCCAAGTCAGGATGGTCTGTGACTTGGAGGAGAACTTGGAGGTGGTGGTGTTCCCATGCATCTGCTGCCCTTGTCCTTCTAGGTGGAAGAGGTCGCGGGTTTAGGAGGTGTTGCCAAAGGAGCCTTGGCGAGTTGCTGCAGTGCATCTAGTAGATGGTGCACACTGCAGCCACGGTGCTCCAGTGGTGGAGGGAGTGAATGTTTACGGTGGGCTACATTGTCCTGGAAGAAAAGGTGATAAATCAGACAACCAGAGTCATAGAGGCAGTAACACTGAGGTTCAGTTAGAGACTTTGATGGGGGTTCATTTTCTGGAGAGATTCACTTTGATGGGCTTTATTTTCTTCTGTTATTCGGCCCTAAACTCTATAACTCCCTCCCTAATCCTCCCCACCTCTCGATAACTCCCCCCTAATCCTCTCCACCTCTCGATAACTCCCTCCCTAATCCTCTCCACCTCTCGATAACTCCCCCCTAATCCTCTCCACCTCTCGATAACTCCCCGCTAATCCTCTCCACCTCTCGATAACTCCCCCCTAATCCTCTCCACCTCTCGATAACTCCCTCCCCAATCCGCTCCACCTCTCGATAACTCCCCCCTAATCCTCTCCACCTCTCGATAACTCCCCCCTAATCCTCTCCACCTCTCGATAACTCCCCCCTAATCCTCTCCACCTCTCGATAACTCTCCCCTAATCCTCTCCACCTCTCGATAACTCCCCCCTAATCCTCTCCACCTCTCGATAACTCCCCCCTAATCCTCTCCACCTCTCGATAACTCCCCCCTAATCCTCTCCACCTCTCGATAACTCCCCCCTAATCTTCTCCACCTCTCGATAACTCCCCCCTAATCCTCTCCACCTCTCGATAACTCCCCCCTAATCCTCTCCACATCTCGATAACTCCCCCCTAATCCTCTCCACCTCTCGATAACTCCCCCCTAATCCTCTCCACCTCTCGATAACTCCCCCCTAATCCTCTCCACCTCTCGATAGCTCCCGGCCTAATCCTCTCCACCTCTCGATAACTCCCCCCTAATCCTCTCCACCTCTCGATAACTCCCCCCTAATCCTCTCCGCCTCTCGATAACTCCCCCCTAATCCTCTCCGCCTCTCGATAACTCCCCCCTAATCCTCTCCGCCTCTCGATAACTCCCCCCTAATCCTCTCCGCCTCTCGATAACTCCCCCCTAATCCTCTCCTCCTCTCGATAACTCCCCCCTAATCCTCTCCACCTCTCGATAACTCCCCCCTAATCCTCTCCGCCTCTCGATAACTCCCCCCTAATCCTCTCCACCTCTCGATAACTCCCCCCTAATCCTCTCCGCCTCTCGATAACTCCCCCCTAATCCTCTCCGCCTCTCGATAACTCCCCCCTAATCCTCTCCGCCTCTCGATAACTCCCCCCTAATCCTCTCCGCCTCTCGATAACTCCCCCCTAATCCTCTCCGCCTCTCGATAACTCCCCCCTAATCCTCTCCGCCTCTCGATAACTCCCCCCTAATCCTCTCCGCCTCTCGATAACTCCCCCCTAATCCTCTCCGCCTCTCGATAACTCCCCCCTAATCCTCTCCACCTCTCGATAAATCCCCCCTAATCCTCTCCCCCTCTCGATAACTCCCCCCTAATCCTCTCCACCTCTCGATAACTCCCCCCTAATCCTCTCCACCTCTCGATAACTCCCCCCTAATCCTCTCCACCTCTCGATAACTCCCCCCTAATCCTCTCCACCTCTCGATAACTCCCCCTAATCCTCTCTACCTCTCGATAACTCCCCCCTAATCCTCTCCACCTCTCGATAACTCCCCCCTAATCCTCTCCACCTCTCGATAACTCCCCCCTAATCCTCTCCACCTCTTGATAACTCCCCCCTAATCCTCTCCACCTCTCGATAACTCCCCCCTAATCCTCTCCACCTCTCGATAACTCCCTCCCTAATCCTCTCCACCTCTCGATAACTCCCCCCTAATCCTCTCCACCTCTCGATAACTCCCTCCTAATCCTCTCCACCTCTCGATAACTCCCCCGCTAATCCTCTCCACCTCTCGATAACTCCCCCCTAATCCTCTCCACCTCTCGATAACTCCCCGCTAATCCTCTCCACCTCTCGATAACTCCCTCCCTAATCCGCTCCACCTCTCGATAACTCCCTCCTAATCCTCTCCACCTCTCGATAACTCCCCCCTAATCCTCTCCACCTCTCGATAACTCCCCCCTAATCCTCTCCACCTCTCGATAACTCCCCCCTAATCCTCTCCACCTCTCGATAACTCCCCCCTAATCCTCTCCACCTCTCGATAACTCCCTCCAATCCTCTCCACCTCTCGATAACTCCCCCCTAATCCGCTCCACCTCTCGATAACTCCCTCCCTAATCCTCTCCACCTCTCGATAACTCCCCCCTAATCCTCTCCACCTCTCGATAACTCCCTCCTAATCCTCTCCACCTCTCGATAACTCCCCCCTAATCCTCTCCACCTCTCGATAACTCCCCCCTAATCCTCTCCACCACTCGATAACTCCCCCCTAATCCTCTCCACCACTCGATAACTCCCCCCCTAATCCTCTCCACCTCTCGATAACTCCCCCCTAATCCTCTCCACCTCTCGATAACTCCCTCCTAATCCACTCCACCTCTCGATAACTCCCCCCTAATCCTCTCCACCACTCGATAACTCCCCCCTAATCCTCTCCACCTCTCGATAACTCCCCCCTAATCCTCTCCACCTCTCGATAACTCCCCCCTAATCCTCTCCACCTCTCGATAACTCCTCCCTAATCCTCTCCACCTCTCGATAACTCCCCCCTAATCCTCTCCACCTCTCGATAACTCCCCCTAATCCTCTCCACCTCTCGATAACTCCCCCCTAATCCTCTCCACCTCTCGATAACTCCCTCCTAATCCTCTCCACCTCTCGATAACTCCCCCTAATCCTCTCCACCACTCGATAACACCCCCCTAATCCTCTCCACCTCTCGATAACTCCCCCCTAATCCTCTCCACCTCTCGATAACTCCCCCCTAATCCTCTCCACCTCTCGATAACTCCCCCCTAATCCTCTCCACCTCTCGATAACTCCCCCTAATCCTCTCCACCACTCGATAACTCCCCCCTAATCCTCTCCACCTCTCGATAACTCCCCCCTAATCCTCTCCACCTCTCGATAACTCCCCCCTAATCCTCTCCACCTCTCGATAACTCCCCCCTAATCCTCTCCACCTCTCGATAACTCCCCCCTAATCCTCTCCACCTCTCGATAACTCCCCCCTAATCCTCTCCACCTCTCGATAACTCCCCCCTAATCCTCTCCGCCTCTCGATAACTCCCCCCTAATCCTCTCCACCTCTCGATAACTCCCCCCTAATCCTCTCCACCTCTCGATAACTCCCCCCTAATCCGCTCCACCTCTCGATAACTCCCCCCTAATCCTCTCCACCACTCGATAACTCCCCCCTAATCCTCTCCACCTCTCGATAACTCCCCCCTAATCCTCTCCACCTCTCGATAACTCCCCCCTAATCCTCTCCACCTCTCGATAACTCCCCCCTAATCCTCTCCACCACTCGATAACTCCCCCCTAATCCTCTCCACCTCTCGATAACTCCCCCCTAATCCTCTCCACCTCTCGATAACTCCCCCCTAATCCTCTCCACCTCTCGATAACTCCCCCCTAATCCTCTCCACCTCTCGATAACTCCCCCCTAATCCTCTCCACCTCTCGATAACTCCTCCCTAATCCTCTCCACCTCTCGATAACTCCCCCCTAATCCTCTCCACCTCTCGATAACTCCCCCCTAATCCTCTCCACCTCTCGATAACTCCCCCCTAATCCTCTCCACCTCTCGATAACTCCCTCCTAATCCTCTCCACCTCTCGATAACTCCCCCTAATCCTCTCCACCACTCGATAACACCCCCCTAATCCTCTCCACCTCTCGATAACTCCCCCCTAATCCTCTCCACCTCTCGATAACTCCCCCCTAATCCTCTCCACCTCTCGATAACTCCCCCCTAATCCTCTCCACCTCTCGATAACTCCCCCTAATCCTCTCCACCACTCGATAACTCCCCCCTAATCCTCTCCACCTCTCGATAACTCCCCCCTAATCCTCTCCACCTCTCGATAACTCCCCCCTAATCCTCTCCACCTCTCGATAACTCCCCCCTAATCCTCTCCACCTCTCGATAACTCCCCCCTAATCCTCTCCACCTCTCGATAACTCCCCCCTAATCCTCTCCACCTCTCGATAACTCCCCCCTAATCCTCTCCGCCTCTCGATAACTCCCCCCTAATCCTCTCCACCTCTCGATAACTCCCCCCTAATCCTCTCCACCTCTCGATAACTCCCCCCTAATCCGCTCCACCTCTCGATAACTCCCCCCTAATCCTCTCCACCACTCGATAACTCCCCCCTAATCCTCTCCACCTCTCGATAACTCCCCCCTAATCCTCTCCACCTCTCGATAACTCCCCCCTAATCCTCTCCACCTCTCGATAACTCCCCCCTAATCCTCTCCACCACTCGATAACTCCCCCCTAATCCTCTCCACCTCTCGATAACTCCCCCCTAATCCTCTCCACCTCTCGATAACTCCCCCCTAATCCTCTCCACCTCTCGATAACTCCCCCCTAATCCTCTCCACCTCTCGATAACTCCCCCCTAATCCTCTCCACCTCTCGATAACTCCTCCCTAATCCTCTCCACCTCTCGATAACTCCCCCCTAATCCTCTCCACCTCTCGATAACTCCCCCCTAATCCTCTCCACCTCTCGATAACTCCCCCCTAATCCTCTCCACCTCTCGATAACTCCCTCCTAATCCTCTCCACCTCTCGATAACTCCCCCCTAATCCTCTCCGCCTCTCGATAACTCCCTCCCTAATCCGCTCCACCTCTCGATAACTCCCTCCTAATCCTCTCCACCTCTCGATAACTCCCCCCTAATCCTCTCCACCTCTCGATAACTCCCCCCTAATCCTCTCCACCTCTCGATAACTCCCCCCTAATCCTCTCCACCTCTCGATAACTCCCCCCTAATCCTCTCCACCTCTCGATAACTCCCCCCTAATCCTCTCCACCTCTCGATAACTCCCCCCTAATCCTCTCCACCTCTCGATAACTCCCTCCCTAATCCTCTCCACCTCTCGATAACTCCCCCCTAATCCTCTCCACCTCTCGATAACTCCCCCCTAATCCTCTCCACCTCTCGATAACTCCCTCCTAATCCTCTCCACCTCTCGATAACTCCCCCCTAATCCTCTCCACCTCTCGATAACTCCCCCCTAATCCTCTCCACCTCTCGATAACTCCCCCCTAATCCTCTCCACCTCTCGATAACTCCCTCCCTAATCCGCTCCACCTCTCGATAACTCCCTCCTAATCCTCTCCACCTCTCGATAACTCCCCCCAATCCTCTCCACTTCTCGATAACTCCCCCCTAATCCTCTCCACCTCTCGATAACTCCCCCCTAATCCTCTCCGCCTCTCGATAACTCCCCCCTAATCCTCTCCACCTCTCGATAACTCCCCCCAATCCTCTCCACCTCTCGATAACTCCCTCCCTAATCCTCTCCACCTCTCGATAACTCCCCCCTAATCCTCTCCACCTCTCGATAACTCCCCCCTAATCCTCTCCCCCTCTCGATAACTCCCCCCTAATCCTCTCCACCTCTCGATAACTCCCCCCTAATCCTCTCCACCTCTCGATAACTCCCCCCTAATCCTCTCCACCTCTCGATAACTCCTCCCTAATCCTCTCCACCTCTCAATAACTCCCCCCTAATCCTCTCCACCTCTCGATAACTCCCCCCTAATCCTCTCCACCTCTCGATAACTCCCCCCTAATCCTCTCCACCTCTCGATAACTCCCCCCCTCATCCTCTCCACCTCTCGATAACTCCCCCCCTAATCCGCTCCACCTCTCGATAACTCCCCCCTAATCCACTCCACCTCTCGATAACTCCCCCTCCTAATCCTCTCCACCTCTCGATAACTCCTCCCTAATCCTCTCCACCTCTCGATAACTCCTCCCTAATCCTCTCCACCTCTCGATAACTCCCCCCAATCCTCTCCACCTCTCGATAACTCCCTCCCTAATCCGCTCCACCTCTCTGGAACTTCCCCCCTAAACCTCTCCACCACTCCCTCGACCTTTAAGATGCTCCTTAAAATCTACTCCTTTGACCCAAGATTTTGATCACCTGTCCTAAGATCTCCCGAGCTCTGTAACCTCCTCCAGCCCTCCAACCCATGAGATCTCAGCGCTCCTCCAATTCCGGCCTCTTGCGCATCCCTGATTTTCATCGCTCCACCATTGGCGGCCGTGCCTAAAGCTGCCAGGGCCCTAAACTCTGGAATTCCCTCCCTAACCCTTCGGGTAGACTTAAAAGATCCCACAGGCACTATTTCGAAGAAGAGCAGGGGAGTTCTACCAATGTAAACTTGTCACGCTGTAATTACACTCTCTCACCAGTAGTGGCGCTATGGTGGCAGAACAAACTGACGCCAGAAATCCCTTCATAAATGGAATTTATAATAGAAAAAGCATGGATATATTCATATGTACATATAGATGATTGATAGAGAGATAATTGATCGATAGATAGACAGGTAGATGATAGAGAGATGATTGATCGATAGATAGACAGGTAGATGATAGATAGATGATTGATCGATAGATAGACAGGTAGATGATAGATGATATATAGATAGATTATTGATAGATAGATAGATTATAGATAGATAGATAGATTATAGATGATATATAGATAGATTGTTGATTGATAGCTAGATGATTGATAGATAGACAGCTAGATTATAGATGATATATAGATAGATTATTGATAAATAGATAGATAGATAGATAGATGATATATAGCTAGGTTATTGATTGATAGATAGCTAGATGATTAATCGATAGATAGACAGATCGACAGATAGATGATATATAGATAGATAGATAGATAGATAGACAAGTAGATGATATATAGATAGATTATTGATTGATAGATAGCTAAATGATTAATCGATAGATAGACAGATAGATGATAGATAGATAGATAGACAGGTAGATGATATATAGATAGATTATTGATTGATAGATAGCTAAATGATTAATCGATAGATAGACAGATAGATAGATAGACAGATAGATAGATAGACAGATAGATAGACAGGTAGATGATATATAGATAGATTATTGATTGATTGATAGATGTCATGTGCAAGTGATCTGTTGATGTAATATGAGGAGAGATCACACAAACTAGGGTTGTATTCCCTGGAATTTAGAAAGTTAATCGGTGATGTGATCGAAGTTTTCAGGATATTAAGGGGAACAGATAGGGTCGATAGAGAGAAACTATTCCCACTGGTTGGGGAGCCTAGGATTGGGGGCATAGTCTAAAAATTAGAGCCAGACCATTCAGAAGTGAAATTAGAAAACGCTTCCATACACAAAGGGTGGTAGAAGTTTGCAACTGTCTTCCGCAAACCACAATTGACGTTGGGTCAATTGTTAATTTTAAACCTGAGATTGATAGATTTTTGTTAACCAAAGGTATTAAGGGATATGGGGCAAAGGCAGGTTTAGGTCACAGATCAGCCATGATCTCATTGAATGGCGGAACAGGCTTGAGGAGCTGAATGGCCTCCTCCTGTTCCTGTGTTCCTAATGATTGCATTGATCACTTTGAAGAGGAAGAGACTTGCCAAACCGTTCTTCATTAGGATGATACCCTTTATATAGGGCGGATCCAAACCTGAGATTCATGTGCGAGAATGAGGGATTGTGTGAAATGACTGTAATGAAATGTTTCCTCTCCTAATCCCAAGGTTAAAACAGCGTGACAAATCCAAAACAACTGCAGCTTATCCCAAGCCAGCTTTAGAATACTTTGAGTATGCTGGAATAGTACGAGAGGCAGGAATGGAAAGTATGTGCTACACAATGCCTTTGACACAACTGAAGGAGCAAAGGCCAGGCTGGATGACTCGGGTAGAAGTGAACAGGGTAATTAAATACATCTGCAAGTGCCAGGAGCCAGTCCAACGACATGACATTACATCCTCTTCCCTCAGCATGTAGCTACAAACAGAATCCCACAGAGCGCTTCAAACACGTCTGCTGGGAGTTTAGTGCATCTGTGTTTGCTGCAGAGCATCGCTGAGTTATGTCTCAGTGACGACTCCCTCACATCCTCGGCCCATAATATTAGGGGCTGACTTGGCCCAACTGCCCGCCAGCTGATTGCGGGGAACAGGTAGCAGCCGTGCACTAGTTCACAGCCCCGAACGTCCCGCTTTCCTGTCTGACTAAAGACGCGCTTGTCCTGCAGAAATGAAAACCTGGCGTCTAATGGGAACATGCTTCACCTCAAAATTGTATCATACCAAACCCTTATGTGTGTGTCGGAGGAGGGGTCTCCTTCTAAACAGAGGCGTTTAAGGGGAAGCTAGATAAGCACATGAGCGGGAAAGGAACAGACGGATATGTTGATGGGGTCAGATGAAGTCATGTGGGAGGAGGCTCGTGTGGAGCATAAACACCGGCACGGACCAGTTGGCCTGTTTCTGTGCAACTCCACGTAAAATACTGACACGCTTTCAGGAACCCCTCACCCCACCACCAGCCATAGGGAAACAGTACTATAGAAACATAGAAACATAGAAGATAGGAGCAGGAGGGGGCACCAGCTTAGAATTAGAGCCAGGCCGTTCAGCAGCAAAATCAGTTTTTCCACACAAAGG
This sequence comes from Somniosus microcephalus, assembly GCF_052327205.1. NCBI lineage: Eukaryota > Metazoa > Chordata > Chondrichthyes > Squaliformes > Somniosidae > Somniosus > Somniosus microcephalus. The sequence goes on from NW_028225179.1 coordinate 153,223,969, forward strand.
GTGGCAGAAACCTGGAACACTCTCTCCCAAAAGGCTGTGAATACCGGAGCTTTCCAGACTGAGATCGATAGATCTTTGTTGGGTAGGTGTGTCAAGGGATATGGAGCAAAGGCAGGTAAATGGAGTTGAGGTGAAGATCAGCTCCGGTCTAGTGGAATGGAGGAGCAAGCTCGAGGGGCTGAATGGCCTCCTCCTGTTCCTGTGTTCCTACGATCTGCTCCTCATCACAATAACGCCTTGCATTTATATAGCGCCTTTAACGTAGTAAAACGTCCCAAGGCGCTTCACAGGAGCGATTATCAAACTAAATTTGACACCGAGCCTCATAAGGAGCTGTTAAGACAGATGACAGGGGCAGTTTTTAAGGAACGTCTTAAAAGGAGGAGAAAGAGGCGGAGAGGTTTAGGGAGGGAATTCCAGAGCCAAGGGATCGGTCCTGGGAAAGTGAACATCTGCAGACAGCAGGAAGAGGAGAGGATTAAGTGCAGCTGTGGTGCACTCCATGGAGGAATAGCCTACTGACATTTACTGACCAGGCCTGCATGTGAGCAATGGCCAATTGAAACATATATTATTCTTCCAGGGCTTGACAGGGTAGATGCAGGGAGGATGTTTCCCCTGGCTGGGGAGTCTAGAACCAGGGGTCACAGTCTCAGAATAAGGGGTCGGCCATTGAGGACTGAGATGAGAAGGAATTTCTTCACTCAGAGGGTGGTGAATCTTTGGAATTCTCTACCCTAGAGGGCTGTGGAGGCTCAGTCGTTGAGTATATTCAAGACAGAGACCGATAGATTTTTGAATATTAAGGGAATCGAAGGATATGGGGATAGTGCAGGAAAGTGGAGTTGATGTTGAAGATCAGCCATGATCTTATTGAATAGCGGAGCAGGCTCGAAGGGCCGAATGGCCGACTCCTGCTCCTGTTTCTTATGTTCTTATGAAGCAGGCAAAGGAAAGCCGAGGACTGGAACAATGTGGGAGTGGGTGTGGGAGGTGGTTGGGAGGAACTGTTTTGCTGGCGTTAGAAGTTCAAGGAGTCGGAACTGCTAGCCCCTGTTGCTTTCGCAAAGTCGTCAACCCGTTTATTTTAAACCGAGTGCGCCAATTTAATTGCTGCACCTTGCTAAAAGCGCAATAAATACGTGGAAACCATCCTGCCCGCTCGGTTTAATCATTCATCCATTTATTTTGAAAGCATTAACACATTTGTTACAATAACGCACCAGGGATCTTGGGGCAAATGTGATAAAATATGCCTTCGAAAGAGCGGACAAAGGAATTTCAACCGGAGAATGTTCAACCCTTGACCCCAGTGCCTCTGGATCCTTTTTTATAATATGGAGACCAGAACTGTGCACAGTACTCCAAGTGCGGCCTAACCAAGGTTCTGTCCCTCCAGAAATGAACCCCGGTGCTTGTTCTGCCTTTGAGGGCAGCAGGATCCGGTCCTGTTGCGATGCCCTGCGCAGTTGAATAGCCACTGTCGTGGCTCACTTGCGACGAATGGTTACGAGGGCAAGGTACTGGAGGGGTGTGGTCATAAAAATAAAAATACAAAATCCAAGGACAGAAAAAGACTAGCTTTTATTTAAAATTTGTTTATGGGATGTGGGCGTCGCTGGCAAGGCCAGCATTTATTGCCCATCCCTAGTTGCCCTCGAGAAGGTGGTGGTGAGCCGCCTTCTTGAACCGCTGCAGTCCGTGCAGTGAAGGTACTCCCACAGTGCTGTTAGGGAGGGAGTTCCAGGATTTTGACCCAGCGACGATGAAGGATCGGTGGTATACTTCCAGGTCAGGATGGTGTGTGACTTGGAGGGGAACTTGGAAGTGGTGGTGTTCCCATGCACCTGCTGCCCTTGTCCTTCTAGGTGGAAGAGGTCGCGGGTTTGGGAGGTGCTGCCGAAGGAGCCTTGGTGAGTTGCTGCAGTGCATCTTGTAAATGGTACACACTGCAGCCACGATACGCTGGTGGTGGAGGGCGTGAATGTTTAAGGTGCTGGGTGGGGTGCCAATCAAGCCGACTGCTTTGTCCTGGATGGTGTCGAGCTTCTTGAGTGTTGTTGCAGCTGCACTCATCCAGACAAGTGGAAAGTATTCCATCGCACTCCTGACTTGTGCCTTGTAGATGGTGGAAAGGCTTTGTCCTATAGTGTGGTGGTGTGATCTCTGCATACCATCAACCCCCCCTCTCTCCCCCGCACACACACACACAGGCTTGGAAAAATGTGCGTTGCAGATGAATTTCCACCCGAGGCTATAAAGGCTTGACCCTGTCCCTGACTTTAATCAGCACTTTGTCATTTGAACCCAGCATCAGACGCATTCTAACCTCGCTGTGACCATATAAGCACATGGCTGAGCCCAATCTCAGGGCGGTCGCTAATCTCTGCCAGCTATTTTGGATCGGAAGCTGAATTCCCACATTTTTTATTAAATGCCCAACACGATAAAGTGGAACAGCGAGGAAGCTGCACGCTCCGTCACATCGAGCAGCTACAGGGAAACCAATCAGTGTTGACCGAAAGTAGTCAGCTAGCTCAGGCAGTGCGAGTGAGCGGGAGCAGGGAGGCCACGTGCTTTTCGGAAAACATTGACCGCATTTTGCGCGCAGTCTAACACTAAGGCCGCTTCTGCTTAAAAGGGGAGACCCACGCCAGCCGATCTTTAGGGAGGGAGTTGTGTTGATGTTGTCACGCTGAGCAAGTGAGGCAACAAACGGTAATTTACATCACCACCTCATGTTTATTCAGGGCGACAAACACTTTCTTATTATCCATGCGGAATGATACCGGGATGTTTAGCCACGTGTGCATTAAATGAAGAGATAAAAGCAACACAGGGACATTTTTGTTTTAATTCATTCACGGTCTGTGGGCGTTGCTGGCAAATCCGGCATTTATTGCCCATCCCTAATTGCCCTCGAGAAGGTGGTGATGAGCCGCCTTCTTCAACCGTGCAGTCTGTGCGGTGAAGGTACTCCCACAGTGCTGTTAGGGAGGGAGTTCCAGGATTTTGACCCAGCGACGATGAAGGATCGGCCGATGTACTTCCAAGTCAGGATGGTGTGTGACTTGGAGGGGAACTTGGAGGTGGTGGTGTTCCCATGCGCCTGCTGCCCTTGTCCTTCTAGGTGGAAGAGGTCGCGGGTTTGGGAGGTGCTGCCGAAGAAGCCTTGGCGAGTTGCTGCAGTGCATCTTGAAGATGGTACACACTGCAGCCACGGTGCGCCGGTGGTAGAGGGAGTGAATGTTACCCTGGGGCCAATATTTATCCCTCAAACAACACCTAGAATCAGATTATCTGGTCATTATCACATTGCTGTTTGTGGGAGCTTGCTGTGCGCAAATTGGCTGCCGCGTTTCCTGCATTACAACAGTGATTGCAGCTCTAAAAAGTACTTAATTTGCTGTGAAGCGCTTAGGGACTCATGCGCTCGTGAAAGGGACGATATAAATGCAAGTTCATAATTTTTTAGAGATAGAGATTTTGTTTTCTGCTGAATGAACCTTCGCTCAACGGTTTCCGTGATCCTGAAATCCTGAGAAGTCTGCTGGGCATATTTCAGACTCCGCTGCCCTGGCCCACTGCCCCAGCAGCCGATCCCCACAGACCCATACCGACTCCAGCAGGAGATGTACATCCTGCTGAAAGCTCATTGGCCTTTTCCAAGCCCGCTCTGTTGCTCTTTTGTCGAGCGGTCACATTCTCTCCGTTTCTTCCTGTAGCTTCTCAACCTTCTTTTCAAATCCCTCCGTGGCCTCGCACCCTCCCCATCTCCGTAGCCACCTCCAGCCCTACAACCCTCCGAGATCTCGGCACTCCTCCAATTCTGGCCTCTTGCGCTTCCCCCGATTTCCATCGCTCCACCACTGGCGGCCGTGCCCCCAGCTACCTGAGCCCTAAGCTCTGGAATTCCCTCCTTAAACCTCTCCGCCGCTCTACCTCTCTCTCTCCTCCTTTAAGACCTACCTCTTTGACCAAGCTTTTGGTCACTTGTCCTGATACAGGAAAAGTTCTGATATCCGGCACCGACGGGACCGGCGTGTTGCCGATCTATCAAAAGTGCCGGACATGCAAAGTCAACGTTGAAGCATTCGGAGATGAAAATCTCCGTATTTGACAACAAACACTGTTGCTCAGCAACAGCTCGTAAACACTCGGCCCGTACCTTGAAGCGTCTCTGAAGCTGTTGCGAAGCTCCAAAGATGCTTTCCAGAGCCTGCCTGTTAACAGAATGCTAGGAGAAGAAAAAAAAAACGAACTAAAACGGCTGCTGATTTCGGCCGTTAGAGCAAAGTTTCCGGCCATACAACCTCCGGATAAACCAAAGTTTCCTGTATCTCCTTATGTGTCTCGGTGTCAGATTTTATCTGATAATCACTCCTGTGAAGCGGCTCGAGATGCTTTACTACTTTACGTGACAGGGTGGATGTGGAGAGGATGTTTCCTCTTGTGGGAGAATCTAGAACTAGGGGTCGCTGTTTGAAAATAAGGGGTCGCCCATTTAAGACTGAGATGAGGAGAAATTTTCTTCTCACAGAGGGTCGTGAGTCTTTGGAACTCTCTTCCTCAGAGGGCGGTGGAAGCAGAGTCTTTGAATATTTTTAAGGCAGAGGTAGATAGATTCTTGGTAAGCAAGGGGGTGAAAGGTTATCGGGGGTAGGCGGGAATGTGGAGTAATCGGATCAGCCGTGACTTTATTGAATGGCGGAGCAGGCTCGAGGGGCCGAGTGGCCTACTCCTGCTCCTAATTCGTACGTTCGTATGTATGTTAAAGGTGCTATATAAATGCAAGTTGTTGTAGTTGATGTTTTGAAAGTTCTTGGCAGCCTGGTTGGAAGTTTGTCTGCAACAGGGGGTCAGTTTCGAATCAGTTCCCGTGAACTAACAAAGCGCCTGTTTGTCCAAGCCAAGCATCATTGGTTTCCTTTGTTGAGCATCTTGGGAACTGAGTGAACAGTAGAAACCGGAAGCGAGGCAGTTTTCTGGCCCGTGCTCGTACAGCTGGCATCGTGCTGAGCAGCTCGCTCTGATCCCAAGAATTTTGTTGACAGATTTTTAGAATGGCAACTAATTCCTGAACACCAGGGTGGGTGGCAGCAGGGGGGGGGGCAGCAGGGGGGGTGAGGGGGGAAGATTCCTAGTGTGCGCTGAAATCGGGAACGCGTTTATGATGTCGCTGCATCCAAATGCACGGAGCAATTTATCCCCCTCTCCCGATGTTAAATTAAACTGGAAAGAAAACCTTGCATTTACACAGCGCCTTTCACGACCTCAGGACCTCCCAAAGCACTTCACAGCCAATATTTTTTGGGGTACAGTCACTGTTGTAATGTAGAGAAACGCAGGCAGCCAATTTGTGCACAGCAAGCTCCCACAAACAGTAACGTGACAATGACCAGACCATCTGGGTTTTTTTTTAGCAATGTTGGTTGAGGGATCAATATTGGAGCCCCCCCCCCTCGCTACTCTTCTTCAAAATAGTGGCCGTGGGATCTTTTACGGCCACCTGAGAGGCCAGCTCGGTTTAACATCTCATCCAAAAGACGGATGGGGAAACCTGGACCAGTGATGTCTGCGGCAGTCACTTTCTGCTCAACGCTCCTGGTGCCCATCGGGAGCATGGAACGCTCTTAGTTAATGGGCAGAAAGGGTGCACTCCTGATCATAGGGGACGCAAGGACCTAGAACACTTCTCGGGTGCAAACCCGAAAAACGTGACAAGAAGGGACATAAAAATACAGGAAATTTAAAAAAAATTAAGTTAAAAATTTGGCAAGTGGGTGAGACTGCCCTATCTTCCCTTTGGATTTGAGACTATTTATTTAATTACAGGGTGGACTCCCCTGAATCTATCACGTAACAGGCTGCAATCTATGTGTCTGTTTCACTCATTGTCGCTCTATAATGTTAGATTTTCACATGTCATCCTGCCTGACAACTTCATCCTGTGTAAGACCCTGCCGGTCTCAATTGAGGCCTTGTCCTTGCGTTTCAATGGGACCTCTCTCTCGCTCCCCGAGTGGGCACAAAGGAGCCCTTTAAGGGAGAGAAAGGTCAGGTTGACAACCACACACTCACACTGACGCGTGAGCTCACCGAGTCTGCAATCGGCGCTTGTTTAGGCGAGTGGTTTAACATTTCGGCTCTTTGAATGAATCAGGAATCAGGTGTGTGGGTTTAGCAGTCTAATGCTGAAACTGTTCCATTCACAAAAGCTTTCCACTGATGGAGCTACAGCAAGGGAAATGATACATATCTCGCAGAGTGTCCATACTTTCATTTTATTGATTCCTTTCCAAGATGCTCAACAAAGGAATCCAATGATGCCTGACATGAATCTTGTCATTCATGTGGAAATGACTTATGAAATAATACTGGGCGGCCTGCTGGTGGCGCTGTCCAGGGAGAGTATAAATACTCGGGCATGGGCCCAGCTTGCTCAGGACATTCTTTAACAGGAACTAGTGAAGGACACAACTAGATCTCCATGTTGAAAAACAGTTGATTAAAGCCTTGTTTAATACTCAGACCAAGTGCCTAGTAGTTTTCTTACATCAAAGCCTTTCCACCATCTACAAGGCACACGTCAGGAGTGTGACGGAATACTCTCCACTTGCCTGGATGAGTGCAGCTCCAACAACACTCAAGAAGCTCGACACCATCCAGGACAAAGCAACCCAATTGATTGACACCCCATCCACCACCATAAACATTCACTCCCTCCACCACCGGCGTACCGTGGCTGCAGTGTGTACCATCTACAAGATGCACTGCAGCAACCCGCCGAGGCTTCTTCAACAGCACCTCCCAAACCCGCCCATTGAAGTCAACAGAACGGAATATGGTGTTTGGGGTAGGACAGGCGTCCGATGAGATTCCGCCCGTTCTCCGTCTCCGCCCACCCCTTCATTCATTCCCTTTAAGAGGGCAGGCATTGGAACCCTCGCCAGTTCTTTCATTAGAGCCAAGCTGACAGCTTGGGAACCTAGCATGCCTGTGGCTCACCTGTAACAGGCTGTCAGATGGTCCTCAGGTGGCCCTGGGCTGGGGAGAGTTCAAATTTGCCTCGACTGTGTCACTGTGCCCTCATTTCAACACTATTATAAAAAGATACTTGTTTGTGGGAGCTTGCTGTATGCAAATTGGCTGTTGCATTTCCTACATTACAACAGTGACTACACTTCAAAGGTACTTACATAGTGTGGTGATTATTTCCTATGTTTAATAAGAAGTATTGTGATTGGTGAATGGGGTGGTTGTTCTCTGTGTTAGTAAGAAGTATTGTAATTGGTTGTTTGTTTCTACCTTGAGATATATGCTGTAAACTCATTGGTAGTGGATGTCAGGTGATTTGTGGTGGCCATCTTAAATTCAGTTCTCTCCAGTCATGGTTGGAGACTGGTGTTGAAAGATGTGCTACTGGATTTTTAAAGTTAATAAAGCCTAGATTAGAAAGGCAAATCTATTCTTTATTTCACATAGTATTTACAGCACAGAAACAGGCCATTTGGCCCAACTGGTTGATGTGTTTATGCTCCACACACGCCTCCTCCCACCCCTCTCCATCTCACCCTATCAGCATTTCCTTCTATTTCTTTCTCCCTCGTGTGTTTATCTAGCTTCCTCTTAAATGCTATTCACCTCAACCACGCCCTGTGGTAGCGAGTTCCACGTTCTCGCCACTCTCTGGGTAACGAGGTTTCTCCTGAATTCCCTATTGGATTTGTTAGTGACTGTCCTACAAGCTCGCTTGCTGCTCTTTTGTCGAGCAGTCACATTCTCTCCGTCACTTCCTGTAGATTCTCATCCTTGTTTTCAAATCCCTCCATGGCTTCGCCCCCCTCCCTATCTCTGTAACCTCATCCAGCCCTCCAACCCTCCGAGATCTCTGCGCTCCTCCAATTCTGGCCTCTTGCACATCCCCGATTTTAATCGCTCCACCATTGGCGGCCGTGCCTCCAGCTGCCTAGGCCTTAATCTCTGGAATTCCCTCGCTAAACCTCTCCGCCTCTCTTTCCTCCTTTAAGACACTCCTTAAAACCTATGTCTTTGACCAAGCTTTTGGTCGCCTGCCCTAATATCTGCTTATGTGGTTCGGTGTCAAATTTTGTTTAATAATCGCTCCTGTGCAGCGCCTTGGGACGTTTTACTATGTGAAAGGCGCTATATAAATACACATTGTTGTTTCCAATGTCAGGCACCGGGTCTGTCTATTTCCCTGTATCTCACTCTACCGCCAGTTCTGTTCATTCCACTCGGCCCGGTATGTATTTCATTCACTGTTTCATTCCTCTAAAGCCTGAACTGTTTACGGAAAGGCTGCACTTGGCAAGGCCGAGCAGAAGTTATCTCACTCACTTGGGGAGCTGTGCTGGACCTGATTGATTCCCCAGAGGGATCCTGTAAGAGGCCGAGAGCCAAGGCGAGCTCCTTCGCTCCTCTGAGCCTCCCTGCGGTCAAGTGCTACGAGCTGCAGCAAGCACGCGATGATTCACAGACAGGGTGGGGCAGGAAGGACCCCCTTCCGGTCGAGAAGCTTCTCGCTCACTAATCCTTCGCTGCCGGTTTCTCAGCTCACTCACTTACAGCCGGCCTGTTTAGCATGAGGCTGTGTCCATAGAAGCGGGGCGTCTGTTACTGAGTTTTCCCATCAGCTCATGAGCGTATGTTTAATATGTCGCTCTCTTTGGCAAAATAAAAGGGTTAACGCCTAAAAGAAAGCAAGACTTGCATTTATAAAGTGCCTTTCGCCACCTCAGGATGTCCCAAAGCAATTCACAGCCAATGAAGCACTTTTGAAGTGTAGTCACTGTTGTAATGTAGGAAATGCAACAGCCAATTTGCACGCAGCAAGCTCCCACAATCAGCAATGCGATAATGACCAGATCATCTGCTTTTTAGCAATGTTGGTTGAAGGATAAATATTGGCCAGGACACCCGAGAGAACTCCCCTGCTCTTCTCTGAAATAGTGCCACGGGATCTTTTACATCCACCAAAGAGAGCAGACGGGGCCTCGGTATAACGTGTCATCCGAAAGACGGCACCTCCGACAGTGCAGCGCTCCCTCAGTACGGCACCGGGAGTGTCAGCCTGGATATTGTGTTCAAGTCTCTGGAGTGGGACTTGAACCCACAACCTTCTGACCTGGAGGCGAGAGTGCTGCCCACTGAGCCACGGCTGACACTATTATGTAGCATTATGTACGGAGCTAATTGTATTCTTTCATTCTTACATTTCATTCAAATCATGTTTAACAAATTTGCTGGAGTTCTTTAAGGATGTGACGAGCAGGGTGGATAAGGGTGAAACAGTAGATCTCGTGTATTTGGATTTCCAGAGGGATTTCGATAAGGTGCCACATAAAAGGTCACTGCACAAGATAAGAGCTCACAGGGTTGGGGGTTATATATTAACATGGATAGAGGATTGACTAACTAACAGAAAGCAGCGAGTCGGGATAAATGGGTCATTTTCCGGTTGGCAAATGGTAACTAGTGGAGTGCCACGGGGATCGGTGCTGGGGCCTCGACTATTTACACTCTACATTAATGACTTGGATGAAGGGACCGAGTGTAATATAGCCAAGTTTGCGGATGATACAAAGATGGGTGGGAAAGCAAATTGTGCAGAGGACTCAAAGAATCTGCAAAGGGATATAGACAGGCTAAGTGAGTGGGCAAACATTTGGCAGATGGAGTATAATGTGGGAAAGTGCGAGGTTATCCACTTTGGCAGGAAAAATAAAAAAGCAAATTATTATTTAAATGGAGAGAGATTACAAAATGCTACAGTTCAGAGGGACCTGGGGGTCCTTGTGCCTGAAACACAAAAAGTTAGCATGCAAGTACAGCAAGTAATCAAAAAGGCAAATGGAATGTTGGCCTTTATTTCAAGGGGTTGGAGTATAAAAGCAGGAAAGTCCTGCTACAACTGTACAGGGTATTGGTGAGACCACACCTTGAGTACTGCGTACAGTTTTGTTCTCCTTACTTAAGGAAGGATATACTTGCATTGGAGGCAGTTCAGAGACGATTCACTAGTTTAATTCCAGAGATGAGGGGTTTGACTTATGAGGAAAGGTTGAGCAGGCTGGGCCTATACTCATTGGAATTTAGAAGAATGAGAGGCGATCTTATCGAAACATACAAGATACTGAGGGGGCTCGACAGGGTAGATGCAGAGAGGATGTTTCCCCTCGTGGGGAAATCTAGAACTCGGGGGCACAGTCTCAGAATAAAGGGTCGCCCTTTTAGAACTGAGATGAAGAGGAATTTCTTCTCTCAGAGGGTCGTAAATCTGTGGAATTCTCTGCCCCAGAGAGTTGTGGAGGCTGGGTCATTAAATACATTTAAAGTGGAGATAGACAAATTTTTACAAGATAAGGGAGTGAAGGGTTATGGGGAGCGGGCTGGGAAGTGACTTTGAGCCCAAGATCAGCCATGATCTTATTGAATGGCGGAGCAGGCTCGAGGGGCCAAGTGACCTATTCCTGCTCCTATTTCTTATGTTCTTATGTTTTTATGTTCTTACAGAAATCGTGGTGCAAATAAGGCCAGAGGTCATTGCAGCAGCTCTTCTTGCTGAAACCCCCAAGCCCTGCGCAAGACTGGACACCTCTCGCCCCCCTTTACAACTACAGAGATGGGGCCTGTCTTCACGATCCTGCTCCTCTTTGTCACGGTCTCGCTGGACGGAGGCGACTGCGGTGTCTTTGTGAAAACCATCCGCCAGAGGCGGGCGCTGCTGCCCAACGTCACGTCCAGCCGCCCCACCACCTTCAACCACGTCTACAACATCAAGTTGCCCCACTGCAAGTCCTGCTCGGCCAACATCTCCAAGCCCATGGCCCGGGTCTTTGAGGCCCAGGATGAGGCCAGGGATGACAAGCGCTTCGAGCACACCATCGACCCCAGCAACCAGGTTGTCTTCACACACAGGATCAACATCCCTCCACAGGTGTGCGGCTGCGATGACATCCAGGCCCTCCTGAACCGGCTGGAGACCCTGGAGAAACAGGTGTCCATTCTGCGGCGGCAGTGCTCCAGCAACACGTGCTGTGGTGAGTCCAATGTTACCGACTATTACCGACTGGGTCCAGCACTCAATGTCAAAGGTCAGGCTCGCTGCTTTTCACAATGTCGGGAAACATCCCAGAACCCCATTGCAATAAAGACGGACATCAGAAAATGATGTCCCTCGTGATCGGGAATAGAAAGACGTCAGGATATTGTGGACAAAGTCACTGGGATCCAGGAATGTGAATGCCAGAAGATTGGTTATCAATCTTTCTATCGAATGTAATAAAAATTAAATGTGATTTATTTAGTCACTGCAAACTGTTGGATCTGATAATGGATTTGGTTGGGAATATATTGCCTTGCTTGGGAATAAATTGCCTTGATTTGGAATATATTCCCTTGATTGGGAATATATTGCCTTGATTGGGAACATATTGCCTTGGTTGGGAATATATTGCCTTGGTTGGGATATATTGCCTTGATTGGGAACATATTGCCTTGGTTGGGAATAAATTGCCTTGGTTGGGATATATTGCCTTGTTTGGGAATATATTGACTTAGTTGGGAATATATTGACATGGTTGGGAATAAATTGCCTTGATTGGGAATATATTGCCTTGGTTGGGAATATATTGCCTTGGTTGGGATATATTGCCTTGATTGGGAACATATTGCCTTGGTTGGGAATAAATTGCCTTGGTTGGGATATATTGCCTTGTTTGGGAATATATTGACTTAGTTGGGAATATATTGACATGGTTGGGAATAAATTGCCTTGATTGGGAATATATTGCCTTGGTTGGGAATATATTGCCTTGGTTGGGTTTTATTCTACCTTGGTTGAGTTTTACCAATTGTAAAAGTCAAACAATGCAGCTTGAAACCTATAGTTAAAGCTAGTAAATTAAATAATTTTTAAAGAAAGATATTTGTTGGAGCGCTAACAGGCTGCACTATTGAGTGGTAGGGGACAACTACACAGTTCAGCACATGTTGCGTTCCCGACAGCAGACATGCCACCACGCGTTGCTCTGTAGGGAACAAGGGTAGAATGGAGGGAGTTGCACTGAGATGGTCTCCTGACAGCTGCTGACAGCCACCATCAGAACAATGTGATCAGAGGTCACTCGCTGCCATCCACCCTGGCAATTTATCACTAACGGCCACGCAACAGGAAAGCTTACACGGCAAGGCCAGAGGGGTGGCTGGTGAGGGGCTAGAAATACCACATGGGTGCACTAGGTGGCGCTCTTCTCATATTGGCCATTAGATGGCGGGAGTTTTAGATCTAACCTGCGTTCACTTGGCATGCTTGGTGCGATATTCAGTGCCTGAACATCAAGCGAGGTTGGATGTTGCAGCCTGACTGTCCCTCGTTTAGCTGAGCACAAAGATTGATAAATAAAATGGTGATTTGTAAGTGGATTGTTCCAACAGCTCCTCCCACTTACAGAGACGTGGGTCCCAACTTACAGGAAGGTATCACCTGGTAACTGATCTGCAAAGGACCAGCTTGAGCACGTTCACATCTGAGGACTCACAGCTGGCAAAATAGTAACACAAACATAAGAACATAAGAACATAAGAAATAGGAGCAGGAATAGGCCACTTGGCCCCTCGATCCTCCTCCGCCATTCAATAAGATCATGGCTGATCTTGGGCTCAAAGCCACTTACCTGCCCACTCCCCATAACCCTTCACTCCCTTATCTCCACTTTAAATGTATTTAACGACCCAGCCTCCACAGCTCTCTGGGGCAGAGAATTCCACAGATTTACGCCCCTCTGACAGAATAAATTCCTCCTCACCTCAGTTCTAAAAGGGCGATTTACTTCAGGACTCGCTTTTTTTTTTAAGAAAGTCACTTTGCTCAACAGAAGGTGACACAAAGTTAGCCGTAAAACTAGTCAGAGGCGCTGTCAACAAACACTTCTGACGTCTTTACGTGTAATTGGTATGAATAGAGGTGGCTTCAAATTCTGCTGGTAACCAGAGGACACAGATTTGAGGTGACTGGCAAAAGAACCAGAGGGGGAAATGAGGAGACAATTTTTAACACAGCGAGGTGTGATCTGCACTGCAGATTCAATAGTATCTTACAAAAGGGAATTGGATACATACTTCAAAAAAGGAAAATTTGCAGGGCTCTGGGGAAAGAGTGGGACTAATTGGACAGTGTTTTCAAAACATAGAAACATAGAAACATAGAAGATAGGAGCAGGAGTAGGCCATTCGGCCCCTCAAGCCTGCTCCGCCATTCAATGAGATCATGGCTGATCATCCAAATTCAGTACCCTGTCCCTGCCTTCACCCCATATCCCTTGATCCCTTTAGCCTTAAGAAATATATCTAACTCCTTCTTGAATATATTTAATGAATTGGCCTCCACTGCCTTCTGTGGTAGAGAATTCCACAGGTTCACCACTCTCTGGGTGAAGAAATTCCTCCTCATCTATGCCCTAAATGGCTTACCCCTTATCCTTAGACTGTGAGCCCTGGTTCTGGACTCCCCGGCCATCGGGAACATCCTTCCTGCATCTAGTCTGTCTAGTCCTGTTAGAATTTTATAGGTTTCGATGAGATCCCCTCTCATTCTTCTAAACTCCAGCAAGTATAAGCTCAATCGACCCAATCTCTCCTCATACGTCATTCCTGCCATCCCAGGTATCAGTCTGGTGAATCTTCACTGCACTCCCTCCATGGCAAGAACATCCTTCCTCAGATAAGGCGACCAAAACTGCACACAATACTCAAGGTGTGGTCTCACCAAGGCCCTGTACAACTGCAGCAAGACATCCTTGTTCCTGTACTCAAACCCTCTCGCTACGAAGGCCAACATACCATTTGCCTTCTTAACCGCCTGTTGCACCTGCATGCTTACCTTCAGCGACTGGTGCACAAGGGCACCCAGGTCTCGTTGCACTTTCCCTTCTCCCAATCTATTGCCATTCAGATAATAATCTGCCTTCCTGTTTTTGACACCAAAGTGAATAACCTCGCATTTATCCACATTATACAGCATCTGCCATGCTTCTGCCCAATCACCCAACCTGTCCAAATCATACTGGAGTTTCTCGGTATCCTCCTCACAGCACACACGCCCACCCAGCTTTGTGTCATCTGCAAACTTGGAGATATTACATCTAGTTCCCTCGGCTAGATCATTTATATATATTGTGAATAGCTGGGGTCCCAGGACCGATCCCTGCGGTACCCCATTAGTCACTGCCTGCCACTCGGAAAAAGAGCCGTTTATTCCAACTCTTTGCTTCCTGTCTGCCAACCAATTCTCTATCCAAGTCAGTACCTTGCCCCCAATCCCATGTGCCTTAACTTTACACGCTAATCTCTTATGCGGGACCTTATCAAAAGCCTTCTGAAAGTCCAAATACACCACATCCACTGGTTCTCCCTTATCTATTCTACCAGTTACATCCTCAAAAAATTCCAGTAGATTAGTCAAGCACGATTTACCTTTTGTAAATCCATGTTGACTTTGTCCGATCCTGTCACTGTTTTCCAAGTGCTCTGCTATTACATCTTTTATAAGAGGCAGCAGAGGCAAGATGGGCTGAGTGGCCTTCTCCTGTGCTGTACGATTCGATGAGTCTATAATTGGTGATAGTATCACATTCACTTGGAGGTCCCTCAGCTTTGGTTCTTGCGAGCCTGCATGTAATCACTCTGAGCTTCTGCAAGTGTGGTGTGTCACCACAGGGAGATGGTGGACACACTACACCAGACACACACAAACTCTGCTGAGGTAGATTTCTCAGTACTTTGGCTTGGAGATGCTTCAGCACACAGTGACAGGCTTCCATGTGTCGGACACCCATTTGGCCACAAGTAAACTACCACAAAACCAAGGCTGGGTGAATGAAAAGAGAGCTGGCTTGAGGTTAGTCAACGTTGCTCAGTATGTAGAACTTAGCTTTGCCATCAAACTGAAATAAAAACAGAAAATGCTGGAGAAACTCAGCAGGTCAGGCAACATCTGTGAAGAGAGAAACAGAGTTAACGTTTCAGGTCGATGACCTTTCATCAGAACTGGAAAAAACCAGGAAATGGAACAGCCTTCTAGACTCAAGATAGAGTTCAACAATTTCAGATCATAACCCTGGCCCCTATCATATATATATATTTTATCCACACCTTTTTTTTGGCCTTCTGTTCTCTCCCACATGGCAGCTGTCTTTCATTCTGCCAGTGCAATTTACACTTCATCTCGAGCCATCCTTTGTTTCTTAACCTGTCCCATTACCATCTCCTCTCGCCTTGAATATCTCTTAATGTCTCTTAATCTCTCCGCCTTCAGTCCTATCACAGACCTTCCCTTTTGTTTGTTCATCCCCTCCCCCATTTCCCAGCCCCTACACTTGCTTAAAAATCTGTTCCATTTCCTGCTTTTTTCCAGTTCTGACGAAGGGTCTTCGACCTGAAACGTTAACTCTGTTTCTCTCTCCACAGATGCTGCCGGACCTGCTGAGTTTCTTCAGCATTTTCTTGTTTTTATTTCAGATTTCCAGCATCTGCAGTATTTTCTTTTTGCCATTAAACTGGTTGATTTAGGCATCTGCCCCCTTGTGGTAGAGTCAGACAGAACTGGAGGTTCGATGCCTCGTCGATCTCAGATGGGGAAGGAATGCGCTGGGGGCCGAGGGGGCGGGGAGCAGGGGGGTAAAGTTGCTAAAACTGGCCTTAGTCTTCCTAAAAGGGGCAGGGAAAAAACAAGCCAAGGGTTTCATTTCTCAGCGCTGCGTAGCGGATCCTCTTGAAAATGATATGTGGCTGTGGACGTCGGGTTGGGGACAGGATTGAGCCCAGCTTTGAGAATGTTGCCTGGTCAAACAACCTTACTGGCACTTAGGGGGGTACTTTTAACCTAACTCTCTGGGCCGGAATCCCATGGGATCAGGTGGAACGCTGGTTATTCACTTGGGTAGGAAGAATAGAATATTTTTTAAATGGTGAGAAACTACTAAATGTTGGTGTTTAGAGAGATTTGGGTGTCCTCATGCAAGAAACACAGAAAGCTAGCATGCAGGTACAGCAAGCAATAAGGAAGGCAAATGGCATGTCGGCCTTTATTACAAGGGGGTTGGAGTATTAGAGTAAGGAAGTCTTACTACAATTGTACAGGGCCTTGGTGAGACCACACCTGGAGTACTGTGCACAGTTTTGGTCTCCTTATCTAAGGAAGGATATACCTGCCTTGGAGGCGGTGCAACGAAGGTTCACTAGATTGATTCCTGGGATGAGAGGGCTGTCCTATGAGGAGAGATTGTGTAGAATGGGCCGATACTCTCTGGAGTTTAGAAGAATGAGAGGTGATCTGATTGAAACATACAAGATTCTGAAGGGGATTGACAGGGTAGATGCTGAGAGGTTGTTTCCCCTGGCTGGAGTGTCCAGAACTAGGGGGCATAGTCTCAGGATAAGGGGTCGGCCATTTAAGACTGAGATGAGGAGAAATTTCTTCACTCAGAGGGTTGTGAATCTTTGGAATTCTCTGTCCGAAAGGGCTGTGGATGCTGAATCGTTGAGTATATTCATGGTTGAAATACACAGAGTTTTGGACTCGAGGGGAATCAAGGGATTTGGGGATAGTGCAGGAAAGTGGAGTTGAGGTCGATGATCAGCCATGATCGTATTGAATGGCGAAGCAGGCTCGAGGGGCCGCACGGCCGACTCCTGCTCCTATTTCTTATGCTCTTATGTTTACACCCCGCCTGATATTACTGTCCACCGACTTTGATGGAGGTCTTGTCCTTATCACTATCCTGTTGCATTGTTCTGTGTTAGCTCAGCAACCTTTCTTTCCTATCTATGCTCTTCTTGAACTCAGACTCTACTTCAGGAGAGTGCCATTGTGCTCAAAGGTTAGGATCTGCCAGCCGGCAGCTTAAACCAATTCTGATCTACTCGTGCGGTTTAACCAGAATTGCTGCAGTGTTGATGTTCTTCGTGGGCTAACTGTTTCATTGCCGGCTCTCCAGGTTCAAAGCGTGCGGTGGAATGCGGCGCGCACGGGACTTTCAGCTCCTCCACCTGTGGCTGCGTTTGCGAGGAGGGATGGAGCGGCCCCGCTTGTTCTGACGCCAGCTGCCCCGCGGACTGCCACCCCGGCCAGGGAGACTGTGTGGCCGGGCGCTGCGTGTGCCATGAGGGTTTCACGGGGGAAGACTGCGGCGAGGAGATCTGCCCCGACGACTGCAACGACCAGGGCCGCTGCATCGACGAGAAGTGCGTCTGCTTCCCCGGGTACACGGGCCACGGCTGCACCGAGGAGACCTGCCCGGACGACTGCAAGGACCACGGGAGGTGCATCGAGGGGGCCTGCGTCTGCGACAGGGGCTACTCCGGGCCGGACTGCGGGGTCGAAGGTTGCCCGGCCGACTGCAACGGTCAAGGGCGCTGCGTCAAAGGGAAGTGCGTCTGCGGGAAAGGGTTCACTGGGCCTGACTGCGGAGTGAAGGCTTGTCCCCAGAACTGTAACGACCGGGGCCAGTGCGCCAGCGGCAAGTGCGTCTGCAACCCAGGCTTTTCCGGGCCTGCTTGTAGTGTCCAAGCCTGCCCCAATAACTGCAGTCAGCGGGGCCAGTGCGTCAACGGCAAGTGCGTCTGCAAAGAAGGGTATTCGGGACCCAAGTGCGGCGTCCAGGACTGCCTGAACAACTGTAACAGTCGGGGCCGCTGCGTGGATGGGAAGTGCATCTGCAAGGATGGGTTCGCAGGCGATGATTGCTCAGTCGGTAAGGCGCCCTTAATTGGCTCTTTCTTTCTTGTCGAGCTGCTGATCGCGATGGGGAAATGGCTGAGGCTCAATCCGAAGCTGATGGTGCACGAGTCGCCCACCAGTGACACTCGCCTGTGCGGGTTTGGACAGGTTGCGCCGGATTCAGTCGGAGGCAGTAACATGCCTTGTGTCCACCTGGGCGGATCGGGTGACTAGATGGCGCAGGAGGCCAAGGCACTGTCCTTTCACCGCTTAAACCTTGCCTTGAATCCAGCCCAGACTTAACCAGTGAACGTGTGACGTCAGCCGTGGCGCAGTGGGTATCTGAAGGTTCTGAGTTCAAGTCCCACTCCAGGGACTTGTAACACAAAATCACTCCAGTGCAGTACTGAGGGAGCGCCGCACTGTCGGAGGTGCCGTCTCTCAGATCAGACGTTAAACCGAGACCCCGTCTGCTCTCAGGTGGACGTAAAAGCTCCCATGGCACTATTGTGAAGAGGAGCAGGGGAGTTATCCCCGGTGTCCTGGCCAATATTTATCCCTCGACCAACATCACATAAAACAGATTATCTGGTCATTATCACATTGCTGTTTGTGGGAGCTTGCTGTGCGCAAATTGGCTGCCGCGTTTCCTACATTACAACAGTGACTGAACTTCAAAAGTAGTTCATTGGCTGTAAAGCGCTTTGGGATGTCCTGAGTTCATGACAGGCGCAATAGAAATGAAAAGGGTGAAAATTGGGTAGCACCCCTTTGGGGCACTACCTTTGCCAGGGCGCTAATTTTAGCGCCCTGAAAAAGTTAGCGACCCCCGTGGCCGATTTTCCCAGGTAGCGCCATGAGAGGGAGGATGGGCGCTACTGGAAGCTCTTCGCGTCCCTCTTGGGGCGCTGCAAGCCAATATCGCGGCACGTCGCACCTCAGTACTGCAGGCCTTCCTCCCCTTATTAAAGGGGAAGGGCCTGGCGCAGCGCATCCCGGCGCCCAGATGAGCCACCAGGGATCGGGAGTGCCGGGCTCACGGAGAGCAGCCGGCACCCCGCAGCGGGTGGGGGGGGCTTCACGGGGGCCGGGGACAGCAACGGGGGCAGGTGCTGGCAGGCGACCGGCAACCAAAATGGCCGCCCGCCACCTCCCCTTTATCTAGCGCCGCCCCGGCCGCAGGTAGGCCCCCCTGACCCCGGCGGACATAGCGTCTGGTGGTAAGTCAGGGGGCGCCACCCAATATTACAGCCGGGGTGCGAGTGGGGCGCTGCATACGGCGATGACATCATCGCCGGCGGCTCAGCGCCGCGCGCGCTAACGGTAGGCACCGGCGCTAACGGTAGGCACCGGCGCTAACCTCTCGCTGAATTTCGCGGGAGGCATTAGTGGCGCCACGCCCAGGCACTAGTTGACTGGCGCCCCGTTAGCGCCCTTTCCCACAGGACAGAAATACTATTAAACTGGCACAAAATTGGCCCTTTCACTCACAGAGACCTTGAGTATGGCTGGCGTGGGAAACGGATGTGTAACATTGCTGAGGTACTGGGTAGTTGCCAGAAGTTGGGGCAGAGTACAGGGAGCTTTACTCTACGCCTAGCCTGTGCTGTACCTGACCCAGAAGCGCTTGATCCTGAAATGTTGTTTTTTTATTCGATTATGGGATTGTGGGCATCGCTGGAAAGGCCAGCATTTATTGCCCATCACTAATTGCCCTTGAGAAGGTGGTGGTGAGTCGCCTTCTTGAACTGCTGCAGTCCGTGTGTTGAAGGTACTCCCGCAGTGCTGTTAGTTAGGGAGTTCCAAAATGGTGGATTTTGACCCAGTGACGATGAAGGATCAGCGATATACTTCTAAACCAGGATGGTGTTTGACTTGGAGGGGAACTTGGAGGTGGTGATGTTTCCATGCACCTGCTGCCCTTGTCCTTCTAGGTGGAAGAGGTCCTGGGCTTGGGAGGTGCTGCCGAAGAAGCCTTGGCGAGTTGCTGCAGTGCATCTTGTAGATGGTACACACTGCAGCCACGGTACGCCGGTGGTGAAGGGAGTGAATGTTTAAGGTGGTGGATGAGGTGCCAATCAAGTGGGCTGCTTTGTCCTGGATGGTGTCGAGCTTCTTGAATGGAAAAGTGTTCCATATTCCAGCACCAAGATCGCCTTCTGATAAACACATAATTCACCAATACCCAAGAGACTCTGGGGGGAAAGAATTGGGTTGGTTTGCGCCTCTCGTAAGCGCCCCTGGTGGGGGGGGGTTGCTAAGGCGGCACTGATTCCCCTAGTGCCCGGGCGCGGCACCGCAAACACCTCCCGTGAAATTTAACGTGAGGTTAGCACCGGCGGTAGCGCTGCACGGTGCTGCACCGTCGGCGATGACATCATCGCCGTGCGTAGCGCCCCGTTCGCGCCCCGGCTGACTGCCAGCCCCTGCCCCCTTTCCCTTTTGTATTCCGGGTGCCGGCCGTAATCGTTCAGCCCGGCGCTCCTCATGAGTGCCGGGCTGTTTCCTCGGCATCCCGCTCCCCGGTGGTCCGGCAGGGCCCCGGTGCATGCAGCGCTAGGCCCCTCCCCTTTAATCAGGGGAGGATGCCTGCAATGACGCGGTGCTACATGACGCCGAGCGTGGCGCTGTTGCACGTAGCAGCGCGAAATTCAGTAGTAGCACCCCCCAGCAGGAGGTGGAGCGCTTTCCAGTAGCACCCCGCCTCCTGCTTGGGGCGCTACTACTGAATTTACGGCGGGGGGGGGTGGGTGGGGGCGCTAACTTTTTCGGGGTGCTAAAATTACCGCCCCGGCGACGCTAGCGCCCCAAAATGGGCACCACCCAATTTTTCCCCGTGTCTCTGACCTGTTCTCTGGCTCACTAGGGTTTGAGTTGAATCTCCCATTGGTTCCCCTGCTCTCCGAGCTCGGAGTCCTATATCCATCAGAGGTTTAAAATTCAGCCCTTAGACCCCATTCAGTTCAGTTAAGTAAAACACAGTGACGTAAGAAAACTACTAGGCACGTGGTCTAAGCGTTAAACAAAGCTTTAATCAACTGTTTTACAACATGGAGATCTAGCTGTGTCCTTCACTAGTTCCTGTTAAGAATGTCCTGTGCAAGCTGGGCCTGTGTCCGAGTATTTATACTCTCCCTGGACAGCGCCACCCGCAGGCCGCTCAGTATTATTTCATAAGTCTTTCTTTCATGAATGACTGATTCATGTCACACAGTATAAACAAGTATAACCGAAGCAGTAAGATTCTGAACAAAGAGATCTAGGGGTACAGGCACATAGGTCCTCAATGGTGGGAGGCAAGTGTGAAGGCCCATTAAGCGCGTCCGTTGCGAATGTTGCACAGTGCGATCCCAAACTATCAAAAGCCCCAAAATCACAGGCCTGGAAATTGGTCTCGGGCGGTATGGGATCAGATCGGCCGCCCGTTAAACGCAGCACCTGATGCCGCGATGGGGCTGACTGTCGGGCGCGGCGTGTAACTAGCGGCTGATCCGGCAACGCCCGTTCTGCCCCACCGCCCGAGGCCGAATTCCCCTCCCATGGTGCCTGGTTGAAGTGGCTGCCCCGGGAGGAGCTCACTTGGCCCTGAGATGCCGTAACACAGCCTCTCATTCAAGATAGTTCTTCGGGGAATAAGCTGGAGCAGGTTATTAAGAGAGAGAGAGAGAGGGGGCCACTGTCTGCCTTGGCTCTCTACAGTTACTTGGAAAGAAGGACCCTATTTAGATTGGACGGAGGGGTGGGGGAAAGAAAAAACTCTTCCAAAAAAACATGCCCTGTTTGTTGACAGTCCAACTTGACTCGGGATGAAAGCAGCGGCAAGTACCTTGACATCCCGTTGATGAATGCCTCCCTTATTTTTCGCCGCCTAGAAGCCATTTTAGCTGCGATGCTTATTTGAAATGGAAACGTGAGCAACGGGGGAGTGGGGAGGCGGGGGGGTGGGGAAGGAAGGCCCAGAGTAATTATCGATGGTTAGGCTCCAGCCCTTTCATAAGCTCAGACCTGCGACGTCAGGCATTCTCCCATCAAAGGGCCTTATAGGCTGCCGGTGGCCTTCACTGAAAAGATGCCAAGGCGGAACAAGAAAGATTGACTTGCATTTCTATAGCGCCTTCCACGACCACCGGATGTCCCAAAGCACTTTACAGCCAATGAAGTACTTTTGAAGTGTAGTCACTGTTGTAATGTAGGAAACGCGGCAGCCAATTTGCGCACAGCAAGCTCCCACAAACAGCAATGTGACAATGACCAGATAATCTGTTTTAGTGATGTTGGTTGAGGGATAAATATTGGCCCCAGGACACTGGGGAGAACTCCCCCTGCTCTTCTTCAAATAGTGAGATCTTTTACGTCCACCTGAGAGAGCAGACGGGGCCTCGGTTTAACGTCTCATCCGAAAGACAGCATCTCCGACGGTGCAGCACTCCCACAGCACTACACTAGAGTGTCAGCCTAGATTTATGTGCTCAAGTCCCTGGAGTGGGTTCGATCTGGTTTGTGTTGGTCGTGTCGGGGGCGGGGAGGGTGGGGGAGCGGATTGGCAGGCTGCCCCCGTGCATCTGGGGGTCGGGGGGTGGGTGGGGAGGAGTGAAACATCTGACATTAACGCCGCATCCTGATTTAATACACCGGGACCAGCCAAGCATAAGGGAAAGACAAGTGCAGTAAAAGTGAAAGAGGGATTGTCTTGTGCCTGTGGCGGGCGGGAAGGTATAAAGTCAATGAATGAATGCAGCCATTCCGAGAGCATTCTGCACAGTGAGCCCTGCTATAGAGCGTGACTCGAAGTGGCCCGAGCTTGATGGAGTTTCCACCATCGCCCTGCTGGAATCCTTCGAAAAGGGTCTCGTTTTTTCTGTTAAAAAGGCAGTTGGTTTTAAGAGGCGTTTTAGTTGACTTTAAGCTGTGGTTTTCTTCTGCTAATTTTAACACTTGTCCCTCAACCAACATCTGCTAGAACAGACGATCTGGCCACCGTCACTGACATGAATCAGTCATTCATGAAAGAAAGGCTTATGAAATAATACTGAGCGGCCTGCGGGTGGCGCTGTCCAGGGAGAGTATAAATACTCGGGCACGGGCCCAGCTTGCGCAGGACATTCTTAACAGGAACTAGTGAAGGACACAACTAGACCTCCATGTTGTAAAACAGTTGATTAAAGCTTTGTTTAACGCTTAGACCAAGTGCCTAGTAGTTTTCTTACGTCAGTCACATTGCGTGTTTGTGGGATCTTGCTGTGCACAAATTGGCTGCCGCGTTTTCCCGACATGACAACCGTTTCGTTGCGCTTCAAAAAAAAAGAGTAGCATTTCACTGGCTGTAAAGTACGTCGGGACGTCCCGAGCTCGTGAAAGGCGCTGTAGAAATGCAGGGTGTTTCTCTAAAGGCAGTGAGCGCAGCCCAGTGCTGTGGGCACCGAGTCTGCCCTTGAGTGAGCGCAGAGGGGCAGGGGCTCCTCCGCAGAGAGGGAATGACCAGGCACCCCATAATCCCATTGTTACGGCGATCCTGAGGGAGATCTGGGAGAAGCCCTTTGCCCTGGCGTCTCCACCCCGGATAATCTGACCTCAAACCCTGATGATAAATCAACTGCCGCCCTTCAGGAAAGCCAGATGCCAGTGTTAAATCTGTGAGTTGTTCAAGTAATTAATACTCAGACTTAATCAGTAACAATAAAACAGGTCTTTACTGGTTGGAGGTAGGGACTATACGTAGGTCTTTACTTCATGCCCACAGGCGGGAACTGAGGGGAGATCAGTACCCACAGTACTATTTATACCCCTATGGCCAGGAGTGGTACTGCGTATCACTACGCCCAACAAGTAGTGCAGTCCTGTCCATAGGTTCAAAGTAGCACACATATTACATACACAACATTCCTCCCTTCCTAGCTTTACAGTCATCTCCCCATTTAACATAACGTAATAACATATATACATATATAACTTCAGGTTTACATAACAGAATAACATAGATACATAGATAACTTCATGTCAAAAACAGATCACAGATTCAGTCTCTGCGGAAAACAGTTCACAGATTCAATCTCTGTGGTGGAGTCGGTTCACGTTGCTAGAGTGACTCATTCAATAGTCCTTCCATGGATTTAACAGTTTGAACTTCCGAACTGAATTGGCTCCGTTCGGAGGGACCACGTGTGTGATCTGGTAGAGGTAATAATGGTCCAGATGGGTCATCTTCTGTTTCGACTTTTCCTTTTCTGCTTCTTGGAGACTCTCTGGGCTCCACTGTCAGCTGCATGCGCAGTTCCTCCTTCTCTCCCTCCTTTTTCCGTAGTAGAGCCACCTTCTCCCGATGTTCCGTAGACTTTCGGTGCTCCTCCATGATTTCTGTATGGTGGGAGTCGAAGTTACAAGTTGGGCAGGACAGGACATAGTAATATTCGGTGTCGTCCTGATCTAGGCCAGCGAGAGGGTCTTCTATTTCCTCCATACCCAGCTGGGCATTAGCCAGCTTTTGTTCCAAGTCCAGACATCTTTCCTGAAGAGACTTCTTCATGCGTACCTCTTCATCCAGCTTTTTCTGGGCTTTCAGCGAGTCGTTTACTAATGACCTCATTTGAGATTTTACTACTTCAACTTCTTTTGGAGATTGATTGATCGGACTATTCAATCCCTCTACCGGAGCAGCTGTTTCAGCGGTCTGTTGTTCTACGTTGACGTGAGTCAGCGTACTTTTGGCATCCAAGGGCTGCTCTGTTGCAGTCATCTCAGTCTGTGTTGCCACCTCAGCTCTTCCAATAACCTTTGAGAGCTCCGAACCCCTTTCGTTTGAATATTGAAGTTCGTGTTCAAGTTTTTCCCATTTCAGAGTCCTGTCCTTCAGCATATGCAGGAGTTGGCTGACCGTTAACTCCTCTGACATCAGACGTTTTGTGTGCTCCTGCTCCATTTTCTCCATCAGCTGCTTCTGTTGTCTTTCCAGATTCTCCAACTCTATATCAAAGAACTCTTTCGTTGCATTCAACTCTTGCTCACAACGGCGAAGCATTTGTTCTAATTGCTGTTGTAGTTTGAAATGGAGTTGAGTTCGAGCCCGGTGTCCCTCAGAAATGGGCACATCAGTAGACTTGCCAGACTCAGAATCCACAGTTAAACTATGTTGTTGTTGCTCAGTGGAATTCTGTGCTGAAACTTTGTCTTTTGCACCTGAGTTGGGCTTACCATCATCCGTTCCAGAGTCTGGGCCGACTATCTTCACCGAGTTCTCACTCGTTATTGTTTGTAGGAAATGCCAGTCCATATTCATTTTCCTAATCCACTCCCGTCCTAGTAGTGGAGAACCTCCTTCAGATATCACATATAAGTCCATTATTTGACTGTCTTCGCCCTTGTGGACCACTGCAACCTCTATTTTCCCGATGGGGTACACTCTTTGCCCCGTGTATGTTTTCAATATAATCCCCGTATCCTGTAGGGGAATATGTTGGAATAACTTTCCGTAATCTTTCTTATTTATGACCGTCAATGCCGATCCAGTGTCCAATTCCAGTTTTACTTGGACTCCTTCTACCTGAAGAGTGACCCAATTTGTCTGGAGGTCTGCACCCTTACCAGCGTTGAGTACTCTTAAGCTAGCCAGTTCATTACAGCTTAAGCTAGCCAGTTCATTACTGCTAGCGTCTGAATCGGACTCCTGTTCGGTCACCTTGTGTACCTTTGCGTATTTTCCTTGCGGTGACTTCTTGTTGCTGGTCTTCTTCCCTGACCTGCATACTCTAGCTATATGTCCAAGCCTACCACAAGTTCTACATTCTTGGTTTTTAAACCAACACTGGTTCTGATCATGCGTTGTCTTTCCACAACGATAACATTTGCCAGAACTCACACCCAATTTGTGTGCACTGAGCTCCGGTGACCGTAGCTGCATTACTGCCGTGCCTCTCGCTGCGGCTTCGTGTGCTGCTGCCATAGTGACCGCCTTCTCAAGCGTCAGCTCATTCTCCTCTAGCAGTCGCTTTTGTGTATCCTGTTTAAATAAACCACACACAAATTTGTCTCGAAGTGCCTCTGTCAGTCCCGTTCCAAACTGGCAATATTTCGCTAATTTACGCAATTCCAGCAAATAATCAGCATTGCTTTCATGCTGTAGCTGCCTTCTGTCGTAAAATTTAAATCGTTCCGCTAGCATCAGCGGCGTGGGGTTTAGATGATCTTTCAGGACAGTAACAATCTCATCGAACGTCTTATCCGCCGGTTCATCTGGTGATAGCAGGTGTTTCAATTGCCCGTATGTCTTCGCACCCATTAAATTTAATAATGTTAGAGCTTTATCTTGGTCACGAATTTTATTGGCCTTACAATAATTTTTTACTCTTTCAACATATATGGCCCAATCTTCGAGGTCACTATCAAAGGTGCTAATATTCCCGTGTTTAGGCATTGTAGATTTGCAATTTCTCAGGTTTTATTTTGTTTACTTGTTATCAAAGATGGCGGCTTCCCGCTCTTGCCGTCGTCCTCCGCCCACAAAATGGCGGTTTTCCCGTGCTTGGCAGTCTTCACCCGTCCCCCAACGCCGTCTCCCTTCAGCCCCCGAGTGCGGCCCTTATCTTCGCCGCGATCGCCCGAGTGCGGCCCTTATCAGCGGATGCGATCGCTGGATCGCGAAGCGGCTCTCGGCTCTTATCAGGAGATGCGATCGCTCCGTTGAAACGCCTCCCGCTCGAAGCGGCTCTCGCGCCCTATTCCTCCAGCTCCCCCAGCCCCGTTCGTGCGGCCAACGCGGTCGACTGCCTGTCGCGTCGCTGCCCGGCTCAGACAACGGCTTACCCACCACCAAGCTGGAGAAGAAGCTGACGGTCGCCGATGGAGGCTCCGAGGTCAGGATGTCTTCCAGTGGGGTGGAGAGGGTGGAAACCTCTCTGCAACGTCCTGGCTGTGGACGAAGCTGCCGTGGAGTGACTGCCGCAGGGTCCGAATCATCCTCGTCGCCAGTGTTAAATCTGTGAGTTGTTCAAGTAATTAATACTCAGACTTAATCAGTAAGAATAAAACAGGTCTTACTGGTTGGAGGTAGGGACTATACGTAGGTCTTTACTTCATGCCCACAGGCGGGAACTGAGGGGATCAGTACCCACAGTACTATTTATACCCCTATGGCCAGGAGTGGTACTGCGTATCACTACGCCCAACAAGTAGTGCAGTCCTGTCCATAGGTTCAAAGTAGCACACATATTACATACACAACAGCCAGCACGTTTGGTGGACTTGTACAGCTGGCATCCATTATTTGCACATGTGCGCCGTTTTCGTCTGGTCCAGTTCCGTAAGGTCACCTCAGGCTAAGCTGTCTATACAACTATTCATCTCCGGCGCTGCTCCATCTCTCGAATTCCACACTTCCTTATTGAACCCTGGCAGCTGTTCACGTGAGGCAATCTGACGCTTCGAAATGTATCGTTTAAAGGATGTTCCTGTCAGGAATTTCTGTCTTGCAGTTGTCCAACGGGCAGTTAATGGACGAACTCACACATGGAAGGTGTTGCAATTGAATTGTGTTTAAACAGTGTGTCCGCTAACTCAGCGTGAGCAATGCCACAGGAGATCCACTAGCACTCTATAATAATACACAGGTCTCCGCACTCCTGGCCAGCCTCCCACAGTCCCACCCTCCGTAAACTTGAGCTCATTCAAAACTTTGCTGCCTAACCCGTACTAAGCCCCGTTCGCCCATCTCCCCTTGCTCGCTGACCTACATTGGCTCCCGGTTAAGCAGCGCCTCGATTTCAAAATTCTCACCCTTGTTTCAAATCCCCCCATGGCCTCGCCCCTCCCTATCTCTCTAATCTCCTCCAGCCCCACAACCCCCCCGAGATATCTACGCTCCTCCAATTCTGCCCTCTTGAGCATCCCTGATTATAATCACTCAACCATTGGTGGCCGTGCTTCTGTTGCCTAGGCCCTAAGCTCTGGAATTCCTAAACCTCTCCGCCTCTCTACCTTTCTTTCCTCCTTTAAGACCGCTCCTTAAAACCTACCTCTGTTGACCAAGCTTTTGGTCACCTGCCTTAATATCTCCTTATGTGGCTCGGTGTCAAATTTTGTTGAGAGCGCGCCTGTGAAACGCCTCAGGACGTTTCTACTACGTTAAAGGCGCTATATAAATACAAGTTGTTTACCTGATATAATGCCTCAAGCACCGTAATACAGTGTATCTTGTGACAGGAGATCCACTCGTGATGTGATATAATAATATATTGTACATCACACAGCACAATATAATGCAGTGTGTCCTCTAATTCAACCAGGAGTGATGCCACGGGAGGTCTGTTGGTTTTATATATCACGCATCACATGGTATAACTCCACTCTCGTCATAAAGCATTGCGTCCTCCAATCAACTGTGAGAAATTCAATGGGGGGGGCGGGTGGGAACGGCGATTAATTAGTATTAAACAGGCCGTCTTGTGTTACGTGGTACAACACCACTGTTATAAACATGAACAAAGGCTGGTGTTGCCAGCCCTGCTTTGCCACGAGACGTCACTGGCATATTTAGCCAGCCGACCCTCTTGTCGTACGGAATGGGGCGATAAAGGCCATTCAGGGCGAGCAGGTCCACATCTCCCCCCCCTCTCTGTGCCCAGGTTAGCTCTTGGCTTCTGCGATGTTTTAAAGCCTCTCCCCTTCCTGTTGCAGAAATCCCAGCTCCCACCGGGCTCCGCCTGAAGAAGATTCTGGAAACCAAGGCGACGGTGGAGTGGCAACTGCCGCGGGTTCGAGTCGATGCCTGGGTGATCACCTTCCGACCCTTGGTAAAAGGACAACTGTCTTAGAAACATAGAAACATAGAAGATAGGAGCAGGAGTAGGCCATTCGGCCCCTCGAGCCTGCTCCGCCATTTAATGCGATCATGTCTGATCATCCAAATTCAGCACCCGGTCCCTGCTTTCTCCCCATACCCCTTGATCCCTTTAGCCTTAAGAAATATATCCAACTCCTTCTTGGAGTGGAGGTTGTGGGGGGAGGGGCGAGGTAGAAGGGGGGAGTCATTGAAACATCCCCGGGTCCGTCATCCCGACTAAAGCACCAGGGACGCACCACAGCGAACCTCGGAGTCAGCAAACATGGGCCGGTGGAGTTTCCCCAATTTAAATCATTCTGCCAGGAATCCGACAAGTGCACCTCAGGTGCCCAGCATTGCGGAGGGTATGGCTATTGAGGCACTGGGAAGCTGATCCAGGTGCACTGGTGCCAGTTGCTCTGGAAGAATACTTTGGCAAATCCTTAGGTCTCCAGGCCTGAGCTCCCAGGTGTGCCCGACTTCTGCCAGCTGGCAAGCTGGCACACCACTGCCCATTTGGTGTACCAGCTGCCTCCAGGGTTGAGAAACTCCCAGCCTGGAGTCCCCTCCCCTCCAGTCTCCCCCCACCCCCCACCCACTCCCTCCCCTCCCCCAGCCATGACACCTCTGACTTGCCTGACCTTGAACGTGGCAGATGGAGGAACTGCCCTGAACCAGGCTCCGTGGGAGCTGCCCGAGGACCTGACATTTAACCCATGGGCCTCCTGCCCAACTCACGGTGCACAGTTCTGGTCTCCTTACCTAAGGAAGGATATACTTGCCATAGAGGGAGTGCAACGCAGGTTCACCAGACTGGTTCCTGGGATGAGGGGGATTGTCCTCTGAGCAGAGATTGAGTAAACTAGGCCTATTTTAGGAGAATGAGAGGTGATCTCATTGAAACATCTAAAATTCTTACAGGACTTGACAGGGTAGATGCAGGGAGGATGTTTCCCCTGGCTGGGGAGTCTAGAACCAGGGGTCACAGTCTCAGAATAAGGGGTCGGCCATTTAGGACTGAGATGAGGAGAAATTTCTTCACTCAGAGGGTGGTGAATCTTTGTAATTCTCTTCCCCAGAGGACTGTGGAGGCTCAGTCGCTGAGTATATTTAAGACAGAGATCGATAGATTTTTGGATATTAAGGGAATCAAGGGATATGGGGATAGTGCAGGAAAGTGGAGATGGGGTAGAAGATCAGCCCCTCAGCATCTACCCTGTCAATCCCCCTCAGAATCTTATATGAATGAGATCACCTCTCATTCTTCCAAACGCCAGAGAGTATAGGCCCAATCTACTCAATCTCTCCTCATAGGACAGTCCTACTCTAAAGAGAACAATCCTAGCCTCTCTTGGGTCTTCAGGGGTCTTGTGCCCTCTTCAGATTTCGATTCTGCCCCCTCGGGTTTGCTGCAGAGAGTGTCTTAATGCGGGCCACTGGATACTAGGGGGACCCACTTTCGGAGAAGGGGGGGTGGGCAACAGTCCCAGAGGAAGACCCAGCGTGTGGAGTGCAGCGCAGGATTCAGTGCAAGGAGGACCATGTTAGCTGGCAGAGTACAGGGACCGGCTGCTGAGACTCGAGGTCCTCCGCTCTGGGTTTGCTGGAGTTTGAGCCGTTTGGTGAGGGAGAATCTCCCGTTCCTCTCAACAGAAAGAGGAGAACGGCAAGTTGACCAATCGCGTGACTGGCTCCAAGACCTCCTTCCAACAAACAGGCCTGGCTTCGGGGCAAGAGTACGAGGTGACCCTGCGAGCTGAGCAGGACAAGAAGCTCGGACCGGCTGTTTCGGGAACCCTTACAACACGTAAGTGCTCTTCAGAACTCAACTTGTATCTTAGCTGAATTGTCTTCATAGACGGCCAGGAATGTTCGGTTGCCAGCCACTGGAATGGCCTTTCCCGCCCGATATACCACACGTCCGATAGTCAGTTCTATTGGAGTCACTGAAACTGAAGATGGGGCGGGCGGTATGACAGGTGACCGGCTGTTTTGTTTCCCTGCCCTTGTCCAATTTCACCGACCCCCCCCCCACCCGCCCCCGTTACCTTAGCTTTTCCGTCACGTCAACAGTTGGGTAAACGTGTTCCCCTCGTCTGCTCACGGAGCATGATGTGTTGGTTGACAAATCGCCCCCAAAACTCATTGACAAGCCAGTTGGCCAGTTATGGGAACAGGTTGGCTCTGATGCTGATATAACAGAGGTGGGTCTTTGTGAATCTACACACACACATTTATATAAAATGAGAGATTTGAGTCTGTCACACTTCAGAGTGTCAAACCATTAGAGAGGAAAAGAAAAACAGTCATTTCATGCTGGTTTCGTCTGAACTGGAGCCAGGAATTTACAAGCAACCTGCCAATCTAAAAACTTTCCTCACGAATTAACCTCGAATTGACCTAAGCAGCAATTAACCTCTAATTGACCTAAGCAGCAATTAACCTCTAATTGACCTAAGCAGCAATTAACCTCTAACGTTTAAAAAATTTATTCATGGGATGTGGGCATCACTGGCAAGGCCAACATTTATTGTCCATCCCTAATTGCCCTTGAGAAGGTGGTGGTGAACCGCCTTCTTGAACCGCTGCAGTCCGTGTGGTGAAGGTACTCCCACAGTGCTGTTAGGGAGGGAGTGCCAGGATTTTGACCCAGTGACGATGAAGGATCGGCGATATACTTCTAAGTCAGGATGGTGTGTGACTTGGAGGTGGTGGTGTTCCCATGTGCCTGCTGCCCTTGTCCTTCTAGGTGGTAGAGGTCGTGGGTTTGGGAGGTGCTGTCGAAGAAGCCTTGGCGAGTTGCTGCAGTGCATCTTGTAGATGGTACACACTGCAGCCACGGTATGCTGGTGGTGGAGGGAGTGATGTTTAAGGTGTCGAGCTTCTTGAGTGTTGTTGGAGCTGCACTCATCCAGGAAGTGGAGAGTATTCCATCACACTCCTGACCTGTGCCTTGTAGATGGTGGGAAAGCTTTTGGGAGTCAGCAGGTGAGACACTCGCCGCAGAATACCCAGCCTGTGACCTGCTCTTGTTGCCACAGTATTTATGTGGCTGGTCCAGTTAAGTTTCTGGTCAAAGTAACTGGGCTCAGTTGTGCCTGGGTTGGGACATGTTGCATGCGAGCAACAGATAATACGGCCTGCGTCCCACGGTGTGACACTAAGACTGCGAGCTACGCCACGGGTGGTGAGGAATGGAGCGGTTGCTCCGTCAGGTAGGCGCGAGTTCACCAGCCGGGTGTTTTGAAAGCGCCAGTGGTCTCTCTGTCGCGCGGTCCTCGGCCGAGACGGCGGCCCCGCTGACTAACCGCCTGTTCTTGGCCGCAGTGATCGACGGCCCCCGGAACCTGCGCGTGGTCTCGGCGACGAACTCCACCATTGAGCTGGGCTGGAAGAGGCCCCTGGCATCCATCGACCGCTACCACCTGAACTACTCCTCGGCCACGGGCAAGCGGAGCCAGGCGGTGGTGCCTCCCGGAGACAGCAGCGCCGTGCTGACCGGCCTGGAAGCTGGAGTGGAGCACACCATCTCTCTGGTGGGGGAGCGTGGCGGGCACCAGAGCAAGGCCATAGCCACCAAAGGAACAACCGG